>NC_139915.1:20724549-20785066 GCF_963514095.1 Eutrigla gurnardus | reverse complement strand
TTTTATGACTTAAATGTGTTGATATCGGTGGAACATTGAAGAATGCAGCTTATTTGACAACTGACACTGCAATAGTGGTTAAAATGCATGTTACCTGCAAATCAACACTTAAAAGCCTCTTTCCTGCGTGAAACAGCTATTACAGCCTTTCCCCACATTAAACTTGTAAAACCATTGTTTTGCACTTATTTGATGTTTAGACGCCATTTTGTGTTCAAAGACACTGGATTCACACTGAAACGAAAGAATATCCACTCCAGAGTGCTTTTATGACTTAAATGTGTTGATATCGGTGGAACATTGAAGAATGCAGCTTATTTGACAACTGACACTGCAATAGTGGTTAAAATGCATGTTACCTGCAAATCACCGCTTAAAAGCCTCTTTCCTGCGTGAAAAAGCTATTACAGCCTTTCCCCATATTAAACTTGTAAAACCATTGTTTTGCACTTATTTGATGTTTAGACGCCATTTTGTGTTCAAAGACACTGGATTCACACTGAAACGAAAGAATATCCACTCCAGAGTGCTTTATGACTTAAATGTGTTGATATCGGTGGAACATTGAAGAATGCAGCTTATTTGACAACTGACACTGCAATAGTGGTTAAAATGCATGTTACCTGCAAATCAACACTTAAAAGCCTCTTTCCTGCGTGAAACAGCTATTACAGCCTTTCCCCACATTAAACTTGTAAAACCATTGTTTTGCACTTATTTGATGTTTAGACGCCATTTTGTGTTCAAAGACACTGGATTCACACTGAAACGAAAGAATATCCACTCCAGAGTGCTTTTATGACTTAAATGTGTTGATATCGGTGTGACATTGAAGAATGCAGCTTATTTGACAACTGACACTGCAATAGTGGTTAAAATGCATGTTACCTGCAAATCACCGCTTAAAAGCCTCTTTCCTGCGTGAAACAGCTATTACAGCCTTTCCCCCACATTAAACTTGTAAAACCATTGTTTTGCACTTATTTGATGTTTAGACGCCATTTTGTGTTCAAAGACACTGGATTCACACTGAAACGAAAGAATATCCACTCCAGAGTGCTTTTATGACTTAAATGTGTTGATTTCGGTGGGACATTGAAGAATGCAGCTTATTTGACAACTGACACTGCAATAGTGGTTAAAACGCATGTTACCTGCAAATAACAGCTTAAAAGCCTCTTTCCTGCATGAAACAGCTATTACAGCCTTTTCCCCACATTAAACTTGTAAAACCATTGTTTTGCGCTTATTTGATGTTTAGACGCCATTTTGTGTTCAAAGACACTGGATTCACACTGAAACGAAAGAATATCCACTCCAGAGTGCTTTTATGACTTAAATGTGTTGATATCGGTGGAACATTGAAGAATGCAGCTTATTTGACAACTGACACTGCAATAGTGGTTAAAATGCATGTTACCTGCAAATCACCGCTTAAAAGCCTCTTTCCTGCGTGAAACAGCTATTACAGCCTTTCCCCACATTAAACTTGTAAAGCCATTGTTTTGCACTTATTTGATGTTTAGACGCCATTTTGTGTTCAAAGACACTGGATTCACACTGAAACGAAAGAATATCCACTCCAGAGTGCTTTTATGACTTAAATGTGTTGATTTCGGTGGGACATTGAAGAATGCAGCTTATTTGACAACTGACACTGCAATAGTGGTTAAAATGCATGTTACCTGCAAATCACCGCTTAAAAGCCTCTTTCCTGCGTGAAACAGCTATTACAGCCTTTCCCCACATTAAACTTGTAAAACCATTGTTTTGCACTTATTTGATGTTTAGACGCCATTTTGTGTTCAAAGACACTGGATTCACACTGAAACGAAAGAATATCCACTCCAGAGTGCTTTTATGACTTAAATGTGTTGATTTCGGTGGGACATTGAAGAATGCAGCTTATTTGACAACTGACACTGCAATAGTGGTTAAAATGCATGTTACCTGCAAATCACCGCTTAAAAGCCTCTTTCCTGCGTGAAACAGCTATAACAGCCTTTCCCCACATTAAACTTGTAAAACCATTGTTTTGCACTTATTTGATGTTTAGACGCCATTTTGTGTTCAAAGACACTGGATTCACACTGAAACGAAAGAATATCCACTCCAGAGTGCTTTTATGACTTAAATGTGTTGATATCGGTGGAACATTGAAGAATGCAGCTTATTTGACAACTGACACTGCAATAGTGGTTAAAATGCATGTTACCTGCAAATCACCGCTTAAAAGCCTCTTTCCTGCGTGAAACAGCTATTACAGCCTTTCCCCACATTAAACTTGTAAAGCCATTGTTTTGCACTTATTTGATGTTTAGACGCCATTTTGTGTTCAAAGACACTGGATTCACACTGAAACGAAAGAATATCCACTCCAGAGTGCTTTTATGACTTAAATGTGTTGATTTCGGTGGGACATTGAAGAATGCAGCTTATTTGACAACTGACACTGCAATAGTGGTTAAAATGCATGTTACCTGCAAATCACCGCTTAAAAGCCTCTTTCCTGCGTGAAACAGCTATTACAGCCTTTCCCCACATTAAACTTGTAAAACCATTGTTTTGCACTTATTTGATGTTTAGACGCCATTTTGTGTTCAAAGACACTGGATTCACACTGAAACGAATGAATATCCACTCCAGAGTGCTTTTATGACTTAAATGTGTTGATATCGGTGTGACATTGAAGAATGCAACTTATTTGACAACTGACACTAGAATAGTGGTTAAAACGCATGTTACCTGAAGATAACAGCTTAAAAGCCTCTTTCCTGCGTGAAACAGCTATTACAGCCTTTTCCCCACATTAAACTTGTAAAACCATTGTTTTGCACTTATTTGATGTTTTGACGCCATTTTGTGTTCAAAGACACTGGATTCACACTGAAACGAAAGAATATCCACTCAGAGTGCTTTTATGACTTAAATGTGTTGATTTCGGTGGGACATTGAAGAATGCAGCTTATTTGACAACTGACACTGCAATAGTGGTTAAAATGCATGTTACCTGCAAATCACCGCTTAAAAGCCTCTTTCCTGCGTGAAACAGCTATTCCTCTTTTCCTGCGTGAAACAGCTATTACAGCCTTTTCCCACATTAAACTTGTAAAAACATTGTTTTGCACTTATTTGATGTTTTAGACACCATTTTGTGCTCAAAGACACTGGATTCACACTGAAACGAAAGAATATCCACTCCAGAGTGCTTTTATGACTTAAATGTGTTGATATCGGTGTGACATTGAAGAATGCAGCTTATTTGACAACTGACACTGCAATAGTGGTTAAAACGCATGTTACCTGCAAATAACAGCTTAAAAGCCTCTTTCCTGCGTGAAACAGCTATTACAGCCTTTCCCACATTAAACTTGTAAAGCCATTGTTTTGCACTTATTTGATGTTTAGACGCCATTTTGTGTTCAAAGACACTGGATTCACACTGAAACGAAAGAATATCCACTCCAGAGTGCTTTTATGACTTAAATGTGTTGATTTCGGTGGGACATTGAAGAATGCAGCTTATTTGACAACTGACACTGCAATAGTGGTTAAAATGCATGTTACCTGCAAATCACCGCTTAAAAGCCTCTTTCCTGCGTGAAACAGCTATTACAGCCTTTCCCCACATTAAACTTGTAAAACCATTGTTTTGCACTTATTTGATGTTTAGACGCCATTTTGTGTTCAAAGACACTGGATTCACACTGAAACGAAAGAATATCCACTCCAGAGTGCTTTTATGACTTAAATGTGTTGATTTCGGTGGGACATTGAAGAATGCAGCTTATTTGACAACTGACACTGCAATAGTGGTTAAAATGCATGTTACCTGCAAATCACCGCTTAAAAGCCTCTTTCCTGCGTGAAACAGCTATTACAGCCTTTCCCCACATTAAACTTGTAAAACCATTGTTTTGCACTTATTTGATGTTTAGACGCCATTTTGTGTTCAAAGACACTGGATTCACACTGAAACGAAAGAATATCCACTCCAGAGTGCTTTTATGACTTAAATGTGTTGATATCGGTGGAACATTGAAGAATGCAGCTTATTTGACAACTGACACTGCAATAGTGGTTAAAATGCATGTTACCTGCAAATCAACACTTAAAAGCCTCTTTCCTGCGTGAAACAGCTATTACAGCCTTTCCCCACATTAAACTTGTAAAACCATTGTTTTGCACTTATTTGATGTTTAGACGCCATTTTGTGTTCAAAGACACTGGATTCACACTGAAACGAAAGAATATCCACTCCAGAGTGCTTTTATGACTTAAATGTGTTGATTTCGGTGGGACATTGAAGAATGCAGCTTATTTGACAACTGACACTGCAATAGTGGTTAAAACGCATGTTACCTGCAAATAACAGCTTAAAAGCCTCTTTCCTGCATGAAACAGCTATTACAGCCTTTTCCCCACATTAAACTTGTAAAACCATTGTTTTGCACTTATTTGATGTTTAGACGCCATTTTGTGTTCAAAGACACTGGATTCACACTGAAACGAAAGAATATCCACTCCAGAGTGCTTTTATGACTTAAATGTGTTGATTTCGGTGGGACATTGAAGAATGCAGCTTATTTGACAACTGACACTGCAATAGTGGTTAAAATGCATGTTACCTGCAAATCACCGCTTAAAAGCCTCTTTCCTGCGTGAAACAGCTATTACAGCCTTTCCCCACATTAAACTTTTAAAACCATTGTTTTGCACTTATTTGATGTTTAGACGCCATTTTGTATTCAAAGACACTGGATTCACACTGAAACGAAAGAATATCCACTCCAGAGTGCTTTTATGACTTAAATGTGTTGATATCTGTGGGACATTGAAGACAGCTTATTTGACAACTGACACTGCAATAGTGGTTAAAACGCATGTTACCTGCAAATAACAGCTTAAAAGCCTCTTTCCTGCGTGAAACAGCTATTACAGCCTTTTCCCCACATTAAACTTGTAAAAACATTGTTTTGCACTTATTTGATGTTTAGACACCATTTTGTGCTCAAAGACACTGGATTCACACTGAAACGAAAGAATATCCACTCCAGAGTGCTTTTATGACTTAAATGTGTTGATATCGGTGTGACATTGAAGAATGCAGCTTATTTGACAACTGACACTGCAATAGTGGTTAAAACGCATGTTACCTGCAAATAACAGCTTAAAAGCCTCTTTCCTGCGTGAAACAGCTATTACAGCCTTTCCCCACATTAAACTTGTAAAGCCATTGTTTTGCACTTATTTGATGTTTAGACGCCATTTTGTGTTCAAAGACACTGGATTCACACTGAAACGAAAGAATATCCACTCCAGAGTGCTTTTATGACTTAAATGTGTTGATTTCGGTGGGACATTGAAGAATGCAGCTTATTTGACAACTGACACTGCAATAGTGGTTAAAATGCATGTTACCTGCAAATCACCGCTTAAAAGCCTCTTTCCTGCGTGAAACAGCTATTACAGCCTTTCCCCACATTAAACTTGTAAAACCATTGTTTTGCACTTATTTGATGTTTAGACGCCATTTTGTGTTCAAAGACACTGGATTCACACTGAAACGAAAGAATATCCACTCCAGAGTGCTTTTATGACTTAAATGTGTTGATTTCGGTGGGACATTGAAGAATGCAGCTTATTTGACAACTGACACTGCAATAGTGGTTAAAATGCATGTTACCTGCAAATCACCGCTTAAAAGCCTCTTTCCTGCGTGAAACAGCTATTACAGCCTTTCCCCACATTAAACTTGTAAAACCATTGTTTTGCACTTATTTGATGTTTAGACGCCATTTTGTGTTCAAAGACACTGGATTCACACTGAAACGAAAGAATATCCACTCCAGAGTGCTTTTATGACTTAAATGTGTTGATATCGGTGGAACATTGAAGAATGCAGCTTATTTGACAACTGACACTGCAATAGTGGTTAAAATGCATGTTACCTGCAAATCAACACTTAAAAGCCTCTTTCCTGCGTGAAACAGCTATTACAGCCTTTCCCCACATTAAACTTGTAAAACCATTGTTTTGCACTTATTTGATGTTTAGACGCCATTTTGTGTTCAAAGACACTGGATTCACACTGAAACGAAAGAATATCCACTCCAGAGTGCTTTTATGACTTAAATGTGTTGATATCGGTGGAACATTGAAGAATGCAGCTTATTTGACAACTGACACTGCAATAGTGGTTAAAATGCATGTTACCTGCAAATCACCGCTTAAAAGCCTCTTTCCTGCGTGAAACAGCTATTACAGCCTTTCCCCACATTAAACTTGTAAAACCATTGTTTTGCACTTATTTGATGTTAAGACGCCATTTTGTGTTCAAAGACACTGGATTCACACTGAAACGAAAGAATATCCACTCCAGAGTGCTTTTATGACTTAAATGTGTTGATATCGGTGGAACATTGAAGAATGCAGCTTATTTGACAACTGACACTGCAATAGTGGTTAAAATGCATGTTTCCTTCAAATCACCACTTAAAAGCCTCTTTCCTGCGTGAAACAGCTATTACAGCCTTTCCCCACATTAAACTTGTAAAACCATTGTTTTGCACTTATTTGATGTTTAGACGCCATTTTGTGTTCAAAGACACTGGATTCACACTGAAACGAAAGAATATCCACTCCAGAGTGCTTTTATGACTTAAATGTGTTGATATCGGTGGAACATTGAAGAATGCAGCTTATTTGACAACTGACACTGCAATAGTGGTTAAAATGCATGTTACCTGCAAATCAACACTTAAAAGCCTCTTTCCTGCGTGAAACAGCTATTACAGCCTTTCCCCACATTAAACTTGTAAAACCATTGTTTTGCACTTATTTGATGTTTAGACGCCATTTTGTGTTCAAAGACACTGGATTCACACTGAAACGAAAGAATATCCACTCCAGAGTGCTTTTATGACTTAAATGTGTTGATATCGGTGGAACATTGAAGAATGCAGCTTATTTGACAACTGACACTGCAATAGTGGTTAAAATGCATGTTACCTGCAAATCACCGCTTAAAAGCCTCTTTCCTGCGTGAAACAGCTATTACAGCCTTTCCCCACATTAAACTTGTAAAACCATTGTTTTGCACTTATTTGATGTTTAGACGCCATTTTGTGTTCAAAGACACTGGATTCACACTGAAACGAAAGAATATCCACTCCAGAGTGCTTTTATGACTTAAATGTGTTGATATCGGTGGAACATTGAAGAATGCAGCTTATTTGACAACTGACACTGCAATAGTGGTTAAAATGCATGTTTCCTTCAAATCACCACTTAAAAGCCTCTTTCCTGCGTGAAACAGCTATTACAGCCTTTCCCCACATTAAACTTGTAAAACCATTGTTTTGCACTTATTTGATGTTTAGACGCCATTTTGTGTTCAAAGACACTGGATTCACACTGAAACGAAAGAATATCCACTCCAGAGTGCTTTTATGACTTAAATGTGTTGATTTCGGTGGGACATTGAAGAATGCAGCTTATTTGACAACTGACACTGCAATAGTGGTTAAAATGCATGTTACCTGCAAATCACCGCTTAAAAGCCTCTTTCCTGCGTGAAACAGCTATTACAGCCTTTCCCCACATTAAACTTGTAAAACCATTGTTTTGCACTTATTTGATGTTTAGACGCCATTTTGTGTTCAAAGACACTGGATTCACACTGAAACGAAAGAATATCCACTCCAGAGTGCTTTTATGACTTAAATGTGTTGATATCGGTGGGACATTGAAGAATGCAGCTTATTTGACAACTGACACTGCAATAGTGGTTAAAATGCATGTTACCTGCAAATCACCGCTTAAAAGCCTCTTTCCTGCGTGAAACAGCTATTACAGCCTTTCCCCACATTAAACTTGTAAAACCATTGTTTTGCACTTATTTGATGTTTAGACGCCATTTTGTGTTCAAAGACACTGGATTCACACTGAAACGAAAGAATATCCACTCCAGAGTGCTTTTATGACTTAAATGTGTTGATATCGGTGGGACATTGAAGAATGCAGCTTATTTGACAACTGACACTGCAATAGTGGTTAAAATGCATGTTACCTGCAAATCACCGCTTAAAAGCCTCTTTCCTGCGTGAAACAGCTATTACAGCCTTTCCCCACATTAAACTTGTAAAACCATTGTTTTGCACTTATTTGATGTTTAGACGCCATTTTGTTTTCAAAGACACTGGATTCACACTGAAACGAAAGAATATCCACTCCAGAGTGCTTTTATGACTTAAATGTGTTGATTTCGGTGGGACATTGAAGAATGCAGCTTATTTGACAACTGACACTGCAATAGTGGTTAAAACGCATGTTACCTGCAAATAACAGCTTAAAAGCCTCTTTCCTGCATGAAACAGCTATTACAGCCTTTTCCCCACATTAAACTTGTAAAACCATTGTTTTGCACTTATTTGATGTTTAGACGCCATTTTGTGTTCAAAGACACTGGATTCACACTGAAACGAAAGAATATCCACTCCAGAGTGCTTTTATGACTTAAATGTGTTGATTTCGGTGGGACATTGAAGAATGCAGCTTATTTGACAACTGACACTGCAATAGTGGTTAAAATGCATGTTACCTGCAAATCACCGCTTAAAAGCCTCTTTCCTGCGTGAAACAGCTATTACAGCCTTTCCCCACATTAAACTTTTAAAACCATTGTTTTGCACTTATTTGATGTTTAGACGCCATTTTGTATTCAAAGACACTGGATTCACACTGAAACGAAAGAATATCCACTCCAGAGTGCTTTTATGACTTAAATGTGTTGATATCTGTGGGACATTGAAGACAGCTTATTTGACAACTGACACTGCAATAGTGGTTAAAACGCATGTTACCTGCAAATAACAGCTTAAAAGCCTCTTTCCTGCGTGAAACAGCTATTACAGCCTTTTCCCCACATTAAACTTGTAAAAACATTGTTTTGCACTTATTTGATGTTTAGACACCATTTTGTGCTCAAAGACACTGGATTCACACTGAAACGAAAGAATATCCACTCCAGAGTGCTTTTATGACTTAAATGTGTTGATATCGGTGTGACATTGAAGAATGCAGCTTATTTGACAACTGACACTGCAATAGTGGTTAAAACGCATGTTACCTGCAAATAACAGCTTAAAAGCCTCTTTCCTGCGTGAAACAGCTATTACAGCCTTTTCCCCACATTAAACTTGTAAAACCATTGTTTTGCACTTATTTGATGTTTAGACGCCATTTTGTGTTCAAAGACACTGGATTCACACTGAAACGAAAGAATATCCACTCCAGAGTGCTTTTATGACTTAAATGTGTTGATATCGGTGGGACATTGAAGAATGCAGCTTATTTGACAACTGACACTGCAATAGTGGTTAAAACGCATGTTACCTGCAAATAACAGCTTAAAAGCCTCTTTCCTGCGTGAAACAGCTATTACAGCCTTTTCCCGAACGAAAGAATATCCACTCCAGAGTGCTTTTATGATTTAATATCGGTTAAAGGAGAAATCCGGTCAATTTTGATCCCATTTCAGTTGTCCCCAGGGTCATCCCGACTTATTAGAAGCAAAAAACCCGACAAAAATTGACGTTGCCTAGCCCGAGATCTATATCTGCCTGGCAGCCTTCCAGACTCGCTCCAATGCTAACCCATTCAGTAGGGGCAAGCGCAAATCGTGGCAGCGGCATCTAGCCGTGGCACTTCCGGTGGCACCGTGAGCTGCCGCGGCAGCTGTCGCTGTTTGCTGTGGCACTTCCGGTGGCATCTTCAGGTGCCACCGACATGCCACATGCCAATCTTTTTATACTGTCACTGTTAGTTTGTCTTTATCTTTCTGTTTTTGTGTAATGCCAACCAACACCCATTACCTGATATCTGCTGATGCATATACCGAGATAATAGCAAGTTACTAATGAGCAACGGCTTCATTTTGAGTCTATGGGCCCTAGTTTCGTGGCGCAGCGCAGGGCGGCGCAGGGTGGCGGAGCCGGCGCAATGCAAGTTTCGACCCGCGCAGCCTTGCGCACCGTCAGTTTGGCAGTTTGGTGGATCGCCTGCGCCAAGATGGGTGTGGCGGCGCAGCAGGGGGAGGCGTCACAGATTCAGCTTGGCGTAGCGGAAGTTTCGTGGCAAAAAGCCTCGCCGAGACTACGCTGAAAGCTCGCCAGCTCCAACCTGGTCTACTTTCGGCGCAAGGCGCAAGGCGTAAGTAAAGTACATTCATTCAATGCGAATCACAGCTGGCGGAGTGGAAGTTTGGCTGACGGCGCGCAGTGCGCACACGTCACCGAGACCTCACAGTTCCAGGCACATTTAAATGCAATAAATAATCACAACAAACACTATTTAATGCAACTAATTGAATCAACACGTGAATTTATATCTTATAGATTGTCCCGTCACATCTGACGTCAGATCAAAGGCGGATGGCACGCGTAACGGAAACTCTCGGACCAAAACATCTCCCTCTCTCTCTCCTGTTTTTTATAATATGGCATTGTTATTATTATGATACGCACGCACAGCGCGTGATGCGCGTGGTGGGAGCGGCGGCGCTGCTTCTGTCATCGGGTTGTCAAGTGAACCTCCCCTAACGCATTAAAGGAGAGGAGCTCATTTGATTGGTGAAGATCTGAATCGGCTGTATTAATCCCAGTCCACGCCTCGTCTCCTCCTCGTCTCCCACTCACGCCTTCTTCTCCTCCCTCTTTCCCACTTGCGCCGGTGGGCGAGACGGGAGGTGTGCCTGCGCGAGCCTGCGCGGTGCACGAAACTTGCAAAGTCCAGGCGGACACACCTCGTCGGCGCGGCGCAGGTGCGCTGAAAGCTGACTGCGCCTGGTCTACGAAACTAGGGCCCTAAGTCTCATCCGCAATATTTAATCTCAATAAAATGTTAACAATTTTGAAAAACATTTCATTACCTTAGTAGGCTATAAATAATTGTAATAGGCCTCCATTTTTCAGTTCATTGACAAAATAATGTTGTTGTTTTTTAATGGTTGCCAGATTTGTGTTTACTGTTTATAAACTCTCTCGTCTCGGAGTGTGACATCATAACTCATTCGATTGGTGTTGACTGGAGTATAGGCACACGTCGCTTTTGATCTGAAAAGGACTGAGCTAGTTGCCGACTAGTAACTAGCCGCTGAGCTAACAGCTGAGTGAGCTAACAGCTAACAGCTGATTCGGCTAAAGTTGACAGCGCTAAAAAAAAAAAACAATAAATAACTAGCGCAACCGGACAATAAATGGGTCCGAAGAAGCTACCAGAGGTCGACGACATAATAAAGTCGCTCGACTTCCTAGCCGAAGAAGTTTCTGCTGTCAGGCTGCAGCAGAAGGGCATATTGACTCTGGTGGAGGATAAGAAAATCGCCTTCCTGGAGAACAGAGTTGCCGACCTGGAGCAATACACCAGGATGAACGACATCATCATCACTGGGCTCGATATAAAACCCCGGTCATACGCTCGTGCGGTGGCCGCCACCAACGGGGAAGAGTCCAGGGACCTGGATATGAGCTCCACGGAACAACAGGTGGCCGCTTTTTTGCAGACCAGAGGCATAGAGCTGGACTGTGGGAACATCAAGGCTTGCCACACTCTGCCCAGAAGAAACGTCAAAGAGAAACCAGTTGTCATCAT
The DNA here is from genome assembly GCF_963514095.1 of Eutrigla gurnardus. Lineage (NCBI taxonomy): Eukaryota > Metazoa > Chordata > Actinopteri > Perciformes > Triglidae > Eutrigla > Eutrigla gurnardus. The sequence goes on along the minus strand of NC_139915.1, from coordinate 20,773,414 downwards.
GAGGTTTGTAAACAGAAAACTCAAGATTGCACTGCTGAAACAGGGGAGGAAACTAAAAGGGACAAACGTTTTCATCAACGAGCACCTGACCAAACACAACGCAGATATCGCCAAACAAGCACGCTACCTGAAGAAACAGAAAAAAATTCAACATACCTGGACTACAAATTGCAAGATATTCATTAAACTAAACGGAACACCGGAAGAGGAAAAAGTACTGATGGTTAAAAGTATCAACGACCTGGACAAATACCAATGATCAACATGGGCTGGACTGGACTGTAAGGTAACAAACTCATAAACATGATGCACACTGAAAGAGCTCACTCATTTAGTCCTGGAGACAACAGTAACACAACATAGAGGATCAATGATCATGATAACCCTGAACTACAAACATTTCAATATACGGAACACAATTTGTTGGATATGGAACATGACATAGACCCGGACAACTACCTCTTCAACGCCATCAATAATAACTGCTGCTATTACACTGATGAACAATATAACCAAATCAATAAGGATGGGAAACTATCAATTCTACACATTAATAGCAGGAGTCTGTATGCAAATTTTGCAAGTATCAAGGATTACCTGAATCAGTTTAAACAATCATTCAACATCGTTGCAATCTCTGAAACATGGATTAACGCAGAAAAGGGGGTGGACTTTGAATTGGAAGGTTTTGAGTTTGTGCATATGGATCGACAAAATAAAGGTGGAGGAGGAGTCGCAATATATGTGGACAGAAACATTAACTTCAAGGTGTTGGAAAGTATGTCAATGGTTGTGGACAACATGCTTGAATGCATATCAATTGAACTGTACAAAGAAAAAAATAGACCAGTTATCATTATATAGGACACCAGGCTCATCTATTGAGCTGTTCAATGAATGGATGGAGGAAATGTTCACAAATAAGAGTCATAAAACAATTCTCATCTGTGGAGACTTCAATATTGATCTCCTTAATCCAAATAAACACAAAATGACTGATGACTTTATTAACACAGTATATAGTATGAGCCTATACCCAAAAATCACCAGACCCAGCAGGATAACTACCCACTGTGCAACTCTGATAGATAATATATTCACAAATGACATTGTATTGTTCACAATACAATAAGCGGGCTACTCATCAGTGACATCAGTGACCATCTGCCAGTTTTTATACTAATCTACCTGACAATAAAACTGTATACAGGAGAGTGAGAACAGAAGTATCAATATCAGCATTCAAAAATGACCTAATGGCGCAAAACTGGGATATTGTATACAATAGCAATAACATAAATAGTGCATATGATGAATTCTTAAAAAAAAAAGTATAGGAAACTAAAATATGCTGATCATCCTTGGATCACAAAGGGTTTGCAGAATGCCTGCAAAAAGAAAAATACACTGTATAGAGAATGTATGAGACAGAGAACCAAGGAGGCAGAAAATAAATATAAAAACAAGTTAACCAATATTATAAGAATAGCTAGGAAAGAATACTATAACAAAATATTAGATGATAACAAGAATAACATTAAAGGTATATGGAACATACTGAACACTGTAATAAGAAATAGCTCTAAACAATTAAGTTATCCTAAGTATTTTATTATCAATAACACTGAAAAGCACGATATGAATGAAGTAGTTAACAGCTTTAATAAATTCTTTGTTAGTGTTGGACCTGACCTAGCAGAACAAATCCCAGATCCAGTAACATCTGAGGAGCAGAGTGACAGTTTAATAGACCGGAATCTGAGTTCAATGTTCCTCACAGCAGCGGATGAGAAAGAAATTATAAATACTGTTACCAAATGTGTAAATAAGACATCTAAGGACTGTGATGATATTGATATGACTGTTGTGAAAAGAATGATTTAGGGGATTTCAAAACCATTAACATACAATAAACCTATCATTTCAAACGAGTACATTTCCAGACAAAATGAAAATAGCAAAGGTCATACCTCTGTACAAAACTGGGAGCAAACACCAATTCACAAACTACAGACCTGTGTCATTACTATCTCAATTCTCTAAAATTCTAGAAAAACTTTTCAAGAACCGACTGGACAGTTTCATAAATAAACACAAATTACTCACTGAAAGTCAATATGGATTTAGATCCAACATGGCAATACCACTGGCATTAATCAATTCAGTTGAGGAAATTACAAATTCAATAGACCAAAAACAGTATACAGTTGGGATATTCATAGACTTAAAAAAAGCTTTTGACACAATAAACCATGATATATTATTCAAGAAACTAGACCGGTATGGCATCAGGGGAAACGCATTAGAGTGGATCAAGAGTTACTTAACTAAAAGGAAGCAGTTTGTGAAATTGGGTGAAAGTGTTTGGACATTTCCTGTGGCGTCCCTCAGGGGTCAGTGTTGGGCCCCAAACTCTTTATACTGTATATCAATGATATATGCAAGTTATCAAAAGTTTTGAAGTTGGTTTTGTTTGCGGATGACACAAATATTTTTTGTTCTGGCAGTGATCTACAAATTTTAACACAAGTGATTAATAATGAATTGAATAAATTAAAAGCATGGTTGGACAAAAATAAACTATCATTAAACCTGAGCAAAACAAGAACAATACTTTTTGGCAATCACAGAACTAATGTACAATATGAGATACAATTACAGGGGGTTAGTATTGAAAGAGTAAATGAAATCAAATTTTTAGGGGTGATCATAGATGACAAGATTAGTTGGAAATCACAAATTAAACATGTACAAACCAAACTATCAAGATGTATCGCAGTATTAAATAAAGCAAAACAGGCACTGGATCATAAATCACTCCGTATTCTGTATTGTACATTAGTTCTTCCATATCTCATTTACTGTGTAGAAGTCTGGGGAAATAACTACATGACTACAATACATCCACTTCTAATTCTACAAAAGAAAGCAATACGGATCATTCATGGGGCAGGATACAGGGATCACACAAACTCACTATTCTTACAGTCAAAACTCATAAAATTCAAAGATATTGTGGATTTTCATACAGCACAAATATTATTCAAAGCAAAAAATAATCTGCTACCGGAAAATATTCAGAAACTATTCACTGGAAGGGAAGGGGGTTATAATTTAAGGGGAAAATTTAAATTCAAAATACTGAAGGCACGCACAACAGGAAAAAGTTTCTGTATTTCAATTTGTGGGGTTAAATTATGGAACAGTCTGGAGGAGACGCTCAGGGAATGTCCAAACATAAACCAGTTTAAAAAAATATATAAGGAGATGATTTTTACAAGGTACAGAAATGAGGAGGGTGTTTGATTATAACTGGGTGTATATTGTTTATTTATTTTGTTATTTATGTATCTTTGTGTTATCTTCAGTATGTGTGTGTATGTCATATGTATGTGTATGTATGTATGTATATATGTACGTGTATGTATGTATATATGTACGTGTATATATGTATATATGTGTATATATGTGTGTGTGTGTGTGTGTAGGTCTGTGTGTATGTATGTTTATATATATATATTGTACTATGTGTCATCTTCAGTGTGTGTGTATGTTGTATATAATAATACTATAAAGAATAATATAATATAATATTTTATTAGGATAAATATTCTTGAATTAGATTTATGTTTTGTTAGATATAGAACAAAGGAAATTGCCAAATGACAAATGGAAGTTATTATTATTGTTATTATTTATATACTGATAAAAGGCAAAATACTTCAGTAGTATTATTTATTACAAGGGGGTGGACTAAAATAAGTTTATACTTCCTCCCACTCCCTTTCGGATATGTAAACAGAATTTATAGTTTTTAGTTTGTTTACTCTGTTATATATTTTTATTTTTTTCTTTATGATAATTTTGTTTTTGTTTTTTTACATGTTCGAAATAAACTATCTATCTATCTATATAACATTTTTGAGAAAGAGACGGCAGGAGATACGGAGCATCAAAGGCAAGGTAAGTAGGGCCTACTAAAATAATTATTTTTCAGAAATGTACTTGATAATAAAGGAAGTACTAGTAGGAAACAAAAAAAATCAAATTACAATTAGCTATTTCAACATAACTGCTTTCTGCTTGGACGTTTTTGTTTGATTTGTATCTTAAATATTTAAAGGGGTGAGCCCTGTTTTTGTCAGAGAAGACTTCAAGACGTGGACCGAGCGTTACCTGTCTCAATGTTATTTCAAGTGCGATATACAGTAAGTAGGCCTACTGTACAAAACGTGGTAAGTAATTTCATTTAATCATATGTGTGCAATTATGTTTTGGGAAAAACTGTTAATATGGTTATTTGAATTGAGTTGTCAGTAACGGCCTAAGTAGAATTAACAACCTGAAGAGCAACACTGGTCAACTTGTCAGTTTGTCTAATCAGATTGACCATGAGGACACTTGTAGAACGAGATGTGTGATTACAAATCTTTATTGTAAACATCTTTACATCACTGTAAAAAAGTTTGGCAGAGTATTAGGTGCACTTTACATCTATGGGAGGAGAGAGGCAGAGAGAGTGGGGAGGGGGATGGGTCACTGTAGTTCAGTTAACACCTTTGCACACAGCACTGCAGTAGGTGCTTGCTCTTTCTCCAGCACTGAGCGACAGAGATGATTATACCTATAGTTTAAAGTATTCACCCCAAATCCATTGTTAATTGAAATTCTGAAATTAAACTGTGATTCTTGTGTTATCCATTATAAGTAAGTATATAGCCAATTGGGAATATTTATATTGTAGGACAAGTGTCATTTATTCATTTGTTCTTCTTGAAGACCATTTAAGTATCCACTTGAAGGCTTGGTGTGTTGACAATATTGTCTGTTTTTGTTAGGAAAAGTGTTGAAAATTTGACAACAAAATTGGGCCTACAAGATCAACATTCAAGGTCTGATAGGTCTGTTTTCATGAAAAACAGTGGAAAATGGAAGGTGAGAATGACTAATTATTATAGAACATAAATCACTCTTTTACAAGTACATGAAATTAAATACTGTAAGATATTCAATCTGAAAATAATTAGGCTGACTTATAGATGCAATAATGACTTGTGGGACCTAGTGCTGATTACATAACCTACATTGTTAATGTTGTTCACAGGTTCACATCAGACATTTTCTGATGTGAATTCATTTTTGGCCTGTGCCAGTCAAGAATGTGTCTTCTGTCAGCAAAAAGAACTTGCAAACAAGGACCACCTTTCCAATAAACATCTCAGAGATGCAATTTTCTTTTTGGAAAACAATCAAGGTATGGAGTATAATTGAACTATAGAGAGATGCATGATGTGATTTTTTTATTTTTTTATTTTAATATAGTAATGCATTGTATTACATCTTCAATTTTTTTACAGAGAAATTTGTGGTTGCATGCTTCTGCAAGGACAGCAAACAACTATCCAGAAGCCATTACCATTGCCCATTTTGTAAATTTCACATTTTAACATTTTAGGCATTTTCATAAAGCATTTGAAAAGCACACATGGTAAGTGTTCTGTTGCAGCATCTACAAACGTTTTAATCTGTCACCAATAGAAGTACACATAAAGCCACGACAAATAGAAATATATGTCAGAGGAAAACCATCAAAGTATCATAAATATCATATCATAAATCAAAATAAATACAGACCTTTGAATTCATATCACAATGTTCTATAGGACTGTTAAATCTTTCACTGCACCAAAGTCCTTGCACTGTAAACCATAAATTTGTTGTCACTGTGGCCTCAACTTATTGTAAGTCTGTAAGTGATCATTGCGTAGGACATCACCGAACAGTACTGCCTTTGATATTAGTCAGCATAGCTTACTGATATTATTCTCTTGGTTATATTTTGTTTGGATTTAGGGGTGCGCACTATTGTCTTAACAAGTCCACTTAGATCATATGACATATAGAAATATACTCCTGATGCTCCCGTCAGTTCATGCGAATTGCATGGAGTTCCGTAAACCCTGGAAAAGAATGTATACATCTGGAAAGAACTAAAAGAGGAAAGCCATATACCAAACCAGCAGTCCTCACATCCACATCACATCACAAGACAAGCTAAGCAAAGGGCTCATGTCCTCTGAGTGGGGTGTGAAATGTGAGGAACTGAACAATGCTGCAAAGAACCTTGGAGTGGACTCTGTTTTTCCAGTGTATTTTAAAGATGAGGGGTACTCTGAGCGCTGGCACTTCTTTTCTGTCTATACAGATGAAACAGACAACTGGTGTAAGTTTGGGAGGACACGGGTGACATTTGATGCTGTTGCAGGACAGTGGAACTGCCAGTGTCGGGGAACCGGTAAATCACACCGCTGCATCCATCGCATGATGGGAATGTGGTAGATTTTCCAGGAGTCACCAGGCACCCTAGTGGCCACTGCAGACATCCAAGTTGAGGACATTGATGACTTGGAAAGTCACATGTTTGAAAGCAACATCGCTTGTGAGCCACACAATGTCAACACCCAAAAGATCTGTGTTATGGCAGAATATCTGCTTAACCATAAGCGCATCCCATGTCTGCAAGAGTTACCTCTGGACTTAAGGACTCAGGAAAAACAGCCACCAGCCTGTTTTATCCCCACAGAAAACACCTGCCCCTACTGTCCAGGGCCTACCCCTCCAGCACTCAATCCCTCAACTATTCTGACTACCCAAGCGATGGTGTATGGCATGAATTATGTCAAAAAAGGTAAATCAATGACGAAGTAACTCTATGCCTTTCCATGGATGTATCCGTCATGATATCACATTTACAGACTGTCCTCCTCGAGAAAACGACCACATAGGTCGTGTGTCAAGCACCGAATTACGACCATATGTTACGTTTCAAAATAGCGCGCCCTCTAGCGGTCAAGTAAATATCGACACTCCAGTGTCTCAGACGATCGCCCCCCGTCAATCATCGGCAGAGACCCCCCCCACACGTCGACCTAAACCTACCCCCCCCCCCCCCCCTACCCCCCCTACCCCCCCCCGCGCGTGCGCGGACGATTGCCCCTCGTCAATCATCGGCAGAGACCCCCTCCACACATCGACCTAACCCTAACCTTAACCACTACTATCGTTGCGGAAGAATCTCCGCAATACGCTCCCAGAGGTCGTATTTGAGGACGTGACACACGACCTATTTGGTCGTATGAGTTGGAGGGCTTGTTGCACATTTATATTTGGCTTCACACACATTTAAATGTAAACACTTGAAGGTTGTGAATTTATATAATTCAGATTTTTCACATTCAAGTTGACAAATACAAAAACAACTTGTCTTCAAATTAACAGGTGTCTCTGTTGCGGTGAAAGAGTGTCCATTGTGTGCCAATGTCGTGAGATTCCAGGAGTACTCCTCAGGATTTCACAACTTTAACAACCGGGTTATTCTAACTCTGCCACTATGTGAGCTTCTTCTGTCAGGTTTGGCGGTAAGGCAGCCTTAATTGACATTCAGCATTCACACACACACACACACACACACACACACACACACACACATATATATATATATATATATATATATATATATATATATATATATATATACATACATACATACACATATATATACATACACACACATACATATACTCATATATATATAGAGTTGTTATATGTAGTTATATACAGTAGATTACATACATTGATAATGCATACATCTTTACTTTTACAATTTCAGAACAAGACAACCAGTGGATGGATGCTTGACACATTGTCATTTTTTAATGACAACCGCTACCATTACCAAGTAGTGAGAAGAGCTTTCCACCACTTTTTGTCACTGACAAATTTCCGGTTTGACTATTCTTGCTACCAGTGTGGATACCAACTAGCAGAGATAGTAGGAGATGCAAACTGGAAAATGGCCTTTGATGTACCACGTAAGAATGCTTTTCCTATCTGTAATTCATCTATAAAACATTACGTTGATAATGAAGACTCACATAACTGATACACATATACAAAGGTGTGCCTGTATCAAGGATGATAGGTGGAGGAGGATTACATGTTTTATGAAATACCTTCTGCTTCCTGCTTGTGCTTCTTTGTTGCTGTTGCATATTTGTGGTTGTCATGCCTTTGTAATTATTTGAAAAATGTTATGTTTTATAAAAGGAACATCTGTGGCAAACCCATACCACACATCAACAAGACATTCTTCTTTGGCACCTTGGATGGGACAGCACACAAGAATTGGAAGTATTCTTCCAAAAACAGAGGTGAAGAAGGCATTAAAAAAGAAACCCACTGACATCAAGCATCCGACCAAAAAAATCAATGATGACATCATACTTGACCTCATAGACTCAAAGAAGGTGTACATTGTGCTTGTTTTACTGTGTTTATCAGCAAGCATGTATAAACATATAAACATTAAGTCTGTTTAAACATCATGGTATTTTAATGGGTCTTTTCGATTTACAGCCTCAAAAAAAGGACCTTCAAGAAGCTTGTCATGCCCTTGGTGTGTCCTCAGAGGGATCATGCGGACATGATAAACAGGCTTTAGGAGCTCCTGAACTTCAAGGATGTTTACCCCAAACTCTTTGTGAAGCTTCAGAAAGCTGGTGGTGAGAACTAGCTTAGTATATGACTTTTGAAATATTTCTTAATGTCCAATAACATGATTGGGCTGTAAAATCTTTTGTGCTATTCTTTAGGTGGTGTCCTCCATTTCTCTTGTGTGCACGGCGTTGTGTACTATTTAAACTTTCTCTTCTGGACGGAGTCTGCAAGAGACCACGCAGATGGACTGCTCAGCTTTAAATACCTCCCAACCTGTTACATATCAGATGTAGCAGGACAGGTTGCAAGGCACACCAACAACCGTACCAAACAACTGTACTTTAAAGACAACGATGGAAGACTCTGTGCCCCAACATCGGACAACGTACAGCGGGCAACAAAAAAAGAGCTGGTGGTTGACCTGCAGTGGGTGAAGAACCTGAGGTCCCCATTACCACTGCAGGAAGAACCAGACAGTGACCGGATGTCAGCCAAACATCCAATCACAGGTACCAATGAGCGATACTCACTCTATGACAGATTTCATCAGAGCAACCACAAACGTCCAGAAGAGAAATTAAGGAGCCTCAACATCTGCCCCAACCTACGGACTGAAGTTAATTCAGCAGTTGCTGAGCAGTTCAACCGTGAACTGGCAGCTGTCAAGTACTCTCTTTGTCAAATGAGTGAGCCACATTTCAAGCAGACAGTAAGGGTGATGATCGACCTCAACAATGAAAAGGTTAACAACAGTTTTAAGGCTGAAATGGAGGCCCTATGTAAAACCCAATTGTGTATTGGTCTGCGTGGGATGCTGGGACTTCAGTCTGCTGGTAAGTTTGGTCAATATCCAATATTACATAGTAATATGCCATAACATAGAACTGTATCTAATCGTTATGATGTGGCCCAAACAGGTGAAAAGGTAAATGTAGTTACAAACTAAACATTTTTTTCTGAAAAGTACTACTTTGTTCCTTGTTATTCATTAGAGGGGAAGGAAAATCTCCTTCCAAGGTCAGAGGGCACTGTCAACATCCAACCGGACAGCAAGTCTTCATTCATTCGGGGGGCGCCCTCTAGTGGTGCCCTTCATTATATTTTTCTGTAACTATACATACGTAAAACCGTAATACCACAATGACCTCAACGAAATAAAACATCATTGTAAACAAAAACAAAACAAAAAACAAACAAAAAATATCTACATATGGTGCCCCTCTGTATGTCACACTTTGATTTGACCCTGAATGCAAAGGTGGGGGGGGGGGAGGGGGCGCTGCATCGACGTTGCAGAGTTCGACAGTCGTCGTCGCTGCAATCAGATCAAGGCTGCTGCCCGTCAAGCTCTGGTTTACCGAACATGGGGAAATCTAAACCCTCTGGTGCACAGGGACGATAACGGAGGAAGGAGGAGGAGAAGAAGAAAGGTATGTTTTATAGATCAGAGGCTATTAAAGTATTGATTAAATTCGCCATTGCTCAGCTAAGTGTTGTAGTAAGCTAGCTTGGTCAAGCTATCAAGACCAATACAAAATTATACACGACAGACGGCCAGTATTTGGATAGCGTGTGCTTTGGTGTTGACATCTCATCATCGATTATCACTGATGATAAACATACAAAATAATTCCCAAATATCCTAAAACACCAAAGGGCTTTGAGGTAGCAGCTAGCCGCTAGCGTCTAGAGCAGTGGTAGGGATCAATAGCTAACACCAACTAAGATGCTAAAGTGTAAGAAGGAACTAAGCATGTCAGTAGGATTTTAGGTAGATTTGTGTCATTATTATTCAATCAAAAAAAAGGTTGCTTCAATCAAAATATATATTTTCAATCAAAAAAAACCTTTTCAATCAAAGAAAAAAAGTGTTTGAATGCAAAAATATGGTTGAGACTCAAAAAGATGCATTTGAACACTGTTTTTCTTTGATTGAAAATGATTTCTTTGATAGAAGTGAAGGTTTTTTTGTCTGAAGCAACTTTTTTGATTGAAGTAATGTTGTTTTGTGTTTGGGCCATATTATGGGTAGGACATTTGTGTCTTTATAATTCAATCAAAAAAGAAGTTGCTTCAAACAAAAAAAATATATTTTCAATAAAAAAAAACCTTTTTCAATCATAGAAAAAAAGTTTTTGAATGCAAAAAAAGATTTGAGACTCAAAAAATTGCATTTGAACACTTTTTTTTTATTGAAAATGTTTTCTTTGATTGAAGTAATCTTTTTTTGTGTTTGGGCCATATTATGGTAGGACATTTGTGTCTTAATTATTCAATCCCAAAAAAGTTGCTTCAATCAAAAAAAAAGATTTTCAATCAAAGGAAAAACTCAAATGCAAAAAATCATTTGAAGTGTTGTTTTTGATTGAAAATATTTTTATTTTTTTGAATGAAGTGAAAAAAGTTTTGAAGTCGTTTTTTTTTTGATTGAATCATTTTGACACAAACATCCCGCAGTGGGCGGGTGCTTCCCCATTGGTCAGACATGTTTGAGTGACAAGTGTCTACACCAACGACGTCTTTCTGACAAGTCACGGTCGCCAGCATGCCAGGGAGCAGTGGTGGAGTTGTTGGTAAGTACATAAAACAGTATTAACAATGATTGGTGTCATTAGCCTACTCTGTTTGACATTTCGATTAAACATAAAGCTTGCTAACTTAGTTCACGTTGACTAATTTGTGTGATGGTGCTGGATACCTAACGCCGTCATATTGTCAGGCAGCCTAGCAGGGTGTGCTAGCAGCTAACGGCTAGCTGATAACGTTAGCCGATGGCCCTGCACACTGAATGAATTGTTTATTTCACTTAAGTACAGAGGCTTGCTATGTGCTAGTGCTATGTTATGTTATAATAAGTAACGTCATTAGTGGTCAAACAACAGTCCACATGCCAACTGTTGCCCGCAGCGCTGCCTGTTTAGCAGCAACAGGTCATGCAGAGCCTGAGTCTATCTTCTCACACAGCCCACAGGATTACAGCTATTTGACTATCCCTCTCTCTCTCTCGCTCACGGGTAGTGGTCTCCCCACCATCACACATACAGGCAGTCAATCGCTCACAGACACAGACGCAGATGCTTTTATTTTGAGAGGGGGACATACATATGCCGTCCCGTACGTATATTCTGTTGCTCGGTGCGCTAACTAGCTCTGTCAGGCATTATTTATCAGTAGCCTAACGCACAACTATATGCGACTTTACTGCTGCTATGCGCGCGTACACACACAGAACTACAGCGTACAGTGAGGGACACACAGGTGGGCGTAACGGTGGTAAATAACGCGGTGCACTGTTGTTCGTTAAAGGGACGGATGCAGACACCGAGCGCCTCATTCGGTGGAGGGAACGATGAGAAGTTCACCGGCAGGAGGAATGCTGCTATGAGAGGCTTCATGTAAGAAAATGTGGTGTTAAATGTTATAATTCTCATATGCAGGGCTCCGTTTAAGTTCTGCTGTTGCATATTTAGCTACTCAATGATATAAGGTTGAAAACCAGCGTATATAGATGGGAGATGTACTGCTCTCCTGAGATGTCTACCTGAAACGTTCTGTTGAACAGCAAGAAATCATCAATGAACTGTAACACTTTTCTACGTGCTGTTCTTCATATAGGATGTTTCTTAAAGAACATGGGATGGAGGGAAGGTGGAGCCGGATGAGCTAAGAAGTGGGAGAATATGAAGCAGAAATACAAGGTGAGTTGTAAGCAGTTTAAAAGTATTGAACTCTACAATCTTGATGTGAAGCATGAAATAAACAAGATGAAGTTGTCTTTCTTATAAATAACCAGGTAAAGTCAGTGCTGGGTAATATCTACAATGTGTTAAAACATCAGAGTCCATTAAGTTGGTCCCATGTGGAACAGTATTACAGTACATATCATAATATATGACTAGTGGTGAATAGTTGATCTAAACAATGATTATGAGAAGTGTTGTTTGTATGAACTGAAGGTGTCAGCACTGAGGGAGGAGAGGTCATCGCTGCACACTGGAAGTGTTTGTTGTCATGGATGAGGTGATGGAGCAAAGACCTGCTATTACCCCACTACACCCCATCTCCTCAGCCATGATGCCAACCACTGCAGCAGGGTCTCTCCTCCAGAGCAGGAGGGAAATAGACCTGCAGGCCTAAAACATGAGTCAACAATAATATATTCAGATATTTATTATTTAGATTTGTACAGATCATCAGATATATTCCTAAAACATTTAACAGGAAACATTTGTCTGTAAGAACTTCTACTGTGTGGTAGGGTTGCACATCTCTTTGTGATAAACGGTTCGATATGCATCTAGATACACAGGTTACGATTCGATTCAAAAACGATATCCTTTATCACAGACCGATTCGATTCAAAAACGATATCCTTTAATTACAGACCGATTCGATTCAAATCGATTCCATACAGTGTAAGAACGATACAATTCGATTCTACGGTTAATATTTGTTGTAGATATTTTATAAAATAAAGAAGCCGATTCTATGAAAGTGACAGTACAATAGTTTCTTTTCAAATATGTAAAATACCACATATCCCCAAACATTGTGGCTGTATGGCACTGGCAAAAAAAAAAAAAAACAGAACAACAAAATCACATGTCAATGTATTTATTTTTAGACATGGACCAAAAAAAAACTATGTCTGAATGGTTGGATGGCGGTCACAGGACAGTGTCGTGGACGCTACCCGTGCTGCGGCCGCCTCTTGTGGCGCAAGTTGAGACACAAGCGATTGACATTCAAAGCCGTCCGTCTCTCACGTGCGGTCGCGGAGTGCCTGCGGTCACACGGCAGCGTCGCAGCCGCCTACCTGTGCTGCGCCCGCCTCTCCACCTCCACCTCCTCCATGTTCCATGTTGTCCCTTGTTTATAACTCATACCAACTAGCCAGCTACGGCGTTTCACGGGCAGCTTCAGCTCTCGCGTTGTTTTAGAGACGCTGGTGTAATGCCGCCCATAGATATGATGCCGCCAACCGCTTCAAAGTCTCGCGATACCCGATCCATGACTCCGTAACCAATTCATCTAGGAATTCATTGATAATTCGCATCGATTGAGGAGGCTGCTACCGATGCAGCCGTATCTCTCACTTGTTGAACCGAATATCCGGTCGCATCGGTTAATCGTTTACAACCCTACTGTGTGGTATAACTTATAAACTGCACTACTGATAAACAAAAATAAAACCTCAACAATAATCATGTCCCTGCAACACAGGGATCTGGACATTTGGAGCAGACACTGCAGCTACGACCCTCTGATATCCCAGGACTGCTGGAGCCTCTGAGGATGTCCCAGGACTGCTGGAGCCTGAGGATGTCCCAGGACTGCTGGAGTGGCTTGTTGGCTTCGTCGCTGTCATCCCCATCACCACCGTGGAACTATGGACATGGAACCCAACTATGTTCTGTTAGTAAGCAGTGGACGAGGTTCTCCATGGAACGCCTTGAAAGATGGAGGTCCTTCCTTAAATCCCGTTACCCAAAGTAGAGGCCCAGCGGGGGAACATGAGGATTGACCTGCAGTACGTCCCTCTGGCACCAACCTGTAACAGAAAACATCAGATATTACATTTATTCTGAACGTTTTCCTATTAATTTGTTGATAAACTACTTATTTCTTCTTATCATACACGTATTGCAACCTGTATATATGACATGGATTATTTGTCTAATAAATTATTCACTAATATCCCAGGGGCTGCACGGTGGTGTAGTGGGTAGCACTGTCGCCTCACAGTGAGATGGTCCGGGGTTCAATTCCCGGGTAGGCCCCGGATTCCTTCTGTGTGGAGTTTGCATGTTCTCCCCGTGTAAGCGTGGGTTCTCTCGGGGTTCTCCAGCTTCCTCCCACAGTCCAAAGACATGCAGGATGGGGATAGGTTAATTGATGACTCTAAATTGCCCGTAGGTGAGCGTGAATACATACATGTTAGCCCTGTGATAGACTGGCGTCCTGTCGAGGGTGTACCCTGCCTTTGCCCAATGACAGCTGGGACAAGCCCCCCCCCCCCCCCCCCCCCCCCCCCCCCGCGACCCTACACAATGGATATCCATAATATCCCAGTACTTGTTTAATTTTATCATACCAAACTCATACATGATATTATTAAACGACTTATATTAGCCTACATGTCTGTTGGTTTTGTTTATGCATGCATATGCACATCTATTGATAATCAAATAATAAAGGAACTTTTTAAACCAGATAAGTCATATTACGAGGGAAATCCCGTACATGTGAATAATGTAGCTCCTCCGACGGGCCGATTGCCTCCGTCGTCTCCGCGGTGAAGCTGCTGTTGTTCAGTGGTCAGAGGTATAATACGATCTATGAACGATTAATGATCGATAAAAGCTGCTTAATAGTCGCGACCGATGGCGACTGAAAGCAGCTACTCAGGTAAGAGGAAGAAAGAGGGAAAGCATGGGAGCGCGCATATATAATAACTGTAGAAAACAATTGACAATTGTAATTTGACAAAATATTTATAAATATTTAATTAAGTGTAATAATAATAATAGTAATTAATAATCATGCTTTATATTTTGATAATTATTTTCCATTAAACAGGATCTAGAACGGCAAACGTTATTGATTCAGTTACGTGAGAAGATGAGGACGAGATGTCAATAAAGTTAAAAAAACAAAAAAAAATGTAGTATGAGATGTGCATACTTCCATGTGAACAGTCTGAGGGTAACAGCATACTCAAACTTATATTTAGTAGGCAGTATGCAGTACATACACGTTGAGTATGTAGTAGGCAGTACGTTAGTATGGCATTTCGAACAGCCCCCTCAAAACTTTCTTCACTTCATTCAAATAACTTCAAATCGAAAAAAATATTTTCAATAAAAAACAACAACACTTCAAATGATTTTTTACATTTGAGTTTTTCCTTTGATTGAAAATCTATTTTTTGATTGAAGCAACTTTTTTGGGATTGAATAATTAAGACACAAATGTCCTACCATAATATGGCCCAAACACAAAAAAGATTACTTCAATCAAAGAAAACATTTTCAATAAAAAAAAAAGTGTTCAAATGCAATTTTTTGAGTCTCAAATCTTTTTTTGCATTCAAAAACTTTTTTTCTATTATTAAAAAAGGTTTTTTTTTTATTGAAGTGACTTTTTTATTGAAAATATATATTTTTTGTTCGAAGCAACTTCTTTTTTGATTGACTTATAAAGACACAAATGTCCTACCCATAATATGGCCCAAACACAAAACAACATTAAATCAATCAAAAATGTTGCTTCAAACAAAAAAACCTTCACTTCTATCAAAGAAAAGTGAGTCTCAACCATATTTTTGCATTCAAACACTTTTTTTCTTTGATTGAAAAGGTTTTTTTTGATTGAAAATATATATTTGATTGAAGCAACCTTTTTTTTTGATTGAATAATAATGACACAAATCTACCTCCATACTATAGTAGCTAGGTAAACTGTGATTATTGGCTGATTTTGGTTGTATAGTTGACATAGCAGCCTATTTGCCTATTACCCTGTCAGGAGTAGGCTAGGGCAAGGGTTCGTTTCCCTCTTGACATTTTGTCCAGGACCACCTATAACAGTCCAGACAGTGAAGTCGAAATGGAGACCATTGAGACCAGGGCTACAGAGCCTGAAGCAGGTAAGATAAAGTATAAACTATTCGGAAAATAAAACAATAACAAACAGTGTTATCTATCCACCATAAAACTATATATTTTATAATTTAAATCATCATTCATTTAAATGTACCATTGGTTCAGATTTTCCTTGAATACAGATGCAGATGAACAGACCACTCCAGGCACCATTGCCACACAGACCACGGGCACAGAGCCTGCAGCAGCAGGTTAGTCCTTTGAATAATCTTCATGGAGTGACTATTTTGATCCAAATTAGTTTCAAATACATTCTTGAAAAAATGAAATGTACAAGTATTGACATATGCATGCTTTACACTGATTGTTGTATAATGACTTATAAGATCATTGATAAATGCCTACTAACAGTACAGATATGAACAAAATTAAGAGAATGTGTGTACTAAGTGTATTGTCTTGTCATCGTTGTTTATCCTAATGAAAGCATAAACACTTGAACTTTAACACTTGATTTTGTATGTATATTTGCCCAGGTGAAGAAACAACAACGGCAACACCATCTGCTTCACTACAGCCTGCAGACACTCCATCATCTACAACTTGTTCTTACCTGCTGTACAAAGAGCACTTTAGTTTGTACATGTTATGGCATTCATCCATCCATTTAATAATTTTAAATTCCTTCCTGTAGTACAAAGAGCACTTTTGTTACCATCATATTCGCTTGTTTGAGAATACAGTGTAATTAATCGTCAGTGTAATTAATCGTTTGCACAGTTTGTGTACCATTACATGTTATATATTTGTTAACTAGTAAAAATGTTCTGAAAATATTCCAGTGCAGGAAATATAAATATAGTGGATAATTCTTCCCCCGCCAATAATAGAATGGGGGGGGGGGGCATCAATCTCAATCATCAAACTGGCCTGCCCTCCCTATTCACGACCCAGTCTGCCACCCACTACTCCCATTAAGCTGGCCTGCTCTCCCTGCCTTTCCTGCCCACCAGAAGTTGCCTTCGTCAGCTCCTGTCAACCATTTCCATGTTTTTCCATATTCTCTGTTATAAACTGTTTTCTTGTCCGTATACAACAACAACTATTGCATGTCTGCCTGTCCTGGGTGAGGGATCTCTCCTCTGTTGCTCACCCTGATGTTTCTCCAATTTTTGCCCAGTTAAAAGGGTTTTCCTGGGAGTTTTTCCTCAGTGGATGTGAGGGTTTAAGGGAAGAGGATGTTGTTATGATGCTCATGCTACGTAAGGCCCTTTCAGACAAACTGTTTGTAAAAACAGGCTATACAAATAAAATGGCCTTGCCTTGCCTTGCCTAACCCGCTTGGACTGTAATTCATATTCATGCTACTAGTTTGATCATTGACTGACTACATGAATAGTTGCACAGAGGAGATTCTTCAAGTCTTATAGTCTTACAGTATAGGGTATACAAATTTGATGTGTTTAGGCCATTTATAAGATCTAGTTAACATCATTAAAAGTCATTTTTAAAGAAAAGAAAAAAACAAAAGCAAAGAGATTTTGCAGCAGGGAAAGTATGCTCTACTCACTCACTAATTTCAGGAAAGCATTCTCTACTGAAGAGTGATCCAACCAACATGTATGAAACCCTCACATTGCTGTACTTAGAGTAGCCTATGAATGAGAAAATAGCACCTGCCATGTGGTTTCTGTGTAATTAAATAATAAAAACATTTAATAACTCTCTGCATGACACATTCTTGTGCATTTAAAGAGGTATATTATTACATTACTGCATTGCTTGTGTTTTGTCCTGGGATGTCAATACAAGACTTCCATGAATGTGCATGTAACTGCCATGAGCAAAGAGCAAAATCATTTGTTTGTAGTGTACAGTAGCCTGCTACACTCTTTGTCATTGTACAGAGTAGACAGTATGATTTGCTTGTACAGCACCTTAAAAAACGTACTGTAGCCTACATTATATTCATAGGCACACCCAGCCTCGCTTTCAATATAACACACTCGCATTCTGTAATCACCGTCAGTAAATAATAATATGTAAATAATAATATATTCTGTAACCACCGTCAGTACCTAAATAATAATATGAAAACAATATAAAATATCTTTCAACAAGAAAAAAAAATGTGTTTACTGTAAATGGATAAAGGTTAACAGATGCGCAATGTTCAGCTGTCATAAATTAAAAACTAGCCTCATCTCTTTTCATATTTGGTTGTTGATCACTCCTATTCCTCGGCTCTCACAGCTCTCAGCAGCTGTGAACGCGCACAGAGAACAAAGCTCAGAGCCGGACAATGACCACCGTCGTGATACAGTTAACTCTGACCGGGACTTTAGGTTTTGTTGAGCCGGATTATGAACACAGAGCCTGGAGATGTTGAGCCTCCTTCGTAGTAAAGCCCCGAGGTCTACTCTTCATGTAACAACTGCGCCACCTTGTGGCTAAACATCAACTGCCCTGAAGTCATCATAACTTCATAAGTTCTCATTTTCAAATGATTATGAATACTATTATTTTTATTTGAAGCCGGGTCAGTCTTGACTGTGGGTGTTAGGGACCTCTGTGTCTGCTAGTGTCTACAATACAGTAATATTTTTGTCGACATTATCAAACGGAAGAACTTTTATTTTGAAGAGCACAGGGCAAGGAAGCACACTAGTCAATCAGAGGACCCGCCCACCGACGGAAACAAAATAGGCTTGTTTCGAATCAAGCATGCGCATGCATTTGCTTCGCAAAACAAGGCATTCTGGGAAAAAAACGTCACAAATGCTGGTGATAACTTCCCTTTGCGACATGTCACATGACTTTAAAAACTTGCGGTATCTCCAGGTACCTCCCTTCGCATGCTTTTCTCTGCAGATGGTCTGAAATAAGTGCGGACATAAGACACTCCCCTCAACGTTGCCCTAGTTGGTTAGAATTATCACGTGGTATTTCCCACGTGAGAAAATTCCTCAGCCTCCGTCATAATGGGCGCGTTTCGGATCGCATGCATTTGCGCCGATGCATGAACGAGACTTGAGAGGATCCGCCGGAACTCGTCATAACCACATCAAGTCGGACACAGGTGCACTTCACGGACTTTTTTTTTTTTTTTTTTAATTTAAACTTTATTAATAATTGTATACATAACAAAAACTATCGCGCCAGGGGAAACTTCACGGACTTTGCACAAAGAATATGGCCTGCTCAGTGCCGCTGGCTTTCTTCGTTGCTGACGAACTCGAGCCGAGGCATTTGAAGTCCCGTTGTTGACGGAGGCTGAGGAATTTTCTCACGTGGGAAATACCACGTGATAATTCTAACCAACTAGGGCAACGTTGAGGGGAGTGTCTTATGTCTGCACTTATTTCAGACCATCTGCAGAGAAAAGCATGCGAAGGGAGGTACCTGGAGATACCGCGAGTTTTTAAAGTCATGTGACATGTCGCAAAGGGAAGTTATCACCAGGGGTGCAGTCGAATAGTCAAAAAATAAGGTCCTAACTCCTATTCCTATCTCCTATTCCTTGACCTCTGGGGAAAACGTCACGGGGTTAAGGAAAGGCGATAGGAGAACGCAAAAGGACTTAGGAATAGTCGACCGCGGTGCTCAGAGAATCCGACCGGACTTTCACTAAGATACGTCATTATAACGCGGCCGCTGATGATTGACAGCTGATGATCGACACCGGCGATTGACGTGCGTCTGCACTGGAGAAACTACAATAATGGACTACAAAAAGCGCATCGTCCACTTCTCCACATGTTGGTTTTATAAACAGCTGGTTCACTGACCGGCTTCAGGTCCAGCAGCTCCTCCTTCCTGTTTGACCGTTTGCTTTATTTACGTTTCATTTGTGGTTTTAGTTTCGTTTTTGTCAAACATTTGTAACATGATTGAAATAAAATTTAAAAAAAACATTCAATTATTATCACTGTCCACACACATTTATTATCACTATTCCAATTACTATATGTCTGCATGAAAGTCATTGTTAAATATGTAAATGCACATATCGTTTGTTTTCATTAACGGCCAAGGTGTGCGGCACTTTAAATGTTGCTCTCGCAAAGAATTGTGGGTCGGCGTAATCTCCTTTCCTATCGCATAGGAAGGTCCGTTGCATCCTATGCTAAAGGAGCTCTGAAAGGAAGCATTGGAGCTCCTTTCCTATGCATTTAGAGAATTCGAACAGCTCTTATCATGGCGGCCACTTGTTTACTTCCGGGTCACTTCTTCAGTTAGGAACCTTCCTAAGCAAAAAAGACTATTCGGGTGCAGTCGAATAGTCTTTTAGTGGACGATGCGCTTTTTGTAGTCCATTATTGTAGTTTATCCAGCGCAGACGCACGTCAATCGCCGGTGCCGATCATCAGCTGTCAATCATCAGCGGCCGCGTTATAATGACGTAGCTTAGTGAAAGTCCGGTCGGATTCTCTGAGCACCGCGGTCGACTATTCCTAAGTCCTTTTGCGTTCTCCTATCGCCTTTCCTTAACCCCGTGACGTTTTCCCCAGAGGTCAAGGAATAGGAGATAGGAATAGGAGTTAGGACCTTATTTTTTGACTGTTCGACTGCACCCTTCGACTGCACCCCAGCATTTGTGACGTTTTTTTTCCCAGAATGCCTTGTTTTGCGAGGCAAATGCATGCGCATGCTTGATTCGAAACAAGCCTATTGAGTGGTAAATTCGTTTTGTAAGTAGGAACCAAAAAATTAGCTGAAATTCTGATTTTAGGTTTTTACGAAAAAACGAAAAAACGGCTCGTTTCTGGTTTCTGCTTGTGTAAATTATTCCCAGAAAACAGACTGATAAAACGTACCTTGGTCCAATTGCCCCTCTGTGTTGTTCTCTCTTGTTGATGACTTTGGCTGTGTTCGAAATCATTCACTCATTCACTCACTCCCTATCCCCTACATCGTGTATATGATATAGTGCACTACATCATGTACACGATGTAGGGTACGACGGGAGGAGAATTCGGACACTACACGGGTCATTTTCTGAACGTGGTTACGTCAGCAGATGCGCCAGATACTCATGTGACGCGAGTGGGCGCGCCGAGCATCATGTAAACATACCTGACGGTATAAAAATGTGATTCTTCATGGCGGTTGTGTTTCTTGGTCAATAAAAAGTTGAAATATCAATGGTGTGTGAGTTTGGTTTTGTCAGCTACTGTTTTGTGTCCTCGTCAATGAGCTGTAAATGCTCAGGGTTGCGCACAAGCTGTAAGATACGTAGCGCTTTAAGATAAAAAGTTGTTTATTCTATGAAAAAATGGTACCCGTTGTTGTTTTGATGCTGCTCGCCCAACTCCTGGTTCTCAGGCACCGACGGAGGCGAAGGGAACGGCGTCTTAGGCGTTTACGGCGCTATTTATTGATTCGCCGACGTCAACAGGTAAATACCAAAATAAATCTTAGCTAACATGCTAACTGATATGGGGAAACCCTATGATTGCACCCATGATTTAGTGAATGACTACCAAATGAAATTAAAATGTCTTTGATATTCATTTAAAAACTCTACTTACCTTAACTCAATTATAGTAATATAACTTTATATTGCCATTATAATTAACACATAAAAAACTAAGCTTTTCATTGTTTTGCTGAGGACCCCAACGTGAAAGACAATCATGGCAAAAATGTCTGTTTTCTTTAAACTTACATTAAACTTTTACACATTAACTTAATTTCAATGACTTACTGCGCAACCAGTTATTACATAACTCACCAAGGTTATCATTTTTTGATAAATCAGTTCAAGTAATTGCAGCAACAACAACATAAAATAATGAAATGGGTAATCATCTGGTTAATTAACTGGAAATACCTGTGGCAGTCCTTATTTCTATACACTTAAACACTAAAAATGATAAATTTAATGTTTCAATCAGGAATGACAAATATGAACTCTACAAAAATGTATTTATTAAAGAATATGCCAAAGGGTTAGAATCAGGAAAAACGGGAATCAGGTGAACAGTCTTCCCCGCCCAAGGGAATCCTTGAAGGAGCTGGAGATGTCAGTAACTGTAAAACAAAATACAAAAAACCACTGTGAGAATAACAATAATAATTAAAACTGCGAGCAGTGATAACGGGCCCTCGCATGGCACGTAACTCGGTTAGTGCTACGGCCGCCTGACGTGTCGGACCGCTTGGCCTGGCCACCGCCACGGGGCGGGTCGTCCCCGGCCACCGCCATGGCTGGCGCCTGTCGTCCCCGGCCACCGCCACGGTGCGGGTCGTCCCCGGCCACCACCACGTTGCCAGTCGTCCCTTGCCTGAATCCTCTCTTTTGCCTTAATCGTCGTGTTGATCATTGTATCAGATGATTGAAGTCATCACGCTCGACTGGGGTGCAAAGTTCCACGACACTCGGACCTTATACGGGTGTAAAAACATAATATTTCATGTCACCAATAGGTGGCGCTGTGATTGTGAGTCAAAATTGCAGTGCAGACGTGTTCAGGGTGGGACTCTCATCAAATGTGAGAAGTTTGAACATGATCGGACAATGGACACTGAAGTTATAACAGTTTAGAGTATTGTGGCAAAGCATGAAATTCTTCCATGTTCAGGGCGCCGTAATTGCGCTCCCGTATGACTTATGTAAAACCTTTCGATGATTTTGCATCGTTGAGGCCTCTTGAACAGTCTCAGCGAGTTTGGCATGAATCAGATCAACGGTGTATGAGGAGTTCGTTAAAATACAAAGCCTACAATTGGCTAAAATGGCTGATTTACTGTAGCGCCCCCGAGTGGTCAATTTTAATAAAACTTTCAGGATATGTTCCAGGGAGTTATGTCAACATATCCTGCAAGTTTCGTGACGATTAGGTTAAAAATTGTGGAGTTATGTCTATTGATTTCTAGAGCCCCGCCCCTCTAATGTTCATTGGCTTATAACTTCTGAACGCAACAATATTTGTCAAAGCTTTTTATATCACTTGAACAGCTTGGTCTATTGATGATCCACAGCAATTTTGGTGAGAATCGGATCTACAGTTTAGGAATAATGCGCAAAAACGTGTTTTTCACAAAATTCAAAATGGCGGAAAATTTCGGTAGGCGGACTTTGGTGCCATAATGTAATTTTTTGTAGAGCACACGGATCTGCATGTCTGTGCAAAATTTCAAGTCAATTGGAGTTACGGTATGATCTGGCCATCCTTCTTTGCGTTAGGGGGCGCTAGCGAGCCAGCTTTTTGTGGCCAACTATGAAACCTTTAAAATCATTGAATTTTCGCCGTTTTCTATTAGTATGCAATTTTTTTTCAACTTCTGAATATGATAAGGCCCCCAAAAAGGCAGTTATGCGGGAAAAATAATAATAATTAAAACTGCGAGCAGTGATAACGGGCCCTCGCATGGCACGTAACTCGGTTAGTGCTACGACCGCCTGACGTGTCGGACCGCTTGGCCTGGCCACCGCCACGGGGCGGGTCGTCCCCGGCCACCGCCACGTTGCCAGTCGTCCCCGGTCGTCCCCGGCCACCGCCACGGCGTGGGTCGTCCCCGGCCACCGCCACGGCTGGCGCCTGTCGTCCCCGGCCACCGCCAGGCCGCGGGTCGTCCCCGGCCCCCGCCACGGCGCGCGTTGTCCCCGGCCATGGCCACGCAGCCGGTCGTCCCTTGCCTGTATCGTCGCGTCGATCACCGTATAAGACGATTGAAGTTGTCCTGCTAGACTGGGGTGCAAAGTCCCACGACACTGGGACCTTATACGGGTGTAAAAACATGACATTTTATGTCGCCACTAGGTGGCGCTCTGATTGTGAGCCAATATTGCAGTGCAGACGCGTTCAGGCTGGGACTCTTATCAAATGAGAGAAGTTTGAACCAGATCGGACAATGGACATTGAAGTTATAACAGTTTAGAGTGTTATGAAGCATGAAATTCGTCTGCGTTCGTGGGGACGTCCTGGTCACGCCCTTTGACTTATGTAAGACCTTTTGATGATCTTTAATCATTGAGGCCTCTAGAACAGGCTCATAAAGTTTGGTAGGAATCGGATCAGCGGTCTAGGAGGAGTTCGTTAAAATATACTGCATGAAAGAGGCGAAAAATCGCTTAAAATTTCACATTTAATGCAAAATGGTTGACTTCCTGTTGGGTTTAGGACATGGGTCCTATAGGCTTTTTTGTACATCTCTACATGTTCTATGTACATACAAAGTTTCATGCAGGTACGTCTAAGTTAAAGGTGTTCAATATCCTAAAAGGAGCCGTAAAAGTGTAAAAACATGATATTTCCAGGTACCATCAGGTGGCGCTCTGACCTAAGGTCAATATTACAGGGCATACGTGTTCAGGGCGAGACTCTTATCAAACATGTCAAGTTTTGAGCAGATTGGACATTGTATCCTGAAGTTACAACAACTTCCTGTACACTGGCAAAAACGTCACGCACTGGCCAAGCCCTTTGACTTATGTAAGACCTTTCGATGATTTTGCATCGTTGAGGCCTTTAGAACAGTCTCAGCGAGTTTGGCAGCAATCGGATTAACGCTGTAAGAGGAGTTCGTTAAAATACAATCCGTACAATTGGTAAAATGGGAAAAATGGCCTAAAATGGCTGATTAATTGTAGCGCCCCCGAGTGGTCAATTGTGATAAAACTTTCAGGATATGTTCCAGGGAGAGATGTCAACATATCCTGCAAGTTTCGAGCAGATTGGCCATTGTATGATGAAGTTACAATGACTTCCTGTACACTGGCAAAAACGTCACGCACTGGCCACGCCCTTTGACCTATGCAAGACCTTTTGATGACTCTTCATCATTAAAGACTTGAGTACATGATGACCAAGTTTGAGATGAATCTGATAAAGCTGCTAGGAAGAGCTCGCTGAAGTATAAAATGTAAAACTTTCTATCGCCAGTAGGTGGCGCTCTGAATATGAGTCAATATTGCAGTGCTCATGTGTTCAGGGTGGTACTCTTGACAAACATGTGAAGTTTTGATCATATCAGACAATGTACATTGAAGTTATAACAGTTTAGATTTTTGTGGTCGAAGCATGAAATTTGTCCATGTTCAGGACGCCGTCCCGGCCACGCCCTTTGACTTTTGTAAGACCTTTCGATGATTTTGCATCGTTGAGGCCTCTAGAACAGTCTCAGCGAGTTTGGCATGAATCGGATCAACGCTGTAAGAGGAGTTCGTTAAAATACAAAACCTACAATTGGCTAAAATGGCCTTAAATGGCCCAAAATGGCTGATTTACTGTAGCGCCCCCGAGTGGTCAATTTTAATAAAACTTTCAGGATATGTTCCAGGGAGATATGTCAACATATCCTGCGAGTTTCGTTATGATTGGGGTAAAGGTTATGAAGTTATGTGTATTGATTTCTAGAGCCCCGCCCCTCTGATGTTCATTGGATAATATCTTCTGAATACAGAGGTATTTTACAAAGCCCTTAATTTCCATTCATCAGCTCGGTCTATTGATGACACACAGCAATTTTGGTGAGAATAGAATTTACGGTTTAGGAGAAATTATCAAAAACGTGTTTTTCACAAAATTCAAAATGGCGGAAAATTTCGGTAGGCGGACTTTAGTACTCCAAGAGGCTTTTTTGTAGAGCACACTTGCCTGCACATGTGTACCAAATTTTGTGTCAATTGGAGTTACGGTGTGCGGGGGCCAGGGCTACGACGCGTTAGGTGGCGCTAGCGAGCCAGTTGTTTGTGGCCAATCACGAAACCTCAAAAATCTCAAATTTTTCGCCAGTCCCCATATGCACAGAAATTTTTTTCAACTTCTGAATATGAGAAAGCCTCCAAAATGGCACACGAAGTGGTGTAAAAAGAAAAATAATAATCCGTAAGGTTTCAATAGGGCTTCGCAGCCCGACGTTGTCGGCGCTCGGGCCCTAATAATTAAAACTGCGAGCAGTGATAACGGGCCCTCGCATGGCACGTAACTCGGTTAGTGCTACGGCCGCCTGACGTGTCGGACCGCCTGGCCTGGCCACCGCCACGGGGCGGGTCGTCCCCGGCCACCGCCACGTTGCCAGTCGTCCCCGGTCGTTCCCGGCCACCGCCACGGCGCGGGTCGTCCCCGGCCACCGCCACGGCTGGCGTCTGTCGTCCCCGGCCACCGCCACGGCGCGGGTTGTCCCCGGCCTCCGCCACGGCGCGGGTTGTCCCCGGCCATCGCCACGCCACTGGTCGTCCCTTGCCTGAATCGTCCCGTCCATCACTGTGTCAGATGAGTGAAGTTTTCATGCTCAACTGGGGTGCAAAGTTCCACGACACTAGGACCTTATACGGGTGTAAAAACATGACATTTTATGTCGCCAATAGGTGGCGCTCTGATTTTGAGTCAATATTGCAGTGCAGACGTGTTCAGGATGGGACTCTCATCAAACTTGAGAAGTTTGAACCAGATCGGACGATGGACACTGAAGTTATAACAGCTTAGAGTGTTGTGAAGCATGAAATTCGTCCATGTTTGTGGCGTTGTCCTGGCCACGCCCTTGGACTTATGTAAGACCTTTCGATGATTTTGCATCGTTGAAGCCTCTAGAACAGTCTCAGCGAATTTGGCAGGAATCGGAACAACCCTTTAGGAGGAGTTTGTTAACATATACTGCATGAAAGAGGCGAAAAATCGCTTAAAATTTCACATTAAATGCAACATGGCTGACTTCCTGTTGGGTTTAGGACATGGGTCCAAGAGGCTTTTTTGTACATCTCTACATGTTCTATGTACCTACAAAGTTTCATGCAGGTACGTGAAAGTTAAAGGTGTTCAATATCCAAAAAGGAGCCGTAAAAGTGTAAAAACATGATATTTCCAGGTACCACCAGGTGGCGCTCTGACCTAAGGTCAATATCACAGTGCATACGTGTTCAGGGTGAGACTCTAATCAAACATGTCAAGTTTTGAGCAGATTGGACATTGTATCCTGAAGTTACAACAACTTCCTGTACACTGGCCAAAACGCAAGCCCTGGCCACGCCCTTTGACTTATATAAGACCTTTCGATGATTTTTCATCATTGAAGTCTTGAGTACATGATGACCAAGTTTGACGTTAATCTGACAAAGCTGCTAGGAGGAGCTCGCTGAAGTATAAAATTTAACACTTTCTATCGCCAGTAGGTGGCGCTCTGAATATGAGTCAATATTGCAGTGCAGATGTGTTCAGAGTGGTACTCTAGACAAACATGTGAAGTTTTGATCATATCAGACAATGTACATTGAAGTTATAACAGTTTAGATTTTTGTGGTCGAAGAATGAAATTTGTGCATGTTCAGGACGCCGTCCTGGCCACGCCCTTTGACTTATGTAAGACCTTTCAATGATTTTGCATCGTTGAGGTCTCTAGAACAGTCTCAGCGAGTTTGGCATGAATCGGATCAACGGTGTAGGAGGAGTTCGTTAAAATACAAACCCTACAATAAGCTAAAATGGCCAAAAATGGCCTAAAATTGCTGATATACTGTAGCGCCCCCGAGTGGTCAATTTTAATAAAACTTTCAGGATATGTTCCAGGGAGATATGTCAACATATCCTGCTAGTTTCGTGATGATTGGTTTAGAGATTATGGAGTTATGTGTATTGATTTCTAGAGCCCAGCCCCTCCGATGTTCATTGGCTTATAACGTCTAAACGCAACGATATTTTTCAAAGTCTTTGATAGCACTTGATCAGCTTGGTGTAATGATAATCCACAGCAATTTTGGTGAGAATCGGATCTACGGTTTAGGAGAAATTACAAAAAACGTGTTTTTCACAAAATTCAAAATGGCGGAAAATTTCGGTAGGCGGACTTTGGTGCTATAATGTAATTTTTTGTAGAGCACACGGATTTGCATGTCTGTGCAAAATTTCAAGTCAATTGGAGTTACGGTGTGAGCTTGCCATCCTTCTTTGCGTTAGGTGGCGCTAGCGAGCCACTTTTTTGTGGCCAACTATGAAACCTTTAAAATCATTGAATTTTCACCGTTTTCTATTAGCATGGAAATTTTTTTCAACTTCTGAATATGATAAGGCCCCCAAAAAGGCCGTGATGTGGGAAAAATAATAATAAACGACAGCATTTCAATAGGGCTTCGCGTTGCCCGACGTTGTCGGCGCTCGGGCCCTAATTAAAACTGCGAGCAGTGATAACGGGCCCTCGCATGGCACGTAACTCGGTTAGTGCTACGGCCGCCTGACGTGTCGGACCGCCTGGCCTGGCCACCGCCACGGGGCGGGTCGTCCCCGGCCACCGCCACGTCGCCAGTCGTCCCCCGTCGTTCCCGGCCACCGCCACGGCGCGGGTCGTCCCCGGCCACCGCCACGGCTGGCGTCTGTCGTCCCCGGCCACCGCCACGGCGCGGGTCGTCCCCGGCCATCGCCACGCCACTGGTCGTCCCCGGCCACCGCCACGCCGCGGGTTGTCCCCGGCCATCGCCACGCCACTGGTCGTCCCTTGCCTGAATCGTCCCGTCCATCACTGTGTCAGATGAGTGAAGTTTTCATGCTCGACTGGGGTGCAAAGTTCCACGACACTGGGACCTTATACGGGTGTAAAAACATGACATTTCATGTCTCCAATAGGTGGCGCTCTGATTGTGAGTCAATATTGGAGTGCAGACGCGTTCAGGGTGGGACTCTTATCAAATGAGAGAAGTTTGAACCAGATCGGACAATGGACACTGAAGTTATAACAGTTTAGAGTGTTGTGAAGCATGAAATTCGTCCGTGTTCGTGGGGTCGTGCTGGTCACGCCCTTTGACTTATGTAAGACCTTTTAATGATTTTTAATCATTAAGGCCTCTAGAACAGGCTCATAAAGTTTGGTAGGAATTGGATCAGCGGTCTAGGAGGAGTTCGTTAAAATATACTGCATGAAAGAGGCGAAAAATCGCTTCAAATTTCACATGAAATGCAAAATGGCTGACTTCCTGCTGGGTTTAGGGCATGGGTCCAAGAAGCTTTTTTGTACAACTCTACATGTTCTATGTACCTACAAAGTTTCATGCAGGTACGTCAAAGTTAAAGGTGTTCAATATCCTAAAAGGAGCTGTAAAAGTGTAAAAACATGATATTTCCAGGTACCATCAGGTGGCGCTCTGACCTAAGGTCAATATCACAGTGCATACGTGTTCAGGGTGAGACTCTGATCAAACTTGTCAAGTTTTGAGCAGATTGGACATTGTATCCTGAAGTTACAACAACTTCCTGTACACTGACCATAACGCAAGACCTGGCCACGCCCTTTGACTTATGTAAGACCTTTCGATGATTTTTCATCATTGACGTCTTGAGTACATGAGGACCAAGTTTGAGGTTAATCTGATAAAGCTGCTAGGAAGAGTTCGTTGAAGTATAAAATTTAACACTTTCTATCGCCAGTAGGTGGCGCTCTGAATATTAGTCAATATTGCAGTGCTCATGTGTTCAGGGTGGTACTCTTGACAAATATGTGAAGTTTTGATCATATCAGACAATGTACATTGAAGTTATAACAGTTTAGATTTTTGTGGTCGAAGAATGAAATTCGTCCATGTTCAGGACGCTGTCCTGGCCACGCCCTTAGACTTTTGTAAGACCTTTCGATGATTTTGCATCGGTGAGGCCTCTAGAACAGTCTCAGCGAGTTTGGCATGAATCGGATCAACGGTGTAGGAGGAGTTCGTTAAAATACAAAGCCTGCAATAAGCTAAAATGGACAAAAATGGCCCAAAATGGCTGATTTACTGTAGCGCCCCCGAGTGGTCAATTTTAATGAAACTTTCAGGATATGTTCCAGGGAGTTATCTCAACATATCCTGCAAGTTTCGTGACGATTGGGTTAAATATTGTGGAGTTATATCTATTGATTGCTAGAGCCCTGCCCCTCTGATGTTCATTGGCTAATAACTTGTGAACGCAACGACATTTTAAAAAGCTTTTGATGTCATTTGCCCAACGTGGTCTAATGATGACGCACAGCAAATTTGGTGCGAATCGGATCTACGGTTTAGGAGAATTGAGCAAAAACGTGTTTTTCACAAAATTCAAAATGGCGGAAAATTTCGGTAGGCGGACTTTTGTAGTCCAAGAGGCTTTTTTGTAGAGCACACTTGCCTGCACATGTACACCAAATTCTGTGTCAATTGGAGTTACGGTGTGCGGGGGCCAGGGCTAAGATGCGTTAGGTGGCGCTAGAGAGCCACTTTTTTGTGGCCAATTATGTGACCTCCAAAATGTCGCAATTTTCGCCAGTCCCCATGTGCATGAACATTTTTTTCAACTTCTGAATATGTTAAGGCCTCCAAAATGGCAAGCAAAGTTGCGGAAAAATAATAATAAGAAACAAAGCAGTAAACAAAGCAGTTTCAATAGGGCTTCGCTGCCCGACGTTGTCGGCGCTCGGGCCCTAATAATAAACAATCGAATTTCAATAGGGCTTCGCTGCCCGACGTTGTCGGCGCTCGGGCCCTAATAATAACTTATTTATATAGCGCCTTTCAAAATACCCAAGGCGCTTTACATGAGCATGAGCGGGGGTTCAGGGGTTAGAGAAAACAGATTAAGGGAGAGAGGGGAGGAAACACTTAACAGACGAAAGAAGAACAGAAACAGAATATCCTATGTGTGTACTTATGGTTTATACTAAGTGGATATCACTAATAAATCAAGTGTAAGGAAAACTTTGATATGGCAGAGAAAAATCTCAAATTAGTTGAATAAGATTCAGTTACAATTTTCACAAATTGTGCAATAAAGCTTGAGGATGAAGAAGTATCAAAACCAAATGTATAAATTGAATAGTGGGGTCATGATTAAAGAAGACCCTTTAACCTTCCAACACACTACAGTTCGTGATATATGATCTGTGAAGATTACATATTAAATATTAAAATAATGTTCGTTTTAGCTGGAACCCCAGACCTACTGCCACCTTAACGTCACCATGCCAGTCCTTCGGCTTTACCTGGACGAAGAGGCAGACCTGAAGCCTGACTACCGACTCACCAGGGCTTCGCTCGATAACCTGGTGGCAGTCACCAGTAGCCAGCAGGAGACGGCGATGTGTAGGCTACAAACCGGCGGGGGACTGGCGAGGGCGGCCAGATCAGTGGGAGTGGCCCGTGGAGCTGTGAATTGTGGGAGTTGTTGTCTTCCATCCACCTGCCCCAAAAAGTCACTGTCTGCCTTTTCTCGGTCAAGAAGGCACCAAAATCGAAACATACATATGACCCACGTTCTATACAGATCCATGTTTCCACTGGTGAAGTATTCCACGTACACATTTATATTGTTAGAGCAGACGCATTCCGTTCAGTGTTTCGGGGAGGCGGTAGCACGAGCTTTGCGGAAGTGGATGAAACGGGAGTCATATGACCAGGCAGCTGGAGAAAATGCTACCTAGATATGGATAAAACTCCTCCGACACGGTGACTTACATCCACAGCGAACACGGTAAACACACCCATACTCATCTCATTGACGCCGTGAATAACGTTATATTCGCTCGTTTCGCCGTAACGAGTGTTCACGGTTGTGCACACAGTTAGCCGTGAAGCTAATTTGTCAGAATGTGTCCTTCTGCTAGTATGCGTTAATAGCTTGAATTAGTAGCATGGTCTAACATGAACGTCACTGTATTTCCTGAATGTTTGTGTCTGAATGTGTCCTCAGATGGAGGAGATCAAAGTGTCTCCTGACTATAACTGGTTCAGAAGCACAGTGCCCCTGAAAAGAGTAAGTAGCTCATGATTTCTTATCTGTGATGGGGTCCATAATCATTGGGCCTGCTGCTTAATACTGAATGCTGTTCATGCAAGTGCACGTGAACACATGGTACAACAGGTAATGTTACATATGTACATTAGGACCCCCTCGAAAATGAGATGATTCATCTCAAGGGGCTATCCTGAATAAATAAATTCAAATAAATTCAAATATGTGTAAAGAAATAGAGACGACCAGATCAGTATTATTATTTTACCCAATCAGACCTTCAAATCTGCACAATTAATTCATAAAACACGAGGACAAAACACACTGGTGTTCTGATGCCATTCTTCATTAGATGATGCAGTTATATGTTGTAGAAGAAAAACAGTTGCTTTTGAAAGTACACCCTCACTTTGTGGTGGAAAGAAACCGCAGCCAGAGTCTGTCCCTCCATCCTCTCACCAGTAGGTTTTTATGCGGCACCTGAGCAGCAACCTTACTGGATCTGGATCTATCTGGATTCTGGTATGAAGCTTCTAACACAATTGGCTTCATAATTCAAGGTCAACTTTACAGCTAAGTGTTTAAGTCATCTTAGTAGCTTACTGCATTGGTAGCATGGTAGCGACCTGTCAATCACAGGCCCCACCCTAAAGCATCCCCTGCTTTCTGGTCTGTTGGACTCTAAATGGACCATAATGTACTAAGTGAATATACTGGATTGAAGAAGACTTGAAACTAGAGATTGAGACCATAAACTCATGTTACAATGTTTACTAAGATAATACATCTAGAGAGAAGTCAGTAGTCGGTTAAAAAAAAAAAGAAATCAGGATCGTGTTCTGCTTGCACGCGGCTCGTCCCTGGTCTCGCGCCTCGGCAGCCTGTTGTCCAGGGAGAAACGTGCAAATTTGCCGCGAGCTGAAGCCGGAGTTGGGGCTGCAGCTGGTCTGAGCAGCGCGCAAGGGCCACGCGGTCCCCGGTGTCCCACCGTTCTGGTGTTGGACGGGGAATCCGGTGCAGCTGTGGAGCGCGGATGATGAAGACGATTGTTATGATGATGATGATGAAGATGAATGGCCCGGCGGCTCGTGCAGGCCTCGCCACCATTATGTCTACTGCTGTGCGCTCTGACCCTGTTTTGTGATATACATGCATGACGGACACAGCGTCTCCCACTGTATAATTTCTCCTCGAGTCTTAATTATTCCCGCATGCGAGGTGCGGAGAATGCGATCTCAATTATTATACATAGTAGTAGACTACATGCTACGCCACTAGGAGTAGAATACAAGACTACAGTTTGCCATCTCATTACAAGATCTTTTTTTGTGTGAAGTAAACAAATTATCCCTCGCACTCAATTTTTCATGAATCCCATGTTTATACTTAGTAGCTCAAATAAAAACATTTTGCGCCGGTGCGTCTTTTATGCATTCCGAATGTGCCTGTTTTATCTGGCTTGGATTCGGACAACATTACTACATTTCAGGATTTTCAATGGTAACAGATAATAATCATCTTGCTTTATTATTATTAGCACTACCATCTCCTCGTGCCGTGCTGGAGGGGATTTTTAAAAGTGACGTGAGTGGAAGGATGGCGCCGGGCAAAGTGTGTGTGAGTGAGTTGGAGACATAACGGGAGAGAGATAAGCAGCAGGCGCAAATCGAAATCAAGGGGGGGTCATCCCTAGTCTTAACATGGTCCATAGGCCTGTACTACGAAGCAGGATTTGGGCTTAGCGAGGTAACTTCAGGGTTAACCCTGGGTTTTCCGTCCTACGACACTGGTTCACTTCTTACCGGGGGTCATTCCGTGTCATTTCATCAAATGCCTCCCACCTGACCATCTCAGAATGTCCTGTAAAAATTAGCACAAAATTAGTACAAAGACACACTTGTTAATAGGAAATATCCCAAATCTTACGTCTCTACTGTCAACAGATTTCTCATGAAACATCACTGAATGAAGGGTAGTTTAGACGTTTTTTGGCATCATACTCTGAAAAGCCATTTTTAAACAGCAATATCTGGAAAACTATCTCACCTGTGGCCTTCAATCTGTTACTGATAGCCTCCAGACAAGTATAACCTAGTATGGTAGGTACTTAAACTTCTCCCACAATGTGGCTTGTCGAAATGAAGTAGCAAATTTGAAGAGTGGCTGAGCTCCCATTTTTGCAGATAAAAGACTTCTATCATTTCTGCCTCTATCTCTGGTGTTAGCTTAAACATTCTACAAAATATCTCCACAAAAGTTGGATCAGCCTGCGATCTGATTTTCTACTTTGATTTTCGGTATGATTCTGAATCGAGACCTCCATAAGATGAGGATTTTGATTTCATTAATCATCCTTATGTTGTTTTGTTGTCAACGCACTGCACTTTGTAATGAATAAAGATTTCCAACTGAAATATGTTATTCATTAAGAACTAGCATGTGGTGTTTAGGTGTTCCCTTTATTTTTTTGAGCAGTTTATTTAAGTGGCATTAGCATTGTGTTAAGTTTAGGATTCTACAAACATAACAGAAAATTAAATGTTTTGGAACTTTTGTAACATTAGATAGCTGACTGACTGCAGTAGAAAGTCAGGCTGCCATGCTTTCACATGTCAGCTCTTCAACAGAAAACTATGTGAAGTAATTCTCTGTCTGCAGCTTTCTTTATGCTGCTGATCTCATCGCCTGACAAACAATATGTGTAATGAATGAATTAACATGTCTAAGGCTAATTGCCAAACTTCACAAAGGGTGATGTCACCATGACTACATCTACTTCTTCTGTGTTAAGGTAACGTTTGCGAGCAAAGCTTACGTTATCTAACAGCCAATCTAACTCACTATTATCTTACGGAAACCATCAACACAAGCTGCCTACGTAAAAGATTCAGGAGCGATCAGCTAATTCCGAGAAAAGTGACTACAGACCGTGCATCTTTACATGTAAATACGGTAATCATCCCGTTTTATATATAACCATTCAGTTGTAAGAGCCATTTTGATTTGGTCTATTGTTTGTTTGACACTCCCACCACTTGGTGGAGGAGAGCGATCATCATACATTTAGAGGTAAAGAGCAGGGTTGGAATTTCGTCATTTTAGGGCAAGGCCATTTGGCCTTCACTTTCCTTTTTTTTAGGGGCACCAAGGCCACATGACAGGGCACAAAGGCCATTCAGTAAAAATTATATGGTTTTACCTTTCGGATTAATACCATAACATCCTAATTCATAACAAAACATGAATTATGTATTAAAATATTTTTAATACCAATATCAAGTTAATGTTACATTGGATTTTTTTTAAAATAATGTCTTACAAAGGAATAACTACTTGAGAGCAATAAAACATATTCTGTATGATATCTTTATATATATAAAGATGCACGAGCACATACACGGGTACACAATGTAGACATGACGTAGACTTTAATCAATAGGCAGTCCCTCTCTATCACTCAGTGTTCAACGCAGATCTCCCCCGCTATCGAGCCGTTTTATGACTGAACATACTGTTGATGACTGTGTAGGACACAGTGTCGGGCTTGGACTTAAGACTCGTTGT
The DNA here is from genome assembly GCF_963514095.1 of Eutrigla gurnardus. Classification (NCBI taxonomy): domain Eukaryota; kingdom Metazoa; phylum Chordata; class Actinopteri; order Perciformes; family Triglidae; genus Eutrigla; species Eutrigla gurnardus. Next base: position 20,738,079 of record NC_139915.1, on the reverse strand, counting down.
GTGAGCGGGACCGGAGTGGAACTGGACCGGTACTTACTAGACTGAGACGCACATACACGACATACACAGCGGGGAAATCAAAAAGAAAGAAAGAGAAAGAAAAGTGAGATGAGTGCGGAAGATAATGCGGCTGGTGGCGGTGCCGAATCTGATTTGGTGCCAAAACATAAATCATCCTCCATTATTTGGAGGTATTTTTGGATTTAAAAAGGATGATGTCAACCAGAGCGAGGTGTTGTGCAGGTCGTGCTTGGCGAAAATTGCACGAAGAGTGTAATGCAATGCATTCAGTAGCGTTACACCGTATTAGTCGCTAAGACATGGTACCAGTGTACACAGTCTAAAATGTCAGATTTTTTATTTATTGATTGGTGACTTTATGTTAATGTTGATGACTGACAGTGAGTTATCATCAATAAAACTGCAGTTTCCACATTCTTTTGTATTATGTTATTTTTCTGAAAAATATTTGGTTTTCACCGAACCCGTAGTCATATCGTATCGTGTCATATCGTATCGATATCGAGATATCTGGCATGAATATCGAGATATGAAATTTTGTCCATATCGTTCAGCCGTGTGGAACTTTGAAAGGGGCACAAAGGCCACCTTGGCCGTATATTGAACATTTTTTCACAGGGCATCAAGGCCAAAGTGTGGGGCAACGACGGTCATGCAGACAACGACGGCCGTGCAGACAGTTGTATGAAGTTGTATCTTCAAGCTTTATTTGTGTGAAGAGAAAAGTATTATTTGTTTTTTGAAAGTTGCAAGGCTTTATGTTTCGGAAACTGTGGACTTCTTATTCATGCATGTATAAGACTTTTACTGTGTTTTCTCCATATAAGTGGCATCATTTGGGATAGGGCTGTTGGAATGAACTTAGGGAATCAAATATATTTTGAATAGTAAAAAAATCTGTACTATTCGAATGCTGAAATTAGTATTTTAGTTTTTAGTTTTTTAGGGACGTGTTTTCTAGCGTTCTTGCCACCAAATCTTGCCACCTGGCCTTGGCCTACCCACATAAACAGAAGCTTTTGACACATGAATTCTGATGAACAATAACGTTTTCTGAATCACAATCTCACTATCAGAAATAGCCAACAGCAGCGCGCGAACACGGAGAAGATAACCGCCCAGCAGCATTCGGTGAAATGAAAGCAAAGATATTGATGGAGCTCTAGAAGCGATGCAATCATGACAAAGATGCATTCATGCTGCTTACTATTAGCTAGATCAACCCGCGTCTCCATCAGCTGATTCATCGAGACGAGAACGAGACCAAAAGCAGGAGACCAAATGCAGGATGTACGTGAGAAAGTGAAAGTAGAGCTGACGGTGAGAGGAGGAGGGCGGAGCCATGGCAACAGGGACACAGGGTCCCCAGGAGAACGTTTTACTTTCTTAATTAGTAGAAAGCTATCACCTGTTGGTAATTCAACATATTTATTGGTAATGTTTTTGGAACGCCCTATAGTGGACAGGAAGTAAAACAACCACATTGCTGATAATGGCATTGGCAATGTATAAGCCTGTGTAGTGTAGTTAATAGTAATAATAGGCTGAATTTGAGCATTAAATATTCAAATTATAATTTGAATATTGAAAAAAATATAGAATTAAATTTGAATAATATTAAAGAGGAAAATTGACGGCTCTAGTTTGGATCAGTGAAATGGTCACTACAGGATTTTGGTCTTTGCACTATTGACTTGTGTATATATAGACATTTTACATTTTGTCTTATTTATATTAACCTTTCTTTTACTTATATTTCTGTTAAGTACAATACGTGAGATGTAAAATTGCTTGTATGTGTTGGCATACTTGGCCAAATGAAGCTGATTCAGATTCTTTTTTAAATAGTTCAACTCGAGTGAGAAATTCACTCAAAAGCCTCCCAGCTCCTGTTGTCCTGACATTGCTGAAATAGAAATGGACTAATCAAATGTTGTGTCCTGTGTCTGTTGTCTCCCAGAGATCTATGATAGTTGCTCATATTAGTCCAGAGACCAGAACACATTCAGAAGACCATCATTGTTAAGTTGATTGCTAACAAAGCATGACCACCACCACTATGGCTTTATTTTATCATCCCTTTGATCTGGTTATTGCTATTAAATCACAGCTACATAGTTCATTTTGAGTCCATTTTTGTTTGCAGGTTGCATTTCTCACATGGTGTTTTCTTCTCCACCAGATTATTGTCGATGATGACGACAGTAAGGTGTGGTCACTCTATGAAGCTGGCCCAAAGAGTATCCGGTGTCCCATCATCTTCTTTCCTCCTGTCAGCGGGACGGCTGAGGTGTTTTTCCAGCAGGTGCTGGCTCTGACAGGATGGGGATACAGAGTCATCTCGGTGAGGCCGTCACTGGAAGCTCTGGGCAGCTTCATCATGTGTCAACATGTTCCCTTTTTTACAGCCTCATATTTACAACTATGGGCTGGGTGTCATTACTAGTTAGTTGTTAACCAACATATTCTCATCAACATGTACACTTTACAGTTTCTTTACATATTTATCAGTTAATTTTCCAAATATTTATTGTCATTCCTTTCTCTAAATCCCCATGAACCTTGCTTCACATTGGCATCGATTAGATCCACACAGCACTGATTTAAAAAGAAAATACATCACTTCAAGCTGGTTGATGACCGTTTACTGACAACAACCTATCGTATAAAAGGCTCCTTTTTTGCAGTTCTCACTCCACATGAAATGTACTGTATGTATGTATGTATGTGTGTATATTCTGTTTATTGTGATAGTAAAAGGAACCCTGATGATCTCTAGACCAATGTGTGGTGCAGCGCCACAGAATCAACACCGAGCGCCACAAATTGATTCTGTTTTTTTTTTTTTATATAAATGTTGTTCCGTTTATTCATCTCTGTATAGCACTCCTGTCATTCTCATTCACACACACCAGTGTTTCCCATACACTGCCAGAATATCAACATTGACCACCACATATTGATTTTATTTTTTCTAGCTATTTAAAAGGGGTAAAATCGTATTTAATTGTAGCACATCAGCCCCTCCCCCCACTTTCGCTCTGTCTTGCTCTCTCTCGGACCCGTCTGTGAATAACCCTCCTCTCCGTGCACACTCAATGCTCATGTGCAGGAAAGATTGTTTTTCCAGCAGAGAAGACGGCTGGCTGAATTAGTAGGCTGTGGAGCAGTCACTTAAAGTGTAGCAATGGAGCACTCACTGTATATATATTTTCAGTTATTGACACAAAGTTTTGGCAATGGAGCACTGTATATTTTTCAGTTATTTGAAAAAGTCTAGCAATCGAGCACTCACTGTATATGTTTTTCACTTATGACACAAAGCGAAGCAATGGAGCACGATCTATTGTTCAGTTATTTGTCACAAAGTACTTGCCAATTAAAATATACAGTGGAGCACCTTACAGTGGTATATCCCCCGGGGAGGCTATCACCACAAATAGAATCTGATTCTGTGGGGAAACACTGCTAATTGTAGGATCAGTATGTCAATGTGTTCTGTGTGGTTTCCAGCTGCAGTATCCAGTCTACTGGGATCTCATGGAGTTCTGTGATGGCTTCAGAAAGCTTCTCGATCACTTGCAGCTGGATAAAGTAAGTTTTCCTTTTTCTTCAGAGCCTAGCGTCAGTATTTTCTTTCCCCGTGAGTAGGCCTGTCACGATTATTACATGATTGCCTCATAGCGATTATTTGAGCTGATCACCACCATTTTGCATCATTGTTGGATTCCATAATCGAGGAAATTTAATGCCCATGTTGGAAATGCCAATAAAGTGTCTCCCTGAGCATAACATTTCGATTAATTAACTAATTAGATCATTCACATAAAAATGTTTAGCCTGAACCTTGCTGCTATAATGCTGTCTGTGTTCATACCAAAGAAACTTTTACAGACAATGTCAACCAGAGGTCAAGGATAGTGGCTCATATCCCAGTGAGTCCAGAGACCAAAGCAGACTTTTTGGAGAAACCAGACTGAGACATTGAGAAACCTGTCTGATCCAAACAACGAGGCCACTGCCATAATTATGTCTAGATGACCTCATTTGGAGTGTTGATGGAGCAGCTACCATGTTAGCATAGGTAGCACCCATTAACCCAGACTCCATTCAGAAAACCATAATTTTAAAAGTTGTTAGCTTGTGGACAGACCGAACAAAGCTTCAGACTTTTTACTAATCACCATCATTGAGAATATTTTCTGTCTTTTTTCTTTTGAATGATGGAAAAAAAATTGAAGACCATCATTTTTGAAGGACTGGAGACCTTGGAGTGTGTTTGTGACCACCACGGGTCTCAGAGCGGTGCCGGTGCATCTGCTCCACTGCTGCAGAAGCATCACAAGCTGCAGGGCTTCCTCCCAGTGAAGCAAGTTCTTTCAGGGTCGGTAAATCAGAGAGTCTGCTATGTCCAGTCTCCAATTAGGAAGGTTCAGAATTCAGAACAAAAATAAACGAGAAGTCGTCTCTCCGAGGACAATACTGGGATAAAATCTTCTCTGGTGTGTTGACATTAAAAGTAACCACACAGTTGATGTTCATGTTTTCTATCCATGCACTTATAAATGCATCATCTATAAGCCTGTTCTGTTTGCTCTCCCACCTGCCGCCACACACATTAGTGGATGCTCAAAACTTAGTTAACAGATATTGGAAACTTCAATTAAAAATATCAAAAGAAGTTTTCAATGTAATAAAAGTTAAGTGAGGGTAGAGCCCTCATGGCTTGGTCTCATCCACTAAGCTATGTCTTATAATTAAAAATAAAATGACAGGTAAAAGATTTTTGATGGAATACAAACTTGTCGGTCAAAAAGACGGATACGGAAAGAAATTCTAACGCAACCTCTGCCATCATCATGGCACAGTGTTTCCCATACATAGACCAATGTGTGGCGCAGCACCACAGAATCAACACCGAGCGCCACGGATTGATTCCGCGCTTTTTTGTTTTGTTTTGTTCAACGCGATTTTGAAATTAGATCGTTCCGTTCATTCATCTCAGCATAGCACTCTTTCTCCCTGTCATTCTCGTTCACACACACTTTACCCAATTCAAATGGGTAAAATATTCTTTAATTGTAGAGCTGTGCACAGCGCATCAGCCCCTCCTCCCACTTTCGCTCTATCTCGCTCTCTCTCTGACCCATCTGTGAATAGCCCCTCCTCTCCATGCACACTCAATGCTCATGCGCAGGAAAGAACGTTTTCCCCGCAGAGAAGATGGCTGGCTGAATACCCTAATAAAATCAAACTTTGCTACAAGCAGGCTGTGGAGCAGTCACTTAAAGTGTAGCAATGGAGCACTCACTGTATATATTTTTTCAGTTATTTGACACAGTGTTGACAATGGAGCACTGTATATTTTTCAGTTATTTGAAAAAAGTCCAGCAATTGAGCACTCACTGTATATGTTTTTCACTTATGACACAAAGTGAAGCAATGGAGCTGTATATATTGTTCAGTTATTTGTCACAATTACTTGCCAATTTAAATATACAGTGGAGCACCTTATATACAGTGGTATTATTTAATAATTGATTAAAGAAAGTGTGTGTGGGCAATCAATCAATTTAACTGTGACCCATCACATCCTGTCCAAGTTTTAAAACATTTTTGAAAATGTTTAATCACTAGAATAACGTTTTGATACTCCCCTGGATTATAATTTTGTTCTACATGAGAATTTGATTTAGTGAACATAATGTTTCTGTGTAAAATGGAGGATTATTTGTCTGCTTGGAGAGAAAAGTTAAGTTTTCTATTCTTTTAACTGTGTTGATTGTTGAGTTTGTTCCACCAACAACAGCCGTCACAGAGTCTGATGTTAGATGTTAGTTATGTAACCAACAACGGAGTTGTCCACAGGGACATCATGGTGCATTAAGGCATCCCACGTAAATTGAAACTCAAGCTGTCGTTGTAAAGCACCCTCAGGTTATCTAGTGGATCTTTACTAGTGAAATAAGTTATTGTCATACTTATTCATCATCATTATTTCAATTTGACCATGTAGTGTGATTCATTAAAAAATATGATTTTTATAACTGACATTCAAAAATTATAAATGACAGTATTGGGGGCCTAAAACCAATGATGTGTTGATCTGAGTCCCTCCTCTCTGTTTCTGATGATTTTGTCTCTTGAACCTTCAGGTCCATCTGTTCGGCGCGTCTCTTGGGGGATTCCTGGCTCAGAAGTTTGCAGAATGCACACACAAGTCTCCCCGAGTCCACTCGCTGATCCTGTGTAATTCATTCAGTGATACTTCCATCTTTAATCAGACATGGACAGCAAACAGGTGCTTTTGAATGCCTCCATCACACTCGCCCCTCAGTGTCCCCATTCATTGTTAACGCTTCACTTTCCTCCTCAGTTTTTGGTTGATGCCAGCTTTCATGTTGAAGAAGATTGTTCTGGGGAACTTCGCTAAAGGACCTGTGGACCCTAAAATGGCAGATGCAATCGACTTCATGGTTGACAGGGTGAGTGGCAGGTGTGGTTTGGAAAAAATATGTAGTCAAATCATTACACATATTATGGTTAAAAGACTTTTACACATCAAGAAAGTATCAATTAGAAAAGTTTTGTCCCAGTTCAGTGTCCATCCCTTCAAAGACGCAGCCTTCATGGTCTCAGTCAGCCAGGTCCTTAGAACGCTGGACTGTGCCCTCTCCAAAATCTGGTCTACAGAGGATCTCCTCGTTGAAAGAGTGTTTTGTTTTTTTCAGACTTAATTATACTTTCAAGTATATAGAACTATGTAAACATAGTTGGCATGGTACAGTGATGGAGACTTTCTTCAGTGCATCAGACAGGCACTGCACAGCAGTCCCAAATAAATAAATAAACCACAAGACAGGCAAAACACAGAGGGAGATCTAGGGGGTCTCCGACTTCAAGTCCAAAGTCTTCCACTAAGTCACAGAGCTTCAACTTCAGTGATAAAACAATAGTGTCCGATGTTTTCTTTGGTGACATCAGCAAAAATGGTCAAACTTGGGAAAAGCCAGTAATGCAAAAAAAAATATATATATATATATATATATATTAATTGAATAAATATTTTGTTGTCACATCTTAAAGATTCTGCAGAAGGATAAATCCCATTATGGTTCTTAATTTGTCAGCTTCGTCTATGGAGAAGTATTGGAAAATAGTGTCTGTTCTGTGAGAACAGATGTAGTTCCTTGACAGATTCCTTCCTGGTTGTGCAGTTATTATTAGGGGTGTGCATTGGCACTGCCCTCACAATTCGATTCAATTACGATTCGCCAGGTAATGATTCGATTCAATTCGATTCTACGATGCATTGCGATGCATCAAAATTCTACTGCACACAACAAGGCAAATTTTTCATCAGTCATGAGGCAATACAAGCTGTCAGATACTGAACAACAGATTGTATTGGCTGCTATGTGTGTATTATCACTCTCCTGTATCTTTGACATAATGTCATTAAATAAAATAAAATTGAATGGTACAGGGCATTGGATATGGCATTTTCAAACCTGAAAAAGAAAACATAAATCACTGCTTTCAGTGATGTCCGCTTTCCAAGCTTTGGGTGTGTTTTTAATTATCCGTCTATCGCGGTCATCTCCCTCTGCCTCAGCCATCTTGATTCTTTAGTGTTGTTATGCTAGCTAGTGCTGCCACTTAGCATGTAGCAGGCTGCGCATGTCATTGCAACGTTGCTCCGGAAATGCCCCCAGAAGTAATTGAAATTTCACAACTTTATTGTCCACTCGAGGCCAGAAAATAAACAGTGACATAATTGATTATGGCACGTTGCCGCATCAATGCTGAATCGTGCATGCCCCGCATTGCGATGCATCGCCGAATCGATTATTGTTGACACCACTAGTTATTATTATAATATATGTGATGTATGATTATAGACAGTTGTAGGTCCTCTTTGCCAATCTGATCTCCTTTGTAGGTGTGTATCTGGTCTGTTGTACAGGATCCTGTCCCTCCTTCTGTAGGCCTTGGCCTGAGTTTTGCTGTGAACCAGGGCAGTGTTTCCCCTACCATTGTACAGGCCTGGCGGCTCGCCAGGCCAAGGAGACCTGCCGCCAGGCCAAAAAAAAAATCAATATACCAAAAATAAGCCACCTATCAATTCATTCATAAATCAATAATCATTTACATTAGGAGCGCCTCCGCGCAGCACAGCACACTTGCTCCGCAAGACGCGCGGCCGCAACAATCCTCGCCGCGCGCTCCCGCTACTTTTTTCTTCGTGTACTTTACGCGCTTGATGTTGTTCTGATGCCGTTCCGCCTCGTTAAACCACCACGATGTCGCTTTCTACTTTGAAAACACGGAACGTTGACACTGTATTTTGATAAGCTGTTGCACTCTTCAGACTCGTGGTGTGAGCGGAACCGGTCCATAGGGTCCATAATATTTATTTTATTACATTACATTATTATTTATTTTTACATAATAAAAATGCCGCTGTGTGTCTCCGTCCAAAACCCGCTGCGCTCGCGCTGTCTGCTCGCACAGATCCGCTCGTGCGCACATGCGCTGATGCAGGTCGAGTGTTGTCGAGAAATATAAGCAGAGACGGCGCTCCTTAAAAACAACATCACGCCATGTGTGTGTAGTATTAGGACGTAATGACGTATGTACAACCGGCCAAAGCCCGTTTGCCCCCCCTCCCCGGGGGGGAGGATTGTTTTTGATAAGATGTGGAACTTTGAGTTAACTGCTGTTGAGTAAACCTATAACTTATATTTTACTTGATAAAATAAGACAATATATGCACTCATATGTCGTTGTAGTGTTTTACAGTATCTGTAGCTATTAATGTGATGCTCATCATTTTCCAGCCATATTTTTCTGGACCCTGATCATTTCCATCAACCAGCACCTTAATAAGTCACTCTCTCCTTGTGATCTTGAATACACTCTGGTTGAACAAAAATATTGAATGCAAATATAATAATTGCAGAATTGCAGACTGCTTGCTGTGCCACCTGACTTAATCCAACTGCACCAATACACCATCCCACACGTCTCGTCTGTTTAGGGTTTTTTCGGTGGGTACCACCGGGCCTGAAAAAAATTCTAGGGGAAACACTGCAGGGCTTTGTTGTTTTGGTTGGCACACACACATGTCCTCAAAGAAACTGATGTATGATGTCACAGTGTCAGTAAGTACGTCCAGGTCTGCAGATGCAGCATCAAAAATATCCAATCAGTGCAATCAAAGCAGCCTGTAGCTCCAACTCGTTGGTCCATCTCCTCACAGTTTGGACCACAGACGTTGCAGTCTTAATTTCTGCCTGTAGGTCGGGAGAAGATGAACCAGACTAATCAGAGTCCCAAAGCTACACGGGGAACAGAGCGATAAGCATCCTTTAGTATTGTGTAGCAGTGTCCCACAGTTTTGGTGCCTGGTGCAACACTTTATATGCTGCCTGTATTTTAGAAGTGAATAAAAAAAAAAAAGAAAAAAAAAGATGATGAGAAGGGAGTCTAGATGTTGTCGCGCCATACTGTTGATTTTGTCAGCCAGATGTTGTAGTGCCTCACTGACACCAACCTTCGTCAACGTAGAAACATATTTAGCATCCCCTCGTTCTCCGTGTTAACTCTGTAACACGGTCTGCTTGGTGGAGTCGGAAGCCTGGCAGATGTAGTTTACTGTCAGGGACGGACTCACCAAGCCATGTTTCAGTGAAACACAGTGCAGCAGATCCTGAGAAACCCCTGTTTGTTCTGTTGATGAGCAGCAGGGCAGAGCGGACATTCGCCAGATGTAATGTTGGGAGCAGCGTTTGATATCTCTCTATTCCTTTTAATATATACATGTGATGTCTTTATGTCTTTGGGTCTGAATGATAACCTCTGTGTGTTTGTGTTGTAGTTGGAGAGTCTGAACCAAAGTGAGTTAGCATCGCGGCTAACGCTCAACTGTCAAAACTCGTACGTGGAGCCGCACAAAATAAAAGATGTTGCTGTGACCATCATAGATGTAAGTGTTAATGTCTCCATCAGGTGTACATGTGTGTGTTTCCACCCTAATGAGTTGAAGTCATGTTTATGTGTGGATGGTATTGAGGTGTTTGATCAGAGCGCTCTGTCGCTGGAGGCCAAGGAGGAGATGTACAAACTGTATCCCAATGCCAGACGAGCTCATCTGAAAACGGGAGGAAACTTCCCGTACCTGTGCAGGAGCGCTGAGGTCAACCTCTACATCCAGGTAGGTTAGGCTCGGTACTTAACGCTGCTGCAGTCCGTCTGTGGTGGCCTGGCTATTTCATTCAAAGAGGAATCACAGAGAAATGTTGCAAATATTTAATTATTCCATTCAATTTGAACAATAAAGATACTGACCATCAACTCATCATTGGATGGGGATTTTAGAAAGAAAATCACATGACATAAGAGCCCCCTGGGGACAAATAAAATTGAAATGGTACAATTAAATATAAATAGTCCAGGGTCATTCCATGTGAAAACAGCTAATATCGGGGTACCATGTACATGGTACCTCTCAGATTTTGCTGAAAAGCTGTGAAAATATGCCTTATGTTACCAAACGAGGGAATCTTGAGTTTCAGGTCAATATCTCAGACGGTTTGCCCATGGTGTCCATTTGAATTTCAAGTGCCACACACCTTTTTGACACATTGGAATTTCGCATTTCATTTTTTGGCATTTTTGGAGGCCCATAACTTCTGTTCTAATAGTGATAGAAGGTCTGTTAGTTCATTGTAGTTTGTACTACACAATTCTGGAGGCAGGATCAACATTCTTTACTGTTTCGGTGAGAGGTGGGTCACCAAAGTCCTAAAAAAAAAATTGACGGCATGTGTGATTTTTCACTTTTTGGGGGCCCCTAGCACCACAATTAATGATCATATTTATTCTAAACAGGATTATTTTTTTATATTTGGGAACTTTGCTCTTGCCAAAATGAATTTGAAGGGTATGGTACCACTGGTGGGGGTTTTATGGGGGTCCAAAACCCTTTCGGGCAGAGGTGACGCTTTTGGAACCCCATATTTAAAAACTGAGAGGTGTCCTGTACATGGGTGGCTGAGTTGGCATGGAATGACCCTCCAGTATTTTAAAGAAAAGTTATGATTAAATAATGAGCCTCAAGGTGTGTGTTTTCTTTTTTTAAAATGGAGAAAATAAAGTATCCAGTATCCAAGGTCATATTTATTTGTTGCTTTTATACAGCATGTAGCACGTTTCTATCTATCATGAGTAGAAACGGTTTGTCTTCCTCCATTTTCTCACAAAAGTCAAATTTGACACAGAGCTAATAAAAAAAATGTGCTATCCACTTTAAAACACAAGGACCAGCGAGTTACCAGCAACTGTACCGTGAATGACGCTGCTTTGTTTCGTTGTTTTTAAATGCACAGATTCACTTGCGCCAGTTCCACGGGACACGATATGCCGCGATCAGTCCCGCCATGGTGAGCGCTGAGGAGCTGGAGAGTCACCTGAGCAGCCACAACGATTCAGAGGACAACCAATGAGATGGCTTTTACCTTCCGGTCTGTTTCCTAGCAACATTTCCAACACTTTATTAATCATTTCACAGGACTTTCTCCAGATTTTCTATGGAGCTCAGCAGTCGAGCAGCGGGTCAGCTGAGAATATTTTTATTTCACAGATGAAGCAATATTTTGATAATGACGTGTACTTAAAAGGCCGATTTCCTTTACAAACATCTTGCCTTACGTGGAGTGAATTTCGATAATTATTGCACTCATAAACTGCCTGAACTGTTTGCCTCAAGTGTTCATTTCTGTGTGTGATGTATATATTGTGGTTAACACAGCCAGCAGTGAACTGGTTTCCTGTTAACAGAGAGATGAAATCACTGGTCACGGATAGATGTATATCTGAAAGTGTTAGTGGAATTCAATGAGATGAAATTATGTTTTTTTTTTCCCCATTTGTTTTTGAAATACACTTTGTTATTTTGAATTTGTCATGTGCAAATCGTTATTTCCATTTGTGTCTGTTGAACTGCCAAAGTCACTAAAATACTAAAACACAAGTTCTGTCTTTGCAGCGGCCTGAGGCCTATACTACTCAGCGAGTTCAACATACCAGGGTATCTTTCAGTTATCCAGCTTAAAGGAGAAATCCGGTCATTTTTGACCCCATGTCCGTTGTCCTCAGGGTCATCCCGACTTATTAGAAGCAAAAAACCCGACAAAAATTGACGTTGCCAAGCCCGAGATCTGTACCTGCCTGGCAGCCTTCCAGACTCGCTACAATGCTAACCCATTGGGGCACCGTTGTATCTGCTATCCTGGGCCTCAGAAAACAATTCCAAGACCTATGCAACACAGGTTGTGTCCGTACGACACCACGGCGCTCGTTTAGCACAAATAGTGTGGCAAAACGACATAAATATGTGTGTTTTAGCATGAAGTTACTCACCTCAAATCACCCCGTAGAGTAGACATTAGCAGTAGACAGCCGAGCGCCTGTCGTCCCTCCCAGTCACGCAGAAACGAAAACGTTTTACACGTAGTTTTGATTTTGTATCCATAAAGAAACGACTGAGCAGTGCAGTCGTCCTGTCCGTAATAAATCCATGAAGATGTTACGTCCATATGTATGACTGTTACAACATAGCAACATAGCTTCAGCTAGTAACGTGCCGGGCGCTCGTCCGTCCCAGTCCCCGCAGAAACGAAGACGTTTTCCTCGTAGTTTTGATTTTGTATCCATAAAGAAACGACTGAGCAGTGCAGTCGTCCTGTCCGTAATAAATCCATGAAGATGTTACGTCCATATGTATGACTGTTACAACATAGCAACATAGCTTCAGCTAGTAACGTGCCGGGCGCTCGTCCGTCCCAGTCCCCGCAGAAACGAAGACGTTTTCCTCGTAGTTTTGATTTTGTATCCATAAAGAAACGACTGAGCAGTGCAGTCGTCCTGTCCGTAATAAATCCATGAAGCCGTTATGTCCATATGTATGACTATGTTACAACATAGCAACGATAGCTTACAGCTAAACAGTAGCCGGGAGCCAAAACAATGCAAGTCTTGCGCAAGTTCCCGTCTGCCGTCCTCACTCTGGAGCTGTTTTCAAGCCAGTACAGTGAAACATCTTGGACACGCTACACGCGACACGCGACTCCCACTCATGCCGTCAACACAACTAGCCTACTGAGACTGCGCGAGATTTGTTGTCGCTGTAGCAGCTTCAACTGTCACAAAGGCTAAGCAATCTTACTATGTAGGCTAGCGCCAGTTACACTGTCATATGGACATGACGGCACTACTCGATGGAAAGAAGTTTGTCACTAGTGGCTTGAAAACAGCTCCAGAGTGAGGACGTCGGGAGACGGGAACTTGCGCGAGACTTCCATTGTTTTGGCTCCCGGCTACTGTTTAGCTGTAAGCTATCGTTGCTATGTTTCTGCGGTGACTGGGACGGACGAGCGCCCGGAACGTTACTAGCTGAAGCTATGTTGTAACAGTCATACATATGGACGTAACAGCTTCATGGATTTA
>NC_139915.1:20457049-20719549 GCF_963514095.1 Eutrigla gurnardus | reverse complement strand
GGTCAACATAAATTGATTTGTAAATAAATATCCATTCTTGCCATTCAGGCTTGCAACACATTTAAAAAAAAAGTTGGGACAGTACAGCATTTACCACTTTGTACTGTTCCCATTCATTTTAACAACACGTTTAGGGACTGAAGTGAACAAGTGACCAAGTGTTAGCTTGTCCCATTTTTTTCTGCAAACAACTTTTTAGGTGTGCAACAGAACTGGGTCTTCGTTGACGCAGTTTGGGTTTCAAAATGAGCCAAACATTCTCTATAGGAAACAGACTGGGCTGCAGGCAGGCCAGTCAAGTACCTGCACCCTCTTCTTATGCAGCCATGCCTTTGTTATGTGCGCAGTTTGTGGTTTGACATAATTTTGCTGAAATAAGCATGGGTGTCCCTGGAAAAGTCACTGACACAACCCAAAACCATGACTGACCCTTGCTTCTGGACTTGTAGCTAGTAACAGTCTGGGTGGTTCTTTTCCCCTCTGGTCCGCAGCACACAGGTCCATTTCTTCCAAAAAAGACACGAAAAACTGATTTGTCTGACCACAATATTCATTTCTATTGTGTGATGGACCATCTCAGTTGCCTCCAAGCCCAGAGAAGTCCTTGAATCTTTTCACCCTATTATGCACCGTAGAGGGATAAATGCCCAAATCTCTTACTATCTTTCATTGAGAAATGTTTTTCTTCATCATTTCAATGATTTTTTCACGCATTTGGTGGTAAACTGTCCATCTTTGCTTCTAAAGGACTAGGCCTGTCCTGGATGCTGCTTTTGTACTAAATCATGATTACAATCACCTGTTGACATCACTAGCTTCAAATGGCATCATTATTTAGCTATTATAACACATTACTACCCCTAAATTGCCCCACATTTTTTAGAATGTATTGCAAGCCTGAATGGCAACAATGGATGTTTATTTACAAATCCAATGATTTTGACCAGACAAAGCATGAATTATCTTATGTTCATACTGTCTGCAATGAAATGCAAGTTAAGATAAATGTAAATTACTTTCTTTTTTTATTCACATTTTCCACACTGTCCCAACTTTTTCTGGTTTAGAGTTGTATTATGTACAGTGTATGTATATTTATATTTATCAATAGCATTATTTTCTTTTTTATCAATAACATTACATTTCTTTGTGCACGTCATCACATTAAGGGAGAGAAGACGATGAAAGGGAGACAGGTTATACAGATGTCAAGGTTCAGAGACATCCAGGGACATCACAGTCTCTATCAACAGTTGACGGAAACAGGGGAAGTGACAGTGAAGATGAAGAGAATTCAGAGACAAAGATGAGGGAGAGAAAAGTACAAATGTCTAGTGAAGACAGTGATGAGACAAATGGAGAAGACAAAATGACAAGAAAACCACCACCACCAACAGTTGAAGAACACACAGAAAGTGACAGTGAAGCCAATCAAATTTCACAGACAAAGACAAGGGAGAGAAAAGTACAAAGAGCTGTTAAGTCTAGTGAAGACATAGAAGACACAATGACAGGAGAACCACCACCAACAGTTGAAGAACACATAGAAAGTGACAGTGAAGACAATAAAATTTCACAGACAAAGACATGGGAGAGAAAAGTACAAAGAGCTGTTGAGTCTAGTGAAGACATAGAAGACACAATGACAGGAGAACCACCACCAACAGTTGAAGAACACATAGAAAGTGACAGTGAAGACAATCAAATTTCACAGACAAAGACAAGGGAGAGAAAAGTACAAAGAGCTGTTGAGTCTAGTGAAGACAGTGAAGACACAATGATAGGGGAACCACCACCAAAAGTTGATGATCACAGAGAAAGTCAGTGTGAAGATGATCAAATGTCACAGACAAAGACAAGGCAGAGAAAAGTACAACAAGCTGTTGAGTCTAGTGAAGACAGTGATGGCACAACTGAAGGGAGTGTTCAGTCATCCACACAAAGATCTGTACCAAGTGAAGTAGAAACCAATGATATGTTGAGGACGTGCAAAGTAGGCCCAAAACATTTTAAATTGAAGATAACAAGAAAAAATTGGAACAGAATTAGACCAAAAAGAGGACAGAGAAAATTGAGATCCCCGTGGACAGATTTGTTTTATAATGAATTTCGAAAACATAACCCATCCTGCACATTAGCTTTTAGGTCTCAGAACATAAAAACATGTGACAGCAGAAAAAAAAATGCACCATACCTCCGTGCCACAGCACGGTGCACCTTTGAAGGTTGTGAGGCAATCTATAATTTCACAAGGAGAGGCCCACCAAAAGTAAAAACATGCAATGTAAGTGTTATGGTGACACGGTTTTTCAAAGTCACCCACCTAAAGACTCAAAGAAAATTTAGGCCTGCAAGGTTCCTGAGGAGAGGGAAAATTGCCAAAGCTGTGAAAACTGGTGTGAGCAACTGCTACTACGCACTGCTGAAGAACACACCTGTGGAAGAAATCATGGCTGGGAATATTACCAGAAGCCTTACGAAAGATGTTTTGAAAAAAATATCTTATGAAATACGAAGTGTTGCAAGGCTCCACAATGATCAAATGTTGGAGCTCATGCTCACACAGAAGATCATCAGGGAGAGTGGTTGGCATGCGTCATCAAACGGCTATCTGCAGCTCCTCCAGATTGACCCTTTTGCAACCCACTTATATACAGATACAGGCCTGCAAGTTTTGGCTGAACATTTTAGAGGACCCATGCTCACTACCCTATACCTTGATGCGACAGGTGGGGTAGTTCAGAAAGTCCCACATCAGTCCAAAAGAGTTCTCTATTATGCCCTGGTTCTGCCTGGAATGGGCAAAGACAAGCCGCCTCTGCCAGTTGCGGAGTTTGTTACTAACAGCCATAGCGTACCATCTATATCTCACTGGCTTATGGAATTCCACAGGAGGCTGGCTCACATCACAAGGAAAAAGATTGCTCAGATAGAGACGAATTACAGCTGGGCGTTGATGAACAGTGTACTCATCTCTTTTAACAAAGAGGATATCTCTTCCTACCTTTACAGAGCATTCCAGATTGTGTCGGGACAACTGGAAGACATTGCACGTTTCACTGTGCTCCATTTATGCTCTGCACACATATTGAAGGCAGTCTCCCAGGCCTTTGGGAAGACAACAAGTGACAGAGGCATAACAGAGTATGCAACGTACAGCTTTGCATACCTCCTAAACTGCACAAGCATGCCAGAAGCCCTTGAGGTGTTCTACCATATGTGTGTGCTGTTTGATGCAACACACCATACAGAGTCCATCAGCACCAGTGAAAGGTACCTGGATCAATGCATTTTGCAGAGTCGGCATATGGACATGGACATGGAAGAAACAGAGGAGGGCACCAGTACCAATGTCTCCTGTGATCCTGGCATTCTTGCAAGGTCCCCCTTCGTGCAGGCCTTTGTCCAACAAAGGGAGAAAGCCCAAACTGATGTCCTGTCTGATGAGGCAGTTGTGAAGGACAACCATTACCACTGCCCAGGGATAGTTGATGTCTTACTTAAAACATACATGGGGATCTTTCCATGCTGGAGTGGTATATTACTTGGGGATTTATCAAGGCACTCTAAAGGCACAAAAGGAACATGCTGGAAAACCAGAGAAACCAACTGCCATGTGGAACTGTGGTTTGGGTTGGTGAAGCACAGCATCCTGTGTAAAAAGAGATACCTCAGACCTGCAGAGTTTATTTCGAAAATGTTTGCCTCAGTGCAGGGGGGAGGTATGTTGAACATGTTATTCAACACAGCCTGCCACTGGGGATACTTGAAAGAAACCAAAGCTTTGCTAAGAAAGAAGACGACCCAGAGGAGCAATGGACCAATTTCAGGGAAAAGAGGGCTGTCCACACCAAATTCACAATTAATGTTCTTTATTAAAGACTGTTGCAGGGATGCTGTCGATGCCGCGGAGTGCAGGGCTGGCTTGAGGGGGCTGAGGCTGAGGCGACGTCGTTGGGCGAGAGCGGGGTTCGGTACACGGGGACGGGCAGTCATACGGTCCGGGGCTCGGCGGGAGAGGCGGCGGTCAGGCAGGCGGGGGTCGTAGTAGAGGCGGGTAGTCAGACGGTCCGGGGGTCGATCAGGGCGTGGGGTTCTCCTACAGAAGCGGGTCATACACAGGGCTTTTAGTTTTCTCTCTCTCTCTCTCATCATCTCCTTACTCTCCACACGAACGTGTTCTCCGTCGTCTCCTTTTATCCCCTCCTGTCATCTTGCGCTGATTTCCTCCCAGCCGTGTTCCTCCACGCCGGTGATTCTGATGGGCAATCGGAACTCCATATATGGCACGCCGTCCGTTCCCTGCGCGGTGCCTTGGAGGGATAGAGTGCGGTGGCAACAGCGCCGTGGCTGTCACATGCCACGGCGGTACATACACGTTATTTATTATGTGTATGTACTCTCGTGTGCTTGGCTGTAGTGGAGGCTAAATGCAAGTAACCAGAGTTTACCCACCTCTCAATATCAGAAATAGAGTTTAACAGAGTGAACAGAACTTAACTAATGTAATCGGTAAAACCTTACTTCATGGACACCTCTTGTTTGATTCTTCATGACATGTGGACTGTTGGCCCACTGCACTTGTACTTCTCTCTCTCTCTCTCTCTCTCTCTCTCTCTCTCTCCAATGCAATTTCCATTTCTGGAAATTGCATCTCTATTCAAAGTATATCTCTTTTTTCTCAGTACATTAATGCACAGTCTGGGACTGTGTATATAATGGATCCCTCACCAGAATCATGCAAGCTTGAGGACTCCAGACATGCGGCTCAGAGATTAAAGTAAATGTTCAAGCTAGGATTCATGTTTACTTTTATTCAACAATGACAGCTGTTTGTCAGACAGTGGTATTTTGGAACATATCATATAGCTTATAATTTAATACAAACGTTGCTATGTGTCTGTGCATGGACAATGTTTTGGTAGCACTTATATAAAAGTATCAAATCTCTTCAGGGAGTACCTAAAGATGAGAAGATGGACAGGGAAAACAGACTGGGTGGATGTAAATGGAGAGGGAGTGTGATGTCCCACCCTGTGCAAAGGGACGGATGTAGCTGTGGGGTTATTGTGGTGAAAGTAAGTTGATCTATAGAGGAAATGTTGCTTTCCACACACATACGGCATGTCTTTAAGGGATAAGTTCACTATTGTGTAATTTGAGCCCCCTTTCTTGGTTGTCTGGGATGAAATAGAATGGTTGTCAATGAAACGTCAAATGAAAAGTCTCTGGGCATTTGGCTTATTTAGAATCACTCCTGCCAGCTTCAGAATAGTTGCTTATGGGCATTTACCATGCTCAAAGTGCAAAATTGTGAACTTATCCTTTGGTTTCTTCCCCACCCAGCATGTGTTGACAAATTGATTAGTTATCCATTAAAAGAGAAAGACAAACACTTCAGTTTTGTTCATTAAGATGGCTAAAGCAGTCATGGAAGCCTCTCCAGAGATCCCCAACATGAACTTTGCTACAACAAGGAGAGCCATGGAAGAGGCGAGGAGAGATATGGCTCTGCAAGTCCTCAAAGCATCAGGTATACAATATAGTATTTAAAACCGTTTTGAATAACTTCAATTGGCATTCCAAATATATTCAGAATAAGGGCTCAATTTCGAGAATATTGGTTAATGGTAACATAATTGGTGAATGCGATTGGTAGATGCAATTTCCCTTAGCCACAGACCTTGCCCATATCAGAATTTCCACCAATTACCCCTTGTGGGTAAAAAAAAAAAAAAAAGCACATACCATTTGCCAATACAATTCCCAAAATTGGGCCCTAAATGTGTCATGCAAATACACTTTCTTTCAGTCTTTGACATGTGTGGAGCGGACAAGCCGCCTGGGCAAGGACCTCCTGTCACAGACTGGGTGAGTTAAATGGTAAATGGCCTCATTTATATAGCGCTTTTGTCCAAAGCGGTTTACAGCAATGACTGACATTCACCCATTCACTCACACACCGACGGCGGAGTCAACCACACAGGGCGACAGCCAGCTCGTCAGGAGCAATTGGGGTGAGGTGTCTTGCTCAGGGACACCAGGCACTCAGCTAGGAGGAGCCAGGGATCGAACCGGCAATCTTGCGGTTGCCAGCCAACCCGCTCTACCTCCTGAGCTAAACCTCCCCACAAGTAACAAAGATAATTACAGGGTTTGCCCCTTGGGTTTGCCCCTTTGCCGCTCTTGCTCAATTCACAGGCTACATTGATTGAATGCACTTGAATTAAATCTAAATTGGGCTAGCTCTCTGTGCTCCTCACCAATTTCTTAAAACTGAGAGAGATGGTAGTTCTCTCATTGATGCCATAGTAACACTTCCAGGCTAGGACTACATCTTAGGGTTGGGACTTTTCAGGAATTTTCATGTTCAAATAAACGTTATCAAACAAATACTTGATTATTGGCTAAATGACGTTTGCTGCTGAAGTCTTCCGCTTCTGAGCAGTGATGTGACTTGAGTGGACTTGTAAGATTAAGTGATAAACGCAAAAGTAACCAGTGACATAAGGCATTACTCTGTGCATGGAATAGCTAGGTAAAGTAATGTGATGTAAGCAGAAATATGTAAAAAAAATGTGCCATTTTTGAGGAACTTCCCCAACACTGGTGACATACCAGTTAAAGCTAAGTGTCCTATCAAATGACAGTCATGTATATGAATGAATCATTAATATATTTTTTCAATTCAACAGATCCAGTGTGACAAATGCAACAATTGGTTCCATATCCAGTGTTTGAACATGAAAATCAAGAAGTTGGAGCAAGTCAAGAAAAGGCAGTGGCTGTGTGTTTTATGCCGATGACAAGTTTTTGTTGTTGTTGTTGTTTTTATCCCACCACCCCTTCTCTCTATATTCTGGGGACAACTTTATTTTTGTTAAAACTTTTGAAAGGATGACCAGGTTGAGGAAAAATTATTTCCATTGGCATCTGATTCCCATGGAAGCCATGAAGCAAAAAACTGGGAAAAGCTTTAAATGGGAAATGAATGTGTGTTTTCTTTAGAAAAAAAAATAAAATTGAGCTGGGAAAATATATTAAAGTGTGTTTGATATGTACATCATAGCCGAATAGTCTGGTGCTGAGACAGCAGCAGCAGCAGCAGCAGAGAGCGCGCTGAGACAAAAACAAATTTTCGAGATAACTTGTTCTTGTTCTTAAAATAAAAGTGTGACAATGGCGCCGAAGAAAAACAACGCTGAAACTGACTCTAAATTGGACTTATTGACCGAAAGCCTGGGGGCAATGAAGGGAAGCCTGGAGGCAATAAAGGAAGAGCTGATGGCGGAGCTGAAAGACATGAAGAAAAAGATGGAACCCCTCCAAAAGTTGATGGCTGAAGTCAAACAACTCCGGGAGGAGGCTGCGGAGAAAGACGAGTTGATAAAGGAGCTGGGGAACAGAGTGGAGGAGCTGGACCAACAGGGTAAACTGAATGAGGTGATTGTGACTGGCCTCAAAATCAGGCCTCCAACCTACGCAAGGGCGGTTGCGGATGCAGCCTCGGAGCCGGATGAATCTGAGATTAAATCTGTGGAGATGCAGGTGGCCGAGTTCCTGACTGGCAAAGACATCGAGGTGAATTTCAACAATGTCGAGGTATGTCACCTCTTACCCCGAAGGAGAGAGTCTGCAACTCGAGCTGTTGCGCTGAAATTCACCAACAGAAAATTCAAGACTGCACTGCTGAGGCAGGGCAGGAAGCTCAAAGGCTCGGACGTCTACATCAACAAGAACCTCACCAAAAAGAACGCAGACATCGCCAGAACAGCTCATCAACTGAGGAAGGATGGCAAGATACAACACACCTGGACGGCAAACTGCAGTATCTACATCAAAACAAAGGGAGCATCAGCAGAAGAAGTCAAAGTAATCCAGATCAGGAGTAATGATGAGCTGGAGAAATACGATAACTAAGGTATGGCTCACAAACACTCCATAACTACAGCACAGCAAAGTTCAACGGTTCTTACACGGACTGAAAGACTGATGGGAATATCTGAAAGGATTGCTGAGCAGGGAAGTGTGGAGCTCACTACAAATCAACATGTGGATTATACCTTATCTGACCCGAATGAAGGAATTGATCCTGACAACCATTTCTATTTCAACATGAATGGGAAATGTCAGTACTACACTGAAGTTCAATACAATGATAGCATTGAGATGGATGGGAAACTGTCTCTAATTCACTTTAATAGCAGGAGTCTGTACACCAACTTTGGCCACATCAAGGAATACCTAAATTACTTCAAAACCCCTTTCACCATCATCACGGTGTCAGAAACATGGATTAATGAAGACAAAGGCACAGAGTTTTTCCTGGATGGATATAATCTTGTATGCATTAACAGGAGGAACAAAGGCGGGGGGGGGGGGGGGGGGGGGGAGTGGCCCTATTCATTGACAGTAACACCAAGTATGAGACAGTACAAAATATGTCTAAAGCTGTGGATCACTTGTTGGAATGTGTGACAATTGAAATCTGTGTAACGAAAGGTAAAAATATAGTTATAAGCTGTGTTTACAGAGCACCTGACTCAAAAATAGAAGACTTCAATGAATGTGTGGGTGAAATATTCTCTGAAACAAGCCAAAAGAGAGTTTTTATCTGTGGTGACATAAATATTGACTTGCTCAATCCAAAACAAAACACGGGAATCGATGAGTTCATTAACATCCATCCATCCATCCATTTTCTACCACTTATCCTGTATTTAGGGTCACGGGGGGGCTGGAGCCGATCCCAGCTGTCATTGGGCGAAGGCAGGGTACACCCTGGACAGGTCGCCAGTCTATCACAGGGCCAACATGTAGAGACAAACAACCATTCACACTCACATTCACACCTACGGGCAATTTAGAGTCACCAATCAACCTATCCCCAATCCTGCATGTCTTTGGACTGTGGGAGGAAGCCGGAGAACCCGGAGAGAACCCACGCTTACACGGGGAGAACATGCAAACTCCACACAGAAGGAACCCGGGCCGACCCGGGAATCGAACCCAGGACCCTCTTGCTGTGAGGCAAGAGTGCTACCCACTACACCACCGTGCAGCCCGAGTTCATTAACATGATGTATACAATGGGCTTACAACCTCTCATCACACGCCCTAGCAGGATCACTACACACAGTGCTACTCTGATTGATAATATCTTTACTAACGTTACTGACACAGCAAGTGGACACCGAACAAAAACACATACATAAGGGTCAGAACTGAAGAAGGAATGAATACACTGAAAAATGAACTACTGATACAAAACTGGAAAAATGTTTACAATGAAACAGATGTGAATGATGCATATGATTCCTTTTTGCAAATATTTAAAACACTGTATGACAGACACTGTCCTGTGAAAAAGAGACACCCAAATCGGAATAAGGAGCAGAAACCATGGCTCACAAAAACATTGATAAACGCCTGCAGAAAAAAAAAAACTCTGTACAGACAGTTCATTAAATCAAGGACGGCCCAGTCAGAAGTGAGATACAAACGGTATAGAAACAAGTTAAACACTATCCTAAATGAACGCAAGAAAGAATATTACAGCAATTTACTAGCAGAAAACATGGAGTATACAAAAAAATTATGGGATATTCTAAACAACGTGACTAATAATAAAAGTAAAAAACCAAACTACCCTCCCTACTTCAAGTATAACAACATGCAGGAGGATAACCCGGGGTCATAACAAATAGTTTCAACCAATTCTTTGTAAACATCGGGCCACAGTTAGCGAATAACATTCCTGACTCACCCCTGCACTGGAGCCATTTGATAAGGATGGAGACAGAAATCCCAGCTCAATGTTTCTCACACCAGTGAAGGACACAGAGATTAGACACCTGGTCAACAAATGCGTAGCCAAAACTTCTACTGATGCTGACGACCTGGACATGAGGCTAATCAAGAAAGTATTAGATGGAATCATTTCACCCCTTACATACATTTTCAATCTGTCATTTCAAACCGGGACGTTTCCCACCAAAATGAAAGTTGCCAAGGTTGTGCCACTGTTTAAGAATGGTGACACACACGAGTTTACCTACTACAGACCAATTTCAATACTGCCACAACTGTCAAAAATCCTAGAAAAGCTATTCAACAATAGGCTAGACAACTTCATCAACAAGCATAAATTGTTATATGACAGCCAATACGGCTTCAGAAGGAACCATTCGACTGCTCTAGCTTTAGCAGAGTCTGTGGAAATCATTACCGACGCTATTGACCAAAAACAATATTCCATAGGAATTTTCATAGACCTGAAAAAAGCATTTGACACCGTTAATCATGATAATTTAATGGCTAAGCTGGAGAGATATGGCCTTAGAGGTGTAGCACTGCAGTGGATCAAGAGCTATCTACACAACAGATCCCAATATGTCAAAATAAATGATAGCACATCGACTAGCTTGGACATAGTCTGTGGGGTCCCACAGGGGTCAGTTCTGGGTCCAAAGCTGTTTATATTATACATAAATGATATATGTAAAGTGTCAGATACTCTGAAATGAATAGTATTCGTGGATGACACAAATATTTTCTGCTCGGGGAGTGACTTGAACCAACTTGTGGAAACAGTAAATCAGGAAATGGCCAAACTAACAAATAAATTATCACTAAATCTTGGAAAAACTAAATAGATGCTATATGGGAAAAGAGGCTGCAACAACAGTCCCAACATTCAAGTAAACGGAGTTAATATTGAGAGGGTCCGTGAGAATAAGGTTCTGGGAGTGATTATCGATGACATATTAAGTTGGAAGCCACACATAACACAATTAAAAAGGAAGTTGGCCAGGAGTGTGTCCATACTTTGGAAAGTACAAAAAATACTAAATCAAAAAGCACTTAATCTGTTATACTGCGCACTAGTCTCTCCGCACCTGCAATACTGTGCAGAGGTGTGGGGACACACATATAAAGGCTCCACACAGCCCTTGTTAATTCTCCAAAAAAGAGCCTTGAGAATCTTACACTATGCCAACTACAGGGCACACACCAATCACTTATTTATCAAATCGAGAATACTCAAACTATATCCATCCATCCATCCATTTTCTACCGCGTATCCAGTATTCAGGGTCGCGGGGGGGCTGGAGCCGATCCCAGCTGTCATTGGGCGAAGGCAGGGTACACCCTGGACAGGACGCCAGTCTATCGCAGGGCCGACATGTAGAGACAAACAACCATTCACACTCACATTCACACCTACGGGCAATTTAGAGTCACCAATTTACCTATCCCCATCCTGCATGTCTTTGGACTGTGGGAGGAAGCCGGAGAACCCGGAGAGAACCCACGCTTACACGGGGAGAACATGCAAACTCCACACAGAAGGAACCCGGGCCGACCCGGGGATCGAACCCGGGACCCTCTTGCTGTGAGGCGAGAGTGCTAACCACTACACCACCGTGCAGCCCACTCAAACTATATGATTTAATAAACTATCGCACAGTACAAATTATGTACCAAGCGTCTAACAGAACTCTCCCCCAGAACCTGCAAAAATTCTTCATACACAGAGAGAGACACAATCTTAGAGGGGACATGATTTTCAGGCAAAGGAAGGTACGAACTACGTTAAAATCCTTTTCCTTATCGGTCACAGGTGTTAGACAATGGAATGTGTTAGAAGAAGAAGTCAAAAAAACAGCAACACTAAGTGGCTTTAACAGTGGCGTGCACAGGTAGACACTAGGTGGTGCTAAAGCACCTGCCCTTGCCCTCTGGACCAAGCAAGTGCCCTTTTGAAAGTTCGTTTTTTTCACACAAAGAAACACGAGACAATCCGGTCAATTTTCAAAATAAAAGCAGTGTGAACGCGCCTCAGTTGCCAAGCTGCAACTTGCATTTATTTGTCTCTGTTGTGAAGTAGCCGGTCTCAACGCCACACAGCTGGGCATAAATTATCGGCTGCTCACAAGCTAGACGCTACCCAAAATCAGTAATAGATATGACATGATGATGACCACCAGTAGAGTTTGTCATTGGTATCCTACAGCATGTGAATCTATCTGTATACTTACTTAAGATGAATATTTAGTAGGCTATTGTGTAGGTTTACATTAGGCTAGGCCTACATAATTAACACTTGCAGTAATGTATTTGCTAAATGACAAACAGGCAATACCCAATTGCCTGCAGAAAAAGTAGCCCTGTGCCTTGTTGAAATATAACCAAACAGTCTTATTCATATTGTTGGTCTCTTTTTATTTACCAATTGCAGCATTATGCCTAGAAAGGAGAGGATAAGAAGGGAAAAAGAAAGGGAGCTACAGCAGGCAGCCCAGGGGAGCAGCTCTGTGGGAAATAAAACAATAGCATATAACGTTCAACATGTGCCTGTAATGTTTATTTATATTTTAAATCTCACACTGCCATAATAAGGCAGCCGTCAGTTCTACATGCCGCATAAAGTGCCCTTATTTTTCACTGAGCACCTGCCCCCCAAAATGTCTGTGCACGCCACTGGGCTTTAAGAAGAAGTATGTATATTCAACACTTGACCAGTACAGATTATTGCATGTGAGTTAAAAGGAGGTCTGAGGCACGAATCAGCAGACATGGTGTTGTGACGGGATGCATAACAAATGAACATTCTGTACCCAAACAATAAGTTGAACCTGAGAAGCTTGTATGGTATGATGTCAGTTGTACGTGGCAGGGAGTATCAACAATGTGGAGATAAATTAGGTATGAATACCAAGCGCAACTGTTAATCCTACAGTTCACGATGGAGTTGCTGAACTGGTCACTGAATGCTATCGACAGAGTGTTCTCAACACAGCGTGCGGGTTATGGTGAACCTGCGTGCCCGGATGGGACCTTCTTGTCCGGCTACATCATGGATGGTTGGGGAAAGTGGAGAGTCATCTGCCTTGCCGCTCTGGATGTGGAGGACGTCGAGGACGTGTACGTGTTTGCATTCATGACAACTGGAATGATCGCCTTGGGATGTGGAATCTTCATGCTATATCGGAAAATGAGAAAGATCGCCACTGAGCTGACCAGTGTGAGGGCGGACAACGCCACCACTCGGTCTGCTGTGGTCTGACATCTCCGCAGTTCGCGAGTTCACGGCACTGATGCGAGCTGAAGTGGCCACTAACCGGGAGGAAATGGTGACCAATCGGTCAGCTATGGTCGGGATGCGCTCTGACATCTCCGCAGTTCGCGAGTTCCCGGCACGGATGCGAGCTGAAGTGGCCACTAACCGGGAGGAAATGGCGAAGTTAAGGGCGGCGAAAGCTGCAGAGGAGAGTGATGAACAAAATAAAAATGGCAGAAAAAAAAAAAGGACTCTCACACCATCCCAACAAATAATAACTACACTGGACTTTTTTTTTGTTCTCTGTCGATTGGACCCCCTTCAGACTTTGTTACATGATGAGACTGCTGTTCACTCGTGATGAACAAATACGGACACGTGTGCAGACACACACGTAATCTGTATGCACTGGACTTCAGCTCTCTGTACCACCTACTGCTGTAACATATTATGTCAAATGTCACAAGTGAAAGAAAATGTTATGTCAAGTGAAAAATGCAAAAGATAAGAAAAGATTATGATGTAGATTTTTTTTTTCCTGTGGGTAATGGGGGCGTGACTAGATAAGCCTTGGCTTCTCCCGCTTTCCCTTTCGGCCATGTGTATTTTACTATGTGAACAAAGATGTGTGATGATGATTTAACGGACATGCCCGAAATAAATAAATAAATAGTTCTGCATTGATTGGCCTGGGGTGTCTGAGTCCTATATCTTGGATGCTATTGAGAAAATAGCCGTTTTCCATAGGAAATGAATGGGATTCTAAAACAATTCAAATAAAATAGGGTGTGCTAAATATTCATTTTTGGTGAGTTGTGTGTTGTTAGTACCACATGACAGGAGAGGCCTGCATTGGCCTGGGGTGTCTGAGTCCTATATCTTGGAAGCTATTGAGAAAATAGTGTTTTCCATAGGAAATGAATGGGATTCTAAACAAATTCAAATAAAATAGGGGGTGCTAAATATTAATTTTTGGTGAGTTGTGTGTTGTTAGTACCACATGACAGGAGAGGCCTGCGTTGGCCTGGGGTGTCTGGGTCCCATAATGTGGATGCTATTGAGAAAATAGCCGTTTTCCATAGGAAATGAATGGAATTCTAAAAAATTTAAATAAAATAGGGGGTGCTAAATATTAATTTTTGGTGAGTTGTGTGTTGTTAGTACCACATGACAGGAGAGGCCTGTGTTGGCCTGGGGTGTCTGGGTCCCATAATGTGGATGCTATTGAGAAAATAGCCGTTTTCCATAGGAAATGAATGGGATTCTTAAAAAAATTCAAATAAAATAGGGTGTGCTAAATATTCATTTTTGGTGAGTTGTGTGTTGTTAGTACCACATGACAGGAGAGGCTTGCGTTGGCCTGGGGTGTCTGAGTCCTGTATCTTGGAAGCTATTGAGAAAATAGTGTTTTCCATAGGAAATGAATGGGATTCTAAACAAATTCAAATAAAATAGGGGGTGCTAAATATTAATTTTTGGTGAGTTGTGTGTTGTTAGTACCACATGACAGGAGAGGCCTGTGTTGGCCTGGGGTGTCTGGGTCCCATAATGTGGATGCTATTGAGAAAATAGCCGTTTTCCATAGGAAATGAATGGGATTCTTAAAAACATTCAAATAAAATAGGGTGTGCTAAATATTCATTTTTGGTGAGTTGTGTGTTGTTAGTACCACATGACAGGAGAGGCCTGCATTGGCCTGGGGTGTCTGAGTCCTATATCTTGGAAGCTATTGAGAAAATAGTGTTTTCCATAGGAAATGAATGGGATTCTAAACAAATTCAAATAAAATAGGGGGTGCTAAATGTTAATTTTTGGTGAGTTGTGTGTTGTTAGTACCACATGACAGGAGAGGCCTGTGTTGGCCTGGGGTGTCTGGGTCCCATAATGTGGATGCTATTGAGAAAATAGCCGTTTTCCATAGGAAATGAATGGGATTCTAAAAAATGTAAATAAAATAGGGGGTGCTAAATATTAATTTTTGGTGAGTTGTGTGTTGTTAGTACCACATGACAGGAGAGGCCTGCGTTGGCCTGGGGTGTCTGGGTCCCATAATGTGGATGCTATTGAGAAAATAGCCGTTTTCCATAGGAAATGAATGGAATTCTAAAAAAATTAAAATAAAATAGGGGGTGCTAAATATTAATTTTTGGTGAGTTGTGTGTTGTTAGTACCACATGACAGGAGAGGCCTGCGTTGGCCTGGGGTGTCTGGGTCCCATAATGTGGATGCTATTGAGAAAATAGCCGTTTTCCATAGGAAATGAATGGAATTCTAAAAAAATTAAAATAAAATAGGGGGTGCTAAATATTAATTTTTGGTGAGTTGTGTGTTGTTAGTACCACATGACAGGAGAGGCCTGCGTTGGCCTGGGGTGTCTGGGTCCCATAATGTGGATGCTATTGAGAAAATAGCCGTTTTCCATAGGAAATGAATGGAATTCTAAAAAAATTAAAATAAAATAGGGGGTGCTAAATATTAATTTTTGGTGAGTTGTGTGTTGTTAGTACCACATGACAGGAGAGGCCTGCGTTGGCCTGGGGTGTCTGGGTCCCATAATGTGGATGCTATTGAGAAAATAGTCATTTTCCATAGGAAATGAATGGGATTCTAAAAAAATTAAATAAAATAGGGGGTGCTAAATATTAATTTTTGGTGAGTTGTGTGTTGTTAGTACCACATGACAGGAGAGGCCTGCGTTGGCCTGGGGTGTCTGGGTCCCATAATGTGGATGCTATTGAGAAAATAGCCGTTTTCCATAGGAAATGAATGGAATTCTAAAAAATTTAAATAAAATAGGGGGTGCTAAATATTAATTTTTGGTGAGTTGTGTGTTGTTAGTACCACATGACAGGAGAGGCCTGTGTTGGCCTGGGGTGTCTGGGTCCCATAATGTGGATGCTATTGAGAAAATAGCTGTTTTCCATAGGAAATTAATGGGATTCTTAAAAAAATTCAAATAAAATAGGGTGTGCTAAATATTAATTTTTGGTGAGTTGTGTGTTGTTAGTACCACATGACAGGAGAGGCCTGCGTTGGCCTGGGGTGTCTGAGTCCTATATCTTGGATGCTATTGAGAAAATAGCGTTTTCCATAGGAAATGAATGGGATTCTAAAAAAATTTAAATAAAATAGGGGGTGCTAAATATTAATTTTTGGTGAGTTGTGTATTGTTAGTACCACATGACAGGAGAGGCCTGCGTTGGCCTGGGGTGTCTGAGTCCTATATCTTGGATGCTATTGAGAAAATAGCGTTTTACATAGGAAATGAATGGAATTCTAAACAAATTCAAATAAAATAGGGGGTGCTAAATATTAATTTTTGGTGAGTTGTGTGTTGTTAGTACCACATGACAGGAGAGGCCTGTGTTGGCCTGGGGTGTCCGAGTCCTATATCTTGGATGGTATTGAGAAAATAGCGTTTTACATAGGAAATGAATGGGAGAATTTATTGACGGCCCCTCGGTAAAACCTAGCAGTTGGGGGTATACGGGTGTCATATTGTTTCCTGCAAAGACTGGGTGAAAGCACAATAGGAACGGCTGATGGACCCAAAATGAATATCCGAATATCTGCCGAATATCCAACATCAAACTAACTTCACCACAGTGCAGTAGGTACCTCCTGTCGGGAAGATACATTTATTCTTTTGCTTTTTTTCGCGTGCTTTCTTCATACCACCGCTGATGCTTCGTACACGTACGGGGAGAGACCGGGAGAGACAGTAGAGAAGCGCAGGTCCGAGCAAGGTGGGCGAAACCAAATCTCAGAGCGGGAGGGGGCACAGACAAACGTCACTATTTTTTACTCTGAAATTGAGAAAATCTACCACACTGTTGTGATTATAATGCTTAACATTCAATATCAATAATTATGATATCATATTGGGTGGGTTGTGGTGGCTGTGACACTTCATCTATGACACTTCATTGTTCAAATTGTATCTCGGGGTGGGGAATACCACTAATTCATATTGTGATGTTGGCAAGGTGTAAACAATCTCTTGCTGTAAACCTATAAATACTATGGTGACACGACACCCCGTGCGTAATGCTACATGGCGTTGCTGGCACTGCTGGAGGTCTGTCAATGGCAGAATCAGGAGAGGACGAGTATTCAGGGACCATAATGACTTGCAGGCCCATGATAATAACTGGCTAATAAGCCGTTTTAGATTCCCTGGAGCCTTGCTCTTGGAACTATGTGCTGAATCGGGCCCAGTATTAGAGAGGGCGACACGCCGGAACAATGCCATTCCGGTGCATATTCAGGTGCTGACCGCTCTGGGGTTCCTGGCAACCGGCTGTTTCCAGCGGGAATTGGCAGACAGGTAAGTGTTTTACATACATATTATATATAATCAATTTCATTAAGACCTTCTTTTGATCTAAGGGTCATTCCGTGTCATTTCATCAAATGCCTCCCACCTGACCATCTCAGAATGTCCTGAAAAAATTCAAGTACAAAGACACACTTGTTAATAGGACAAATCCAAAATAGGTCTCTACTGTCAACAGTTTTCTCATGAAACATCATTGAATGAAGGGTAGTTTATACGTTTTTTGGCATCATGCTCTGAAAAGCCATTTTTAAACAGCAATATCTGGAAAACAATCTCACCTGTGGCCTTCACAATTTCTACAGTGTATATCTGTTACTAATAGCCTCCAGACATGAAATATCAGGGGTGTAGCTCAATGATAACCTAGTATGGTAGGTACTTAAAATGTGGCTTGTTTAAATAAAGTAGTACATTTGAAGAGTGGCTGAGCCCCCATTTTTGCAGATAAAAGACTTCTATCACTTCTGCCTCTATCTCTGGTGTTAGCTTAAACATTCTACAAAATATGGTTTCTCTCAGATGATTAGTTTCACAGATATTAAGGCTAAAAAATGGAAATAAACACATCTTTGCCCAACTTCAGAGTCATATTCCAAAAAACTGACAAGTATCAGGTCCAAACTTACTTTTTTTGAAAGATCATATTCTTGTTAAAATCATTAAAAAACCGGGAGGGTGTTTTGCCTCAATTTGTCGCAGTGATTTTTTAAAATCCTGATATTGGTGGGGTTTTTGTGGCCAGTTTTGGTACTGCATGTCCTAACAGCCTACCACAAACATCGCAGCAGGGCAATTCAATTGTGTTTTTTACCATTTACCAAAGACTTACATGTGACTAAATGCTACATTACATTAAACATTAAAATGTAGCACAGTTATAGTTACAGAGGCAATAAGTCCTTGAATGTGAGTTAAACATGCTGAAAGCAGCTTTTAATGTCTTAAACCATGAACAAACAGCATAATATTGAAGAGTGTACATTTTGTCATACTTTAAGTATATAAATTACACAACCAAATCAAATAATAATCTTAATTTGAGCATAAAGATTTTACATTACAGTAGAAAATTCTCCAAAGTTTGATATTGAATAACAGTTTGTCTCTATGCTCACTATGAGGGATCACACATTTTTCATCTTTTAGATCCAATTCCTTCATCACATTCATTAATTTGGCAGTCACTTCACAAATTGTCTAATGTACATCTCTGCTCTGTTGTGCTCATCTTTTTTGATGGCATACATGCGCCCAGTTTCTGTAGAGGGAACGTCAATCCTTGCAATTCTAGCCTGCAGTGCACATTGCACGTCTTCTCTTCTTGGCCAGTAGAAACTCTTGGCAGGGCCATGTGGGTGCATGAACTGAACCAGTACATCTTCATCTGAAACATCTCTGATACTTCCTATCCACATCATACACACAACTCACATATTGTCTCATAGTGAGCATAGAGACAAACTGTTATTCAATATCAAACTTTGGAGACTTTTGTACTGTAATGTAAAATTTTTATGCTCAAATTAAGATTATTATTTGATTTGGTTGTGTAATTTATATACTTAAAGTATGACAAAATGTACAGTCTTCAATATTATGCTATCATGTTTGTTCATGGTTTAAGACATTAAAAGCTGCTTTCACCATGTTTAACTCACATTCAAGGACTTATTGATACAACTGTGCTACATTTTAATGTTTTTGTGAGGCAAAATTTATCAGTAGCATTTAGTCACATATAAGTCTTTGGTAAATGGTAAAAAACACAATTGAATTGCCCTCCTGTGATGTTTACTGGTAGGCTGTTAGGACATGCAGTACCAACACCGGACACAAAACCCCACCAATATCAGGATTTTAAAAAATCACATTTTTGAGCCTTAATATCTGTGAAACTAATCATCTGAGAGAGACCATATTTTGTAGAATGTTTAAGCTAATACCAGAGATAGAGGCAGAAGTGATAGAAGTCTTTTATCTGCAAAAATGGGGGCTCAGCCACTCTTCAAATGTACTACTTTATTTCAACAAGCCACATTGTAATCATTGAGCTACACCCCCGAGATTCCATGTCTGGAGGCTATTAGTAACAGATATACACTGTAGAAATTTTGAAGGCCACAGGTGAGATAGTTTTCCAGATATTGCTGTTTAAAAATGGCTTTTCAGAGTATGATGCCAAAAACCGTCTAAACTACCCTTCATTCAATGATGTTTCATAAGCAAACTGTTGAGTAGAGACCTAATATTTTGGATTTGTCCTATTAACAAGTGTGTCTTTGTACTTGAATTTTTTCAGGACATTCTGAGATGGTCAGGTGGGAAGATTTTCAGAAATTTGATGAAATGACACGGAATGACCCCTAATATAATTCTGTTTTATCTAATTCTATAGGTCTGGTATATCACAGCCGTCCCTAAGCACAATAATGCCTGCCGTTTTGGAAGGCATTAATAATATGGGTAGTATCCGGTTTCCCTACACTGTGCAAGAACAGGCCGAAATTAAAATGCAAATTGCAGCAATGTCCAGTTTCCATAATGTAATCGGTGCAATTGACGGCACTCATTGCAATAAGGGCTCCATATGAAAACGAGTTTGTTTATGTCAATCGAAAAAATGTACATCCAATTAATGTACAGGTCATATGCGACTCAAATATGACCCTAACCAACATTGTGGCACGCTGGCCTAGCTCAACACATGATTCATTCACACACACAGCAGTGTACAGAACAGACTGCAGGCAGGCGCAGGACGTGATGGCTGGCTTGTTGGTGAGTTTAACATGAAGAAATTGTAACCCTTCGTCCTGATCTAGGACGAAATTTTGATTCCAGAGGTGGGGGGGACACAATTATTTTTAATAAAACAAACTCTTTCAGTTCACTGTGTTTTCTAGTATTTCTTCTAGTTTTCTACTTTTAAGTTTACTGTTCCCTTTTTTGGTTTGACTGGTTGTAAAGCATGTAGCAAAACATTATCACCCAATTCTAATCCATTAGTAATAATAACAATCATAATAATACATTTTATTTATCAGATTATTGAGCTTTTGTTTGTTGTAGGATGGGTGTAATGCATTTCTTTGAGTAACTTACACTTTGACTTCTAAAGAAGTCTCTTATGTCCACTTTTCTAAAGGCGTGCACGCAGCGGCGTCAGGTCTGCCCCCGCCCCTCTCCATTGTTGGGGTTGTAGCAGGAGCAGATTTGGTTATCAACAGTTAACTATCAATATCAATATGATTATCGGTATTAATAATTATATTTAATATATTATCATGATATAATCATGAATAAACGGGGCACCACCCTGGGATCAGGGAAAAGATAACCTAAAACTGTATTCAGTCTCAATATAAAGGTTTTATACTCACATGCCAATCATCGTGATCATTGGCATGGAAGCATAAAACCAATCGAACAATTAAAAAGGCGTGAAATTCAAGCACTAGCCTTCACAACCTGCTATTATCCAGTGACATATACACAACAAACACAAGAGACCGCTAGTTATGATATAATAAGATTGATTAAAATCAGTAATAATGATCACAATCAATAACACTGCAATTAACAAAGCCTTATTACCTAACTACCTAACACACAAAGCTAAGCTTAAACAAAGGGAGAGACACACGTGGAGTGTGTGTGCGTATGTGTGCGTGCGTGCGTGTGCATGTGCGTGTGCGTGTGTGTCCGTGCGTGTCGAGAGAGAGAGAGAGAGAGAGAGATGGCTATGGGCGGCCACCAGATGGAGCTATTCCTCGCAGCGTTCAGGGGCGGAGCCACTGAGGTTCGATGGGGTAGCGAGAGAGAGAGAGAGAGGTGGAGCTATTCCTCGCAGCGTTCAGGGGCGGAGCCACTTAGGTCTGATGGAGTAGCGAGAGAGAGAGAGAGAGATAGCCGTATGTAGCCACCAGATGTAGCTATGTCCCTAACGTCCGCCGGGAACAGCTGGCTTAGGACACGTGTGTGCGGCGTGTATGTGTGTGTGTGTTAGCGGGACACAAACAAAGAGAGAGAGGATGCGCGAGCGATATTCGGAGGGACAGAAAGCGTGCCGCTATCACACGGGCTCGCGTGAATGAACTGGCGTTTATTCCGCGAGACCGGTCTTTTAACTGATAGTAGAGGCTTTCTGAGCTCGCGAATATGGCGGAGGTTAGTCGCAAACACTGTTACAGAAATCAACCCAGCTGCGTGGGTACACGATCAGTATTCAAATACAGCAGCACATGAACAAACGGACTCGGCGGTCCGCGATCAGAACTTAGAACACATTAACAAGAATTACAAGCATGTCCTACACTATCACTTGTGTCTCTGCCCAGACTGATAGCCTCTTACTGGTATCGTTGCGTAAGACGATGACGGCGTTCCGTAACGGCGTTAGTTCGTGAGTCCCCGGCGTCAGCGGGGGACGTGATGAGTCGGCTTCGTCCAGACGAGAGCGGAGCGGGTTTCCTCTCGTTGATCAAACTCAAATAAAGAAAACAGTTGGTGTTTCCTCCTTCCACGAGCGGCGATATAATCGCGGCTTGGCGATTTAGTCAGCTTACTTCAGACAGCGTCTGGTAGCTGGAAGGCAGGAACCGGCTTGGTTCCTCTTGTTGCAGCGGTGCACTGCAGGAGGGGGTCGCCTCCCGTTGCAACGTGGTGTTGCGCCGGTTGTAGGAAGAGTAGGAGTCGGAGTAAGAGTGCGTAAGAGTGTTCTCCGGGCGGCTTCGGTTTATAAAGCTCAGGCCGCTCCAGGGGACCCCCCGGGGTTCCCTGAAGATTGTCAGCCAATGGGGCACTCGTTGGGTGGCGTCGCATCTCTCACCTGGGTGAGATGTGAAACTAAAATGGCGGTGTAGTTTTTAATCCCCTTTGTCCCTTTGTCCTGGCCGCATGTGTAGGCTTCTGTAGGCCGCATTGTGTAGTCCTAACGGTTAGGTCCCAACACCATGATGCACGTTACACGCAGCAGCCAGACTTTACGGTGAACAGCAGCGATGATTAATACTTTTTTTTCACTGAGCGGAAAAAATTAAGCCCGAGGTCCGACCCGACCCAAGTCACTTGCTTATATTTTAGACCCGAACCCGTTGAGAACTCTAGTTTACAGTAGCAGACTCCTGTCGGACTCCTGACCGCAGAGTAGCAGACCGGTGTGCAAGCAAGATGGAGTGACAGCGGGGACGGCCAATCACACAAGAAACGGCAGAGCCAATCGAGGAGCTTGTGGGCGGTCTAAACTAAGGGAAACAGGCTTCAGCTTGAGCGGCCGTTTTTCGCTTGGTCCTAGTGCCTGACCTGTCTCAGTTTACTATAGCTTAACAAGAATTACTAGCATATCCTACATTATCGAACCTATGCCTCTGCCCAGACAGCAGCCTCTTACTTTTGTCGATGTGCTTGAGTCCGTCCTATACGGGTGGTTCTTGGCGCGCCGGTGGCTACGGGCTGTGGTTCGCGAGTCCTCCAATCACATTGCACGGTGCTGGGTTGTAAGCACAGGCCCTATTTGTAGACGTCGGGCCCTCAACCCACCCACATGGAGTCGATTTTGGACCGTTGAAACTTGAACATCAGTGGCCTGCTGGAGGTCATTTTGTAGGGCTCTGGCAGTGCTCCTTCTGTTCCTCCGTGCACAAAGGAGCAGATATCGGTCCTGCTGTTGGGTTGTTGTCCTTCTTCGGCCCCCTCCACGTCTCCTGGTGAACTGCCCGGCTGACTGTGGTTGCTGCCCGGTTGGCTGAAATTGTAGCCCGGCTGGCTGTGATTGCTGCCCGGCTGGCCATGCTGTAGTGTGTGGCAGTTGTAGACCTCCCAGCTGTTGTGGCACAATCAGCTGTGGTTGTAGCCATGCTAGCTGTGGTTGTAGTCCTGCTAGCTGTGGTTGTGGCCCAGTTAGCTGTGGTAGTAGCCTGGCTAGCTGTGGTTGTAGCCAGATTTCAGGTAGGGGGCCGCAAAATATCGTTCCGAGTCTGAGACCCCCGTCTTAGATTAATCACCATCTCTATTATCTGAGGCGCATCACAAATGGTATAAAATAAAATAATATGGTCACTTCCTGCTCTGATTGTAAAAATTGAAGAATTGATGACCAAAGTGTCAAACTTAAAGGGTTCAATGTAGCGCGTCTTGTTTTTGTTCATTAGTTAACCATGTGTTTCAAACTGTGACCCTTTGGACCATAAATAAATATTTCCCATATTGATTTTGACAGTGTTTGTGTGTGAAACTTCATTAAACTACGTCTCTACAATTCTGGGGCCGTATTCACAAAGGATTTTAGGGCTAAAAGTAGGTCCTAACCGGCGAATTTAGGAGTAACTCCTAAAAATAATGGGCGTGTCACTCTTAAATTTAGGACTCCTAACTTTTTTCACTAAGAGCAATTCACAAAGGATTTTAGGCCTAAAAGTAACACCTAAGTCTAGGAGAGCTTAAAAGTCCTCAAGAGGACTCCTAACTCACTAAGACCTATTCACAAGGAATTGAAAATGGCTGCGAGACAAAATGTTTTGGAGACTATGGAAGACTGTGAGTTAATGAAGAGATATAGGCTAAATCGTGAGGGTATTAAACTTGTTGTGGAGTTAGTGCGGGATGCAATAACAGCCCCGACTAACAGGAATAATCCAATTAGTCCCGAAATAAAATGTCTCGCAACACTACGCTATTTAGCAACTGGGAAAATGCAACTTTGCAATGCCGACGATTTAGGACTATCGCAACCATCAGTCAGCCGTGCCATAAACCAAACTATCAACGCGCTCTCTAGACCACATATCATCCAACAGTTTATCCGGTTTCCTTTGGACATTCAACAATTACACAGGATTAAAGCCAACTTCATGGCAATTGCAGGTATGCCCGGTGTGGTCGGTGTTATAGACGGGACGCACATAAAAATAATCGCGCCATCAAATGATGAGGACGTGTTCGTCAACAGGAAGAAAGTGCATTCCATCAACACGCAGGTTGTTTTTGATGCAAATTGTAACATACTGGATGTTGTTGCAAAGTGGCCTGGAGCTACCCATGATTCGCGCATTTTAATGGAGAGCGGTCTGAGGCAGCTTTTTGAGAGGCACCATGTCCCTGTTGGCTGTCACTTGCTGGGTGACAGTGGCTATCCCTGCAAGACATGGCTCTTGACACCCTACCTCAATCCACAACCGGGAGCACAGTTAAAGTATAACATGTAAGTGATTACGCAGATTACGCTTAGTCCTATAGCTCTTTATGTTAGAGCGCACAAACATACACGAAATGTTGTGGAGAGAGGAATTGGGCAGATGAAACGTCGGTTTCATGTCCTCCACGGCGAAATACGCCTCACCCCAGAGAGGGCAAGCGCAGTCATCACTGTCTGTGCCATTCTGCACAACCTCTGCAAGCGGAGGAACATTCCACAGCCGGACGATGATGACGATGAAGAGGACGATGACCACGATGATGATGATGATGGCGATCAACATGACGATGAATTTGGCCGTGTGGAACCGAGTGGACTGGCATTTAGGGATCACTTTGTAAATACACATTTTAGGTAAACACCTTGGCAAAAATCAGTCAACACACATTTGTGTAGTTCATAACATTTATTCTTTCAATTTTTCTACCTTAAGACTGTAATATTCTGTCTTCATTTGTATTAGCCACTCTTTTGCTTTGAGGACCTTTCTTTGCCTTTTTAAAACCCTCATTTCCATCCTCAATTTCTTCTCCAACAGTGAACTGGCACCAGCAGCAGGAGGGAGAGGAGAGGCAGTGGGTGCACCAAGAGGGAGAGGAGGAAGAGGAAGAGCAGGGAGAGGAAGAGCTGTGAGAGGAGGTACAGCTGGAAGAGGAAAAGCTGTGAGAGGAGGTGCAGCTGGAAGAGGAAGAGCTGGCAGAGGAAGAGCTAGGAGGGGGAGAAGAGGAAGAGCTGTGTGATGTGATGCTGCAGCTGCAGCTGGACTTTGATCTTCATTTTTCCTGTGGGGAATATATATATATCATTTGTAACACATTTTTGGGAAGTGGGTTGACCAGTTGCACATTGTAATTCTTCTGTAAATATTAAACAGAAAGGTTTTTCATGTAGCCTATTGCAATCATTGCATGCATACCCCTCAATCCCCTTTAGCAACTCGGCTGCAGGATCAGCTGCACCCTCAAGGCCAGTTATGCTTATGTCCGAGCCTAGGACGGCGTACACCACCGACGTGACCGGGGACAACGGCTTTGGTGCAGATCCTCCTCCAACAAATTAAATTTCAGTTTCATATCACTGTAGCCTTTGTTAATTGTAAATTTAAGACATGCAAATGCATTTCCCAAAAGGATGCAAGCAATGTTAATAATGGACTTACCTGTAGCCACGTCAGCTCTTTTATAGTCGGCAATCTCCACCCTACACTGTGATTGCAGGGCATACGTTTTTCGCAATCGTCGGTAGAGCGACGCACAGCAGGGAAGGAAGCATTTATCTTCACGCAAATTTCTTCCCATGCCTCCCGCTTCTTCTTACTGGTCACTCCAGCCCCGAATCTACCCTTTATTACCCCCCTCCGCTCCAGCACAAACTGGGCAAGTAGTAGCAATTGATCCTGGGACCAATTGGCCTTTCGCTTGCGTTTCACTTTTTCATCATCCATCATGATAGGGGGACTTGAACGGCGGTATGGGCTGTTATTTAAAGTGTTTAAGTGCTGAAATATGGTAATTGAATAATACTTTGCAGGGTGCTTTTAATTGCCTCCTTGATTTAATGCATTTTACGTATTTTTATTGTTTGCTTTCTCTCTCTCTTGAACGTGCAGGCTACAACGTCATTATCGTGGTCTGCACAAACTTGTCATCATGCGTGTATTCTGCTAACTGCACTGTCCATAACTACTTGATAGGAATTCATTTCTAGCCTCTATTTCCTTGTTTTTCGGTGATTTAGTGGGCTCGTCTGAACAACCAATCACCGCACTGAACACTTCTAAACTCGTGCACGAGAATCGACGTAATCCATAGCAACGGCGCGTCACTCTTAGTGATTTATCCTTAGTAAGAGTAGGTCTCAGCGGCTTTGTGAATAACTTTTAAGAAAAAACTCCTACGTAAAATGTTTTAGCGCGAGTTAGGAGCACTCCTAGCGGTAAGATAAAATGCTTTGTGAATACGGCCCCTGAACTTCTAACTGCAGCCTCCTGCTCCTCGGGCTACGATACGTCTCTGAACAGCTCAGAGGGAATGTACTCCACACTGTGAAACATTTTGTCACTTTCTTGCTTGAATGTTGAATCTGTCCGTCGCTTCAGTTCTTTCCTGACCATCGGTCTACCAGTCTGCTGGATCTCCTCAGCCCTCTACTTGGTTCTCAGTGAGAGGCAACAACAGAGACCCTGGTGGTGGTCCTGAAACATAGGTTAGAAATCTGGTTCACCAGAAGGCTTCATCAAAGTAAATAAAAGGTCTATTTGCTGCACTTTTTAAACATCACATTCAATATTTTGTCTTTTGGAAAACATGAAGTCAAAAATCATTGATGTTAAAGTCACATAATAATCCACAGTATTCGTCACGTTCCAAAACATCTTTTAATCTGCAGGACATTCAATACATTTACAATCTCCACAAGTAGCAGTTCAAACGCAAGACTAAATGTAAAACCTCAGTCTCAATCTTCACTGGGCTTCTATGAGACCTGGCAACATGATGACTTCCATCGACCATAATACACATGAAAGCAGTAACCCCCCCCCCCCCCCCCCCCCCAGGCACCATGTGAAATCACATCCATCATCAACTGAACCATTTTCAACAAGCCACCACCTTCAAAGGTCACATTTATTAGATATCTAAAGTGACTCACCAGGAAAAGCTGCATTCAAAGTGACGAGTGGGTTTCAAACAAAAAATGCTGTTAAAAAAAAAAAGATGAAAAAGATTTAACGTGAGGAGCCTAAAGGATTAAATAAGAAAAGCATCCGTGCAAGTTCAAACGTGGGGCTCAATTTACCGTAAAACGTGTTTGACGTGAGTGTTTATTTTGTGACCAACAAATTAAATAATCTCAAACACGAAGCCGTCATAAAGTAAACCGTTAAAAAGACGTCCAGCCAGTCTTAGGTTGTTTATTAGTAGAAAAAGGTGCCGAAGTTGCCCATTCCGTTGCGTCTGAACTGGTTTCCTTGAATGGAGATGAAGATCTGGTGGTCCATCAGATCCTGGACCGCTCGGCTACAGGACGTCTCCTTGTTTCTGCTAAGCTGACGGCTAAACTGCCACTTCCTGCCTGAGGTAGAGGTGACTTCGCTGTCTGCGCTGCTGTTGTTCTCTGCCGACTCAAGCTGAGCGTCTGCTGAACTGCTGGTCGGGTTGCTTGTCGTCTTTGTGGAGATGAGGAGAGCATCGGGAACTCCTCCCTGCTGTTTGTCTTCAGCCGTCGGTCTAGCAGGGCCTTCTGGGAAAAAAAGGTCTGTTCAATATTGATTCTGTGCTGCAGGGAACAAACCTGCTTTGTAAAACTGAGAACGCAACCCACTTTCACTTCTGTCCAGAGGAACTCCTTGTTGTTCGCCGTTGTTAGGTTTCACTAGAATCACCCCATAGCCTTCGTTGTTGTGGATCACGTTGTTCTCCATGGTGATCGATGGCATCGCGTCAAGCTCATCAGCAAAGTCCTGCACACACAAACACTTTCACATTTAACCAAAATGAGCACAGCACTCCATTTACTAATGGAACTTGTGGAAACATGTTTTACTCAATTTAATTCATTAAACACTTTAATGGTGTGTTCACATCAAACGCAAAGTGAACTTTTTGCAATTGCAAACAAAGTCAACGCGAAGACACAAATGGCCATCAACATCTCCAGGAAATTTGTGTGGCACTGTCTTGAGATTCTCCTCCTGTCGTCCTGATGTTGCAGAATTCTAAATGGAGGAAACAAATGTCTCCCATTTCTGTGGTCCCCCAGAGCTCTACAATAGTAGCTCATATTAGTCATGAGACCAGAACAGACTATGAGTAGAAAGCAGAGACTGTCTGTGGTCCCCCAGAGGTCTACGATAGTAGCTCACATCAGTCCAGAGACCAGACCAGACTATGTAGAGAAACCAGAGACTGTCTGTGGTCCCCCAGAGGTCTAGATAGTAGCTCACATTAGTGGTGGCCAATTCCAGCTGTCATTGGGCGAAGGCAGGGTCACCTGGACAGGTAACCAGTCTATCACAGGGCTGACATGTAGAGACAGACAACCATTCACTCTCACATTCACACCTACGGGCAATTTGAAGTCATCAATGAACCTATCCCCATCCTGCATGTCTTTGGACTGTGGGAGGAAGCCGGAGAACCCACGCTGACACGGGGAGAACATGCAAACTCCACACAGAAAGAACTGTGAGGCGACAGTGCTACCCACTACACCACCTTGCAGCAAAAGCACCCGTTTATGCGGGGAGGCCAAGGCGAGGAGGGCGAGATTTGCTAACGTTAGAAAACAAAAACAAAAATCAAATACTAATTTCAGCATTCAAATGATTTTTTACTATTCGAATTATATTCGATTCCTGAAGTTCATTCCAACAGTCCTAGTTTGACCGCTAAGGACCAGGAACCAAGGAACCGCAAGCATTTGGCAGTCTACTGTCCATACTGGGGTTGAGCATGTTAATGCTAATTAGTGAGGTTATAACAAAGTCTGGCCAGACCACAGCTCCACGCTGTTCATTGGTACGCTTATGTCAAGATGGCTGCCTCGGTAATGCGCTTTTGTGTTTTTCATGTCTTTGTTTATTTGTGTGGTCTTCAGTGCTGCCTTACACATTCACCAGGTAAGAACTGCTGAATATTCGTCAGTAGGAGCAACAGCTCCACGATTCTCGGATTTAACTTCTTAATGAACAAAAGATGAACTATTCTCTCTAGATGAGGAAAACACTCAGTTCCAGATCACTGGACTGACCTAGAATGGAATGTGAGGCCTCTTTATTGCCTCAAAAGCTGCCCGGTTCGAGGATTTATGAACCCCTAAATCAGAGCATCAAAACATCTCCATGCACCCCTGAATGAGGAGGACGTTGGCCTTCAGAGACACCAGACTTTGTGGTCCCATAAACACACTAGAGGCTGATTTAACACCTTGATTTCACAGAGCCCCGGTCAAGATAAAAGATTACAAACTCCCCCTTTCTCTCCTGACCATTCCCAGGGATATGAAGTTTGGTTAAGATACAAATGAGAGTCTTTTATGTGTCAGATAACCCCCCAACTGGCTCTAAGTCGTCATCCAGTTCTGGCAAAATCACAGAAGGGACGACCTGCACCACCCCCACCTCTACAAGGACGGCAGAATTATCGGTCTCCACAGCCTGATAACAGTCCCGCATGTTCAGTTACTTGTGTGCAAAATACAGCAATACAGGACGGATCACACTCATGACTTTTTCCAGGATAAGTCAGGGCCCTATACGCTGGTAGCTTCCTCAGTTCCGGTCTTGATAAGAAATCGATAAAAAAGGCTAAGCAAGAAGCACCCAACCTATTCTGCAAATTTATCAAATCTAGCATCCATTCCTCATCCACCACAGCCAGTCCCAAAACATTGGGAAGATAATTATTTTAACACACTAAATCAAGCTTTATTAAATGTCAGGTCTCTGGCAGGAAACATTTTTTTAATCAATTTTATCACCAAGCACAATCTTGATTGTTTGTTCTTAACTGAAACCTGGTTAGAGCAAAATAACAGTGCTGCTGTTCTTAATGCTGCTGTCTATAAACTGTACTGACTTTGACTGTGTGGTTATTGTTGGTGATTTTAACATTCATGTTGACAAACTCCATGACAGGGGGACTAAAGAACTGTTGTGTCATTGATAACTATGGACTGATTCAACATGTTACAGAGCCCACTCATAACAAAGGTCACACCCTGGACTTGATCATGTCCAAGGGTGTTAGCATTTCTAAGGTTGTTGTGACTGACGTTGCTCTTTCTGATCATTCCTGTGTTTTC
Source organism: Eutrigla gurnardus (assembly GCF_963514095.1). NCBI lineage: Eukaryota > Metazoa > Chordata > Actinopteri > Perciformes > Triglidae > Eutrigla > Eutrigla gurnardus. Next base: position 20,689,150 of record NC_139915.1, on the reverse strand, counting down.
TTTGGGAGTGCTATCTCTGTGCAGACAAATGTTCAAAGAAAAGTCATCAAAAAACGGTATATCACAGAAAACACCTGTGAAACATTTATCCAGGTGTTCTCCTCCACACCTTCCCTCCCTTGGGTCTCAGTAAATGAGCTTGTTGACAAATATTATTGATGTCATTGCGCCCACTAAGCTGAAACTGGTCCCTGGCAAAAAAAAAAAGGTCTCCATGGAGAAATGCCACATTGGTAAGAACAGAAAAAAGAGAGTGTCGGAAAGCTGAACGTAGGTGCCATAAAACAAATCTCCAGGTTCACTATGATATCTATAAAGAAAGACTTAGAATCTACAACCTGGAACTGAGAAATGCAAGACAATCCTTCTCCTAGGACATCATTGCCAAAAACAACAATAACACACGGACCTTGTTTGCTACTAGGGCTGCAGCTATCTATTCTTTTTGTAATCGATTAATTTAGCACTTTATCGATCGATTAATCGAGGAATCGGATAAAAAAAATAATCAAACCAAAACAAATAATGCATAACGAAAATGATGTAGCTGTAAAATGATCAAGCATTTCTAAAAAAAAATAAACAGAGGTATTCATTCCAACTCCAAAATTTGGCTCCAAAACTAAGCCCATTTATTAAGTGCCAGTGAGAATTTAACAACAATACAGTTAAATCAACTTGGATAAAACATGGATAACATTTAATTTACGTTTTGTTTTGCAAGCAATGGCCCTTTCCTCTCCCTGCCCTAAATATGTGTGTATATAGTGTACTTCTTCTGTGCCATTTATGTATTTAGCTTTCTCTATCACTACAGTAACTCTTTGACCATTCTTTTCTCTGCTTTGAACTCCTCCGTCCGTTTGGGCAAACACAACAACTCACAGCCAAGCGTAAATCAGGCTTTCCGATTGGCTGTAAAAGCTGCTACGGGAGCCAATACGAGCGTCCGATGCATAAACGTAACTCTATCCATCACTCGCAAGATGGCGGATGAGAAGTGATCGATATACAAACAAAACGGAGAAATGCGCCACGGAGACGAGGAGACATCTAGTCACACATTTTACTACTTTACGCATTCGTTTTGTTGTCAGAAATAAATCGCTCACATGGGCAAGCAGGATACCGTTGTTTAGCCCCGATACTCTCTGTCGTTTACGGACATTCTGAGGCTGACTTTCCGCCATCGCGCCAACTAAATTCAGAATGAATGACCGTGTATGACGCGCTGGTGTGCTTCCTGAACAACGGTCCGTGTGGAACAATCGGATCCCTGCACATAGGCGCGTCATAGGAATTTAACGAGGCTTCGAGGCAGATGTTTTGCCTCGAGGAATTTTCATAATCGAGTTAATCGAGTAACTCGATGAATCGTTGCAGCCCTATTTGCTACTGTCAACAGGCTAACAAACCCTCCTGTGTCAGTAGCTCCTGAACTGCTTTCCACCAGGGCCTGCAATGACTTTGCCTCCTTCACAGAAAAAATCCAGAAAATTAGGCAAGCAGTCAGCGCCTCCACGTCAGGTGCAGGACGTGTTGTCCATGTTTCCACTTAAGGTCAATTCAGAAACCATGGCACAATTTCATGTGATTAACCATAAAATCTTGGAGGACATCATGCAACATCTGAAATCCTCCTTCTGCTGCCGTGATATTCTGCCAACAGGCCTTTTCAAAAATGCATCAAACTGCATGACCCCAGATCTTTTACAGATTGTAAACACGTCTCTTCTGTTAGGTGTCTTCCCACAGGCCTTGAAAACTACTGTTATCAAGCCTCTCTTAAAAAAAGGTCAATTTAGACACTTCACTAATGAACAATTATAGACCAATATCAAACCTCCCATTTCTGAGTAAAATAATTGAAAAAGCAGTTTTTAAGCAGCTGAATGACTTCATGGTAATGAACAACTGTTTTGATGTCTTCCAGTCAGGATTTAGACCACACCATAGCACCGAGACAGCTCTTGTTATGGTCTTCAATGACATCCACTTAAACACGGACAATGGTGGAATTTCAGTCTTGGTATTACTTGATCTCAGTGCTGCATTCGACACAGTCGATCACAACATACTCCTAGACCGTCTGGAAAACTGGGTGGGACTCTCTGGCACAGTATTAAACTGGTTTGAATCCTACTTGAAGGACAGGGACTACTTTGTGTCTATAGATAATTACACATCTGAGCGGGCAAAAATGTGGAGTTCCCCAAGGCTCCATTCTGGGCCCTCTTCTGTTCAATATCTACATGCTTCCACTGGCTCAGATCATGAAAAACATCAAAATATGTTACCATGACTATGCAGATGATACACAAGTTTACATAACAATATCACCAGGGGACTATAGTCCAATTCCAGTACCGATTAGATGCATTGAGCAAATTAATAATTGGATGGAGCAGAATTTTCTCAAATTAAACAAAGACAAAACTGAAATCATTGTTTTTGGAGCAAAGGAAGAACGGTCAAAAGTTAGCACCCAGCTTCAAGCGGTAATGCTAAAAACCACAAACAAAGCCAAAAACTTAGCTGTAGTCATGGACTCAGACCTGAACTTCAACAGCCACATTAAATCAGTTACAAATTCAGCCTACTATCACCTAAAGAATATATCAAGGATTAAAGGACTTATGACTCAGCAGGATTTGGAAAAACTTGTCCATGCATTTATCTTCAGCAGGCTCGACTACTGTAACAGTGTCTTCACAGGTCTCCCTAAAAAGTCCATCAGACAGCTGCAGTTAATTCAGAACGCTGCTGCTCGAGTCCTCGCTAAGACCAAAAAGGTGGATCACATTACTCCAGTTCTCACATCTTTACGCTGGCTTCCTGTCTGTCAAAGAATTGACTTTAAAATACTACTGCTGGTTTACAAAGCACTGAATGGTTTAGGACCAAAATACATTTCTGATCTTCTGCTTAGCTACGAACCATCCAGACCTCTCAGATCATCTGGGACAGGTCTGCTTTGTGTCCCCAGAGTCAGAACCAAACATGGAGAGGCAGCCTTCAGTTTTTCCGCACCACATATACTGGAACAAACTTCCAGACAGCTGCAGGGTGGGCCAGATGTTCCTCTCTTGAAGTTTACAGCAGAGACTTGGCCAGTCAAAGACCACTTTTGGAGCAAAGCTAAGAAAGTGCTCATGGGTATCTCAAAATACAGTCTAGATTTGTTATTGTTACGTAACACATGATAATTATGACGGTCTTTTTAAGCCCTGGGTTTCTGCGACCCAGAAGTACGCAGTTCAGAAACTGATATATCCACAAAAGTTACATAGATCTCTACCGCCCTCAAGTGACCAGAGAGAAAACGTGAGGACATACATTTAATATGGTAAACGATCTTGGACGTACTTTCAGTTTCATTGTCAATGTGCCATGTTACTTGTTGATGAACTCCAACGGATCCGTCCTGGACACGCCCCTTCGGTCAGCATAAAAATGCGTGTTACAGACACGTGGCTCTTTCCTTCCCGCTCATGCCACCCGGCGCTGGCCACCTGGCCTTTGCCTTTCCTCTTGCCCTTTTCATCTTCTTACTTTTCTAACTCCAAACGTTTACTATTTTTATTAGACTAGTTCCGTTCGTCGTTAGATTCTTAATTTTTAGCAATTTTTAGTCTTTTACTAAGCGACGCGTGTATCGCTTGATCATTTTGGACTACTCATTCGCGCATGACGCTCATTTTTGAACCGGTGCCGCTCTAGCGGGGGAAACGAGGGCAGCGCCGGCGGGGTCACATCGGCGGACCCTCCTCCTCCGCCTCGGGGTACCCGATGCGGAGCCGGCGGGTCACGTCGGCGGACCCTCCTCCTCCGCCTCGGGGTACCCGATGCCAGAGTCCGTGAGCCTCCTCCGGGAGCCACGTCCCTCGCACCTCTCCCCAGGGAGAGTCGGGGCCACATTCGACTAGACCTCAGATCAGACGAGACAACCCGCTGAATTTAAGCATATTACTAAGCGGAGGAAAATAAACTATCTAGGATTCCCTCAGTAGCGGCGAGCGAAGAGCCCAGCGCCGAATCCCCGTCCGACGGCCTGAGTCCTTCTGATCGAGGCTCAGCCCGTGGACGTCTCGGTAACGGCCCCCGTCGCGCCAGGGTCCGGTCTTCCCGAGTCAGGTTGTTTGGGAATGCAGCCCGTTCATCTCAGCTCATCTGTCTGTCAGCTTGAACTCGTCGCTGATTGGATGTCGCGGCGCGATGCCGCCTGAAAAGTTCGATATTTTCAACTTTATTCGTCAGACGCGCCATTCTGACGCGCCATTCGCGTCAGACGCGCCATTCGCGCCGCCTCCGCCTGAATCGCGTGTCATCGCGCCATTTACATTGATTTTCAATGTAGAGTCGCCGCTCAATTCGCGTCTATCGCGTCCGGTGTGAACGCCCCTTAAGGACCCCACTCAGCCTGGACATCACCTGGTCACTCTCCTGCCCTTGGGGAAAAGATACAGATCAATCAGATCCAGAACGGACAGACTGAAGAAAAGCTTCTTCCCCAAAAAGCCAGAGTCAAATTCCTTGTATGTGTTCACACTCACTTAGGTCAGTATTTGTTTCTAGCAGGTTGAATTTTTTTCTCACCTTGATAAGGATCCCGTCCTTACAGTGATGGATACCGTTACCAACCAGACTGCAAACACTACCAGGGTAAATCTCCACACCAGCCCCCTGCACGCAACACACAACAACATGAATGTTGACACATTTAGATGAGAAAGACTCCCTATAAACTGGCTGCACAGTCTCAACTGATCAGAATATCATCACTGCATGTATGAGACAATAGCTCTGTCCCGATCCAGTGTCCATCCTTTGGAGGACAGCAACATCAACAAGAGGGAACATGAGAAGTTGAAAAAAAAAAAAAGATCGGAAAGTGAGAAACATTTCTGAAAAAAAAAAAAAACTGATTCTGAGAAATGCAACTGAAAATGACCCCCAAATATGAAATTGAAAGTGAAAAATGAAAACCAGAAATTAATAAAAAATATATTTAACCTGAATTTTGTTTTACTCCACTTATTTAAATTAAAGCGTTCCCAGAGCATTTAACTCTCTCTGAATCAGAAGAGCAACAACATCTCCGACAGCTGATTGGGAGGCGAAGCTCTAACCTTGGAGCCGTACAAGTCACACATGTTCATGGTGAGACGCGCTGACGTTCGCACGATCACTCCTGTGGTTTCGCACTGCAGCACACAGTTCTCCATGGTGAGAGTCCCGTGACGAACACCTGACAGAAAACTGGATATTACACAGCATCACACAGCAACACTTGTGCACATACATGGCAACACAAATAATAAAAGGAATGGCTGAGAAGCTGCAGTACACAACAGTTAGAGATTAATCCTTCTTGCACGTCTCTAAACTTTAAATACAGACACTTTGATAACTAACAATTGTTTCTATTTTTTCGCTTTTACTTTATCAGCGATGATATGTTGTGGTTTCTTTCTTTCGACAAATGTACTTATTGTAAGTCGCTTTGGACAAAAGCGTCTGCTAAATGCCCTAAATGTAAATGTAGATCAACTGTATCCTACAAAAAGGAACTGGTTTGAAAGGTTTCAAGGAAAAATCTCATTATATTTAAATCCAAAATAGAGACGATTGTGATTAGAGTTCTCAACGGGTCGGCCCAGCCTGACAAACCCGACGGGACCCGAAGTTTCGGGCCGGGTCCGGGCCGAAAAAATACGCAAATGAGCCGGGTCGGGTCGGGCCTCGGGCTTCCTTTTTTTATAAAACACATTTCATTAAAAAATAAAAAAAATTGTAGGTTGTAAATTATATAATGTTTGCTGTGAATCATCGCTGTTCACGTTTGGTCAATCTGGCTGCCTGCTTCATGGGGCAGAGTAAGTTTCATTTGAATTCACGTCTGCTGTCTGTCTGATCGTGATAACAAGTGTATGAGGAAAACAATGCAGGCGCGCGGGGGGTCGGGTTCGGGTCGGGTTCGGGCCGACAATTCATGCTGGTGTGTCGGGCTGCGTCAGGTTCGGGTTTAAAAACCTGCGGGCCGGGTCGGGTCGGGCTGTAATTTTCAGGCCCGTTGAGAACTCTAATTGTGATACATCGAGAATTGTTTGATGGTAGTTGATGTCATTTATGATATTTTTCTGATTTGTGATGATGAACATGATACTGAACATGATTTCACATTTGAAGTGTAGTGTGTGTATTGCTGTTTTGAAGTGTTTGAGGACGATTTATCACGCTGGTGTTTTTGATTAACAGCACCTGCCATGGACCTTATTTGCTGATCGGTGTGTTGTGTATAAATAAGGCTGTGTTGTCCTTTTGTTAAAACATTCTAACCCGACGAGGATCCAAGCAGGATGGAAATGCTGTCAATTAATAAATTGTGGTGTGGAATAGTGTGCAGGCATTACCATTTGCTCTATGATGCTGACCTTCACGATGTGCATATAATTAATCTCTCTAATGGAGACAAGATGTTTATTATTCATTTCAGTTCCATATATTTCATGGAGCGGATGATTCTGTCTCAGTTTAGTTGTTGGAGCAGCACTGGACTCAATTTAACTGAATGTTTTGTTGATTATTATTACCTTTATTTTAACAGCATCTGAGGACTGTGTTTCCAACATACCGTATGAACAAGTTCTACAGAATCACATTTCTTGATAAAAGCACTTGACAAATGAAAATCTTTTCCAGGTTGTCAGTGAGGAGCCTACTCACACAGAATACCCTCAATAGCATCGTGTTGGATGAACTTGATGTTGGACAGTCTCACATCAGCTCCTGTGGACTCCACAAACGAGTCGCCCTTGTTTTTCTTCTCAATGACCACCTCATCAGGAAGCCCGAAGCCTGAGCACACAGTCAACACAAGAAGTCGGTGTCGGTGTGTGCACAATTCAAGTCTCTCTGTGTGTGTGTGTGTGTGTGCTTGTGTGTTTGATAACATCAGTCAGGTTGAAACCCAGAGGAAAGTCTGAATCCAATTCCTCCTCACATAGAGGTTATATTAACACATTCGGATACAGTGGAGTAGGTTAAGTAAAATTTCCTGTCAATTGAATTATTCTGGCCAAAAATAATTGTGATTCACCATATTATCCTGATAATCATCGAAATATGCTTAAAACTCATATAATGCCACTAAAACATACTGAAATTACTTCATATGTTGATATGAAACAAATATTTTTATTGCGCCACAAGTAAGGAATTCTTTTGAGTGAACATCCTTTTTAGTGAAAAACAATGAAACAATCTTAAATATGATGATTATAAATCATATGGTCTACCTTCATAAAAGGGAAAATAGATAAATAAATGTATTTTTGTATCCTGTATTTTTGGAAACAATGGAGAGAGAGAGAGAGAGAGAGAGAGAGAGAGAGAGAGAGAGAGAGAGAGAGAGAGAGAGAGAGAGAGAGAGAGAGAGAATGGCGAGTCGCGCACCGAGTGACCTGGTCTCAATGAAGAACACGACTTCTGCAGTTTGGCAGTATTTCGGGTTCCGACCTAATTACTTTTTCATGCATGAGGCTGTTGTATGTGCATATCCGTGGGAAGTGGGGGTGCGGCTGCACCACTACTCAGTCACAAAAATATACAAATAATTTTATAGGCTACGTTAGTGCCGCAATTAGGATATGACTGGACAAAGCCAGTATGTTATCGCCTCCTCCCACTACTCACTTGAAATGATCCCGTACCTCGGACTTTCCTGATGACTTGCTCAACGTTAATTGTCCTGTTTTTAATTTATCCTTTATGTCTCCAAGTTCCATGTTGCACTTTAGCGTAACTCCTTTATTCTTTGATTTAGCTGCACAGAGCGGAACCGTTATGAATGATGCGGGCGCACTATGTGTAGCGTCTTGTTTACTTTGTGTAACTTTGTACACATTTCTTACGTAGACCTACTCTGCTAAACATATAACCAATTAAAACTGCGAGCAGTGATAACGGGCCCTCGCATGGCACGTAACTCGGTTAGTGCTACGACCGCCTGACGTGTCGGACCGCCTGGCCACCGCCACGGGGCGGGTCGTCCCCGGCCACCGCCACGTTGCCAGTCGTCCCCGGTCGTCCCCGGCCACCGCTACGGCGCGGGTCGTCACCGGCCACCGCCACGACTGGCGCCTGTCGTCCCCGGCCACCGCCATGCCGCGGGTTGTCCCCGGCAACCGCCACGGCGCGCGTCACGTCGTCCCAGGCCACCGCCCCAGCGCCGGTCGTCGCTTGCCTGAATCGTCCTGTCCATCACTGTGTCAGATGATTGAAGTCATCATGCTCGACTGGGGTGCAAAGATCCAGGACACTGGGATCTTATACAAGTGTAAAAACATGACATTTCATGTCGCCATTAGGTGGCGCTCTGATTTTCAGTCAAAATTCTAGTGCAGACGCGTTCAAGATGGGATGCTCATCAAATGTGAGAAGTTTGAACCAGATCGGACAATGGACACTGAAGTTATAACAGTTTAGAGTATTGTGGCGAAGCATGAAATTCGTCCATGTTCAGGGCGCCGTAATTGTGCTCCCGTAGGACTTATGTAAGACCTTTCGATGATTTTTAATCGTCGAGGCCTCTAGAACAGGCTCACAAAGTTTGGTAGGAATCGGATCAACGGTGTAGGAGGAGTTCGTTAAAATACAAACCTTTCAATTGAAAAATGGCTAATTTACTGTAGCGCCCCCGAGTGGTCAATTTTAATAAAACTTTCAGGATATGTTCCAGGGACATATGTCAATATATCCTGCAAGTTTCGTGATAATTGGGTTAAATATTGTGGAGTTATGTCCTTATATGAGTGTAAAAACATGACATTTCATGTTGTCAATAGGTGGCGCTCTAATTGTGAGTCAATATTGCAGTGCAGACTTGTTCAGGGTGGGACTCTCATGAAACGTGAGAAGTTTGAACCAGATCGGACGATGACACTGAAGTTATAACAGTTTAGAGTATTGTGGCGAAGCATGAAATTCGTCCATGTTCAGGGCGTCGTAATTGCACTCCCGTAGGACTTTTGTAAGACCTTTCGATGATTTTTAATCGTCGAGACCTCTAGAACAGGCTCACAAAGTTTGGTAGGAATCGGATCAACAGTGTAGGAGGAGTTCGTTAAAATACAAACCTTTCAATTGAAAAATGGCTGATTTACTGTAGCGCCCCCGAGTGGTCAATTTTAATAAAACTTTCAGTATATGTTCCAGGGAGTTATGTCAACATATCCTGCAAGTTTCGTGACGATTGGGTTAAATATTGGTGATGTTCATTGGCTAATAACTTCTGAACGCAACAACATTTTACAAAGCTTTTGATGGCACTTGCCCAACTTGGTCTAATGATGACGCACATCAAATTGGGTGAGAATCGGATCTACGGTTTAGGAGAAATTAGCAAAAACATGTTTTTCACAAAATTCAAAATGGCGGAAAATTTCGGTAGGCGGACTTTAGTACTCCAAGAGGCTTTTTTGTAGAGCACACTTGCCTGCACATGTTTGGTGAATTTTGTGTCAATTAGAGCTACGGTGTGCTGGGGCTGGCCTAACACACGTTAGGTGGCGCTAGAGAGCCACCTTTTTGTGGCCAACTATGAAACCTTTAAAATGTCAAATTTTTCGCCAGTCCCCATGAGCACAGAGATTTTTTTCAACTTCTGAATATGATAAGGCCCCCAAAAAGGCCGTCGAACTTGCGAAATAAGAAAAAGAATAAAAAAAAAAAAAATCTGTTCAGTTTCAATAGGGCTTCGCAGCCCGACGTTGTCGGCGCTTGGGCCCTAATAACAGGGGTTGAAACTAACTTTTTGGCTTACCAGACAACTGGCGAGTAGATGAAAATTTTTACTAGACAAACAGATTTTTTACCAGACAAAAATATTAAATTGCCATTTGTTAGAATTACTTTTTCGTATGTCTGTCTAAATTGATTTTCAATCATAGTAATCGCAGTCTCTTTTCTTCACAATATTTATTAGCATATATATACAGAAACATTTCATGCCCTCTTTGGCCCTATACTCAAGCCATGTTCTTGCCTCACCCGACACCGTGTAGCGCCACTTCTCATTAAATTTCCGAACATAATTAAACAGTGTTTCCCCTAGAATTTTTTTCAGGCCCGGTGGTACCCACCGAAAAAACCCTAAACAGACGAGACGCGTGGGATGGTGTATTGGCGCAGTTGGATTAAGTCAGGTGGCACAGCAAGCAGTCTGCAATTCTGCAATTATTAGGGCCCGAGCGCCGACAACGTCGGGCTGCGAAGCCCTATTGTTATTCGAATGTTTATTATTATTATTTTTTCACAAGTTCGACCTGCGTTTTGGGGGTGTTCGCCTGAAAAGAAACGAACGCAAATTGGAGTGTCTATAGGGCCTGGCGAAAAATTTGAGAATTTGGCGTCTTCGCATTCACCCACGAAAAAGTTGCTCGCTAGCGCCACCTAGAGTGGAGAATCGCCAGCCCCGCCACACCGTAACTCCGATTGACATGAAACTTTGCACACATGTGCAAACATGTCTCCTCTACAATAAATCCTCTTGGAGTACCAAAGTCCGCCTAGAAAAATTTTCCGCCATCTTGGATTTTATGAAAAACAGGACGTTGCGCATTTCTCGGACACCGTTGGTCCGATTTGGACCAAATTCGGTACGCATACTCTTTAGACCTAGCTATGGTTATGGTCCGAAAAGGTTTTGAAAATATGCATTTAATCAGGAGATATCGGCCAATGAATATTTGAGGGTGTGGCTACCAAAATTCAATTAGCATAACTCTATAACCTTTGCCCCTAAAATTACGAAACTCGAAACCTATGTTGACATCGCTTGAAAGAACATGTATGTCAAGTTTCATCTAAATGAAGTCATATTTGCCACTTCCAAAAAATCCCAAATATTGCCAGTTATGCCTGTTTTTGCCTGTTTTTGGCCTTTCACAGGGGTCACGCTAAATCAAAAACTGATTATACCGTTGATCCCATCGATACCAAAATTGGATATGTTGTTGGAAAGGCCTTACGGACAAAAAGTATGCCAAAGATATCCATAATATTTAGGGGCGTGGCCACGGCGACGCCTTGACTGCGCTACTATTTTCATCCTTCGCCATTGGCATCAAAGCTGTTATAACTTCACCGTTTCTTCTCCGATCTGCTCCAAAATATTCATGCTTGTTAACAATCACGTCCTGAACACAACTGCACTGCAATTTTAACTGACAGGTAGAGCGCCACCTAATGGCAAAATGAAATGTGACCGATTTTATGCCCATCTTCTCAGCAACAGCCCCCCCTCTAGGTAGGGCGTACACGCATGAAACATTTTTTCCTAGATAGCCCAAGTGGAGCTGTACAAAAAAGCCTCTTGGACCCACCGCCTCAAGTCATGATAAAGTAGGTAAAAAAAATGTTTTTCGCCAAGTGTGTAAATCAGCCAGGTTTTCACTCAATCTTCACTCGGGGAGCATAGAGGGGAGAGACACAGGCGCACAGCGACCACCAGATGGAGTCAGAGATCTATCAGTGACACATGGAGAGCTGTGAATCTCACATGCAGCTCAATCTGCCTCACACCAGATCAACAGTCATGAAACTTTGAATTCCTTTTTTTAAATTCCTCTCATTACAGCCTGGACACAGAGAGGAGGAGAGATGCACACTTTACATGCATCTCACACGGCTGTCAGCTGAACTCTGTCATTAACATCCAAACTATTGTAACTTCAGTGTTTGTTCTCTGATCTGCTCCAAACTTTGCACACTTGATTAGAGTTCCTTCCTGAACACATCTGCACTTTCACATTCACTCTGTCAGAGCGCCACCTACTGGTGACAGGAAATGTCATTGATTTAGTCACTTTTTCCAAGTTAAAGCCACACCTGATTTTTTTTATAAGTAATTCCTCTCATTTCAGCCTGGACACAGAGAGGAGGAGAGATGCACATTTTACATGCATCTCATACAGCTGTCAGCTGAACTCTGTCATTAACATCCAAATTATTATAGCTTCAGTGTTTGTTCTCTGATCTGCTCCAAACTTTGCACACTTGATTAAAGTTCCTTCCTGAACACATCTGCACTTTGATATTCACTCTGTCAGAGCGCCACCTACTGGCCACAGGAAATGTCATTGATTTAGTGAATTTTACCAAGTTAAAGCCACACCTGATTTTTTATATAACTAATTCCTCTCATTTCAGCCTGCAAGGCGGACACAGGGGATGGAGGAGAGGTCACACTAGGTGGAGGAGGAGAGATGTCAGGAAGGCATGAACATGTGTGTGAGCTCTGTGACTGAAATGTAGTTTCACTTTGGATCACACCAGATCAACAGTCATGCCACTTTTAATTCCCTTTTTCAAATTCCTCTCATTTCAGCCTGGACACAGAGAGGAGGAGAGATGACACACTTTACATGCATCTCACACTGCTGTCAGCTGAACTTCAGTGTTTCTTCTCAGAGCTGCTCCAAACTTTCCACACCTGATAAGAGTTCCTTCCTGAACACATCTGCACGTTGATATTCACTCACAGTCAGAGCGCCACCTACTGGCCACAGGAAATGTCATTGATTTTGTGACTTTTTCCAAGTTAAAGCCACACCTGATTTTTTTTATAACTAATTCCTGTCATTTCAGCTTGCAAGGAGGACACAGGGGGAGGAGGAGAGGTCACACTAGGGGGAGGAGGAGAGATGTCAGGAAGGCATGAACATGTGTGTATGTGACTGACAGATGGCTTTGAATGTCAATCGCTTGTGTCTAAACTCGCGCCACGAGGAGGTGGCTGCTGCACAGGTAGGCGGCTGCCACGCGTGTGAATGCAGGCACTCCACGACCGCACGTGACAGACGGATGCCTTTCGGTGTCCATCGCTTGTGTCTCGACTTGCGCCAGGAGAGGCGGCCGCGCCAAGGGCAGCGTCCACGACACTGCCCTGTGACCGCAGGCACTCCACGACCGCATATGAGCTCGGGCCCGTCACGATACTGCTCGCAGTTTTAATTATATTTGCATTCAACATTTTTGTTCAACCAGAGTGTATTCAAGATCACAAGGAGAGAGTGACTTATTAAGGTGCTGGTTGATGGAAATGATCAGGGTCCAGAAAAATATGTCTGGAAAATGATGAGCATCACATTAATAGCTACAGATACTGTAAAACACTACAACGACATATGAGTGCATATATTGTCTTATTTTATTGAGTAAAATATAAGTTATAGGTTTACTCAACAGCAGTTAACTCAAAGTTCCACATCTTATCAAAAACAATCCTCCCCCCCGGGGAGGGGGGGGCAAACGGGCTTTGGCCGGTTGTACATACGTCATCACGTCCTAATACTACACACACATGGCGTGATGTTGTTTTTAAGGAGCGCCGTCTCTGCTTATATTTCTCGACAACACTCGACCTGCATCAGCGCATGTGCGCACGAGCGGATCTGTGCGAGCAGACAGCGCGAGCGCAGCGGGTTTTGGACGGACACACACAGCGGCATTTTTATTATGTAAAAATAAATAATAAAAATAATAAATGTTCCGCTCACACCACGAGTCTGAAGAGTGCAACAGCTTATCAAAATACAGTGTCAACGTTCCGTGTTTTCAAAGTAGAAAGCGACAAGTACACGGAAGAAGAACGTAGCGGGAGCGCGCGTCTTGCGGAGCAAGTCTGCTGTGCTGCGCGGAGGCGCTCCTAATGTAAATGATTATTGATTTATGAATGAATTGATAGGTGGCTTATTTTTGGTATATTGATTTTTTTTTGGGCATGGCGGCAGGTCTCCTTGGCCTGGCGGGCCGCCAGGCCTGTACAATGGTAGGGGAAACACTGATAATATTTCGCCGGTTTTGACTGAGACGAGGTGGGCGCTGAGACGCTGTCGGTCGATTCTTCCTCCGTCCTCGTTTTTTTTCTTGGGGGCTGCCCCCCCACAAGAAATCTCCACATCTCCTCGGGAAAAATAGTTTATAGGCTGCGGTAAAAAGGTCTACAAAGTATGAATGAACAAGTGTGGGAAGTGGTGTTGATTTTCGCGGGATCATCTGATTGGCTTACCCTGATTCCACTCCTCATGCCTACACCTAACCGCCAATGAGAGGCGTCCATCCCATAACTGACGGGAGACGTGTTAAGTTGCTGATCAAAACACACAACTTCCTGTTTTTGCTGCTTCACATTAAAAGCTTCTACACAAGAAAGATCTGATGGGCTTTTATTTTTTTAGATTACTCGCCAGAGTGGCGAGTGGTCTTCATAAATTACTCGACAAATACAAAAATTACTCGCATTTGGCGAGTAAAACAGCTTAATTTCAACCCCTGCCTAATAATATTTCATGTTTATGCCTAGCCTTCTCCTCAGATTAGGGGAGAAGGCTAGGCATAAATGCAATGATAGAAAAAAAAAAAAAAGAACGAACGAACACAAACGCTTGTTTAAAGGCCTGGCCCGACCCAGCTCGAGGGTAGTGGTGGGAAATTTCGGGCAGAGAAGCTAAACTCTAATGAGTTTGGTGACGTCGTCTGAGCCTTACGTCATCATTTTTAATTAGTCACGGTAATCCCGTATACCGGGGTAAAATAGGGAGGAGGTTTGACGGTATCAAAATTTGGATACCGCCCAACTCTACACCACATCCCTCCCCTCTACGCCTCGAACGGTCACCAGCGACCGCAACCTGAAATCCCTCACTCCCTCCGCTCTCTCCTCAACTGTTATTTCCTTGCTACCATCCTCAGAACAGTTCTCCTTAATGCCTACTGAGGAAGCCTCCTCCATCCTGATGTCCTCACTCTCCTCTTCTTTGGACACTCTCTGTCCCCCAATCTCACGACCTGCACGATCTCCCTCCCCTCCCTGGCTGTCTGAACCTCTGCGAACCAACAGATCATTGTTGCGAGCGTCAGAGAGAAAATGGAAGAAATCGGGCCAGCACGAGGACCTTGCTCACTACCACCACCTCCTCTCTGACTTCACCTCAACTGTTTCGGCAGCTAAATCTGCCTTCTACCTGGCAAAGATCAACTCTTCTGCCTCCAACCCCAGGAAACTCTTCTCCATGTTCTCCTCCTTCCTGACCCCTCCTTCCTCCCTTACTGCTGATGACTTTGCTGTTATGTGCTACATTTCTCACTGCGCATGTATGAATAACTAGTTTGTTCGGCGGGAGTGAGCCGTTGTTATCGTGATGCAGTAGTTGCAGTAAAGTCATGAAAACGTACAGTTGTCGTCGTGGTTATTGAACTAACATTGGTAGCAGAGGATGGCTGCTGGTAATTATAAAGTTCCACCAGCGTTTAATGAGAAGAAATCTTACGAAAGCTGGAAAAATGAGGTCGAAATCTGGATACTGGTTACTGACTTGGATAAGAAGAAGCAGGCCTTGGCGGTTGCCTTGTCGCTAATGGGAAGAGCGAGGGACAGCGTGCTGGAAATACCCGCAGGTGATTTGAACAAAGATGAAGGAATGACTACACTTCTGAAAAAGCTGGACTCTGTGTTTTTGAAAGAGGAAAAGGACCGCCAATACGAGGTGTACACGGAGTTTGACCGGATAACGAAAGACAACGTCGTTTCGATGGTGGATTACATTGTCGAGTTTGAACGGAGGTACAATAGAATTCGCCAGTTCGAAATGGAGCTCCCGGATGCGGTGTTAGCATTCAAGCTGCTAGACACTGTGGGACTGACTGTCAAAGACAAACAGTTGGCGCTTACCGCTTGTACAAGCCTCACGTTTGACAACATGAAGGCCGCCTTGAAGAGGATATTTGGCGATACTACGCCACAGAGGGGCGCTGATGCACTGCAGGTGAGCGGAGATGCAACTGACGCTGCCTACTACACAAAGTTTACCGGCAGGAGAGAAAGTAGGTCAAATATGCAACATCAAACAGCTGTTCAAGGTACCAATCCGCTTGACAGATACGGTAGGAGAACGAGATGTGCAGTCTGCCAAAGCACATATCACTGGGCAAAGGACTGCCCCCACAAAAATGACCATGCTAAACTAACAGAAGATGAAGGACAAACAGAGTTTGAAGAATGCAACATTACTTTTTTGTCTAAAGACACATTGTCTAACACAGAGATCTTCATGGTGGAGTCTTTGGGATCTGCTGTGATTGACACAGCTTGCACCAGAACAGTGTGTGGCAAAAAATGGCTTGATCATTATGTCAGTCAACTAACACAGGATGAGTTGCTGAAAATGAAGGACATAAAAAGTGCAAGTCCATTCAAGTTTGGCGATGGGAGAATTGTCCATTCCACAAAGAAAGTGAAAATCCCAGCTGTGATAGCACAGACTAGATGTCGAATTGAGACAGAAGTTGTCCCAGCCGATATCCCTTTGCTTTTAAGCAAAACTTCACTGAAAAGAGCAGGTGCAGTTTTGGACATTGAGAATGACAAAACCATAATGTTCAAGCAACCTGTGAAACTTGAACTGACATCGTCAGGACATTATTGTGTGAACTTGAGGGATGAGAGTACCCCAGATGGAAGTGACATTCAAAATGAAGATGACATCCTAATTGTGACAGAAAGCAGGACAAAACAGGAAAAACAAAAAATTCTATTGAAACTGCACAAGCAGTTTGGACATGCCTCAGTTGACGGACTGAAAAAACTACTGACCTGCTCAGGTAATACTGATGAGGAGTGCATCACAATCCTGAAGGATATTGTAAAGAACTGTGAGACATGCATTAGATACAGTAAACCAAAGCCAAAGCCAGCAGTAGGTTTACCTATGGCCTCAACCTACAATGAAACTGTAGCTATGGACTTACATGAGCTAGAGCCAGGAGTGTGGTATCTGCATGCCATTGACCACTTCACACGATTCAGTGCAGGAAGCATTATTACATTTACATTTACATTTAGGTCATTTAGCAGACGCTTTTGTCCAAAGCGACTTACAATAAGTACATTTGTCAAAAGAAGGAGACAAAGAAACCACGACGTATCATTGCCGATGCAGTAAGAGCTAAAAATAGAACAAGTGTTAGGTCCTCATCTGAGTAAAGTAGTACTTCAAGAGCAACAGTGCTACGATCTGAGTGCTATAGGTAAGGTTTTTTTTTTTTTTTTTTTTGCGGGGGGGGGGGGGGGGGGGGGGTCGAGGGAGGGTGTTAGTGGGTCATGCTATGTAGAGTCGAGGTGAAGTCTGAACAGGTGAGTCTTGAGCCTTTTTCGGAAGATGGCAAATGACTCTGCTGTCCTGACATTGGTCGGGAGTTCGTTCCACCACTGAGGCGCCAGAACAGAGAAGAGTCTGGACTTTGCTGAGCGACATTTGTTTGATTTCAGCGATGGTGGTACCAGCCGGCCAGCTGAAGTAGAGGAGCGGAGTGCTCGCTTCGGGGCATGAGGTTTGACCAGTGTTTGAAGGTAGGCAGGTGCCGTTCCATTGATGGCCCTGAAGGCCAGTGTCATCGTCTTGAATTGGATGCGTGCTGCAACAGGGAGCCAGTGGAGGTCACGGAGGAGGGGGGTCACGTGGGAGAATTTGGGTAGATTGAAGATAAGGCGTGCTGCAGCGTTCTGGATACGCTGCAATGGTTTAATCGCATAGGCCGGGAGTCCGGCCAGGAGAGAGTTGCAGTAGTCAAGGCGGGAGATGACCAGTGCTTGGACCAAGAGCTGCGTTGCATCCTTTGTGAGGAAGGTCCGAATCCTGCGGATATTGTAGAGGGCAAATCTGCAGGATCGGGCCACAGCAGTGATGTTGGGGGTGCAGGATAGTTGGTCATCGAGGATGACACCCAGGTTCCTCGCAGTTGAGGAAGGAAATACTGTGATGCCCTCAACAGTGACTGACAGGTCCATGCGAGGGCAGTCTTTCCCTGGGATGAAGAGGAGTTCGGTTTTATTCAGGTTAAGCTTGAGGTGATGTGCAGTTGTCCAGACAGAGATGTCAGCCAGACAGTCCGAGATGCGAGTTGCAATGTGAGCGTCAGAGGACGGGGGAAAAGAGAGGAACAGCTGGGTGTCATCAGCGTAGCAATGGTAGGAGAATCCATGCGATGTGATAACAGAACCTAGTGATCTGGTGTATAGTGAGAACAGAAGCGGTCCTAATACTGAGCCTTGAGGGACACCCGTGTCCAGAGAGCAGGGTTTGGACATAGAGCCATTCCATGTGACCTGAAAGGTGCGGTTTGTCAGGTATGATGTAAACCAGGTGAGAGCAGAGTCGGTTATGCCAAGTTCAGCCAGAGTGGAGAGGAGAATTTGGTGGTTGACTGTGTCGAATGCAGCAGATAGGTCAAGGAGAATGAGAACGGAGGAGTTGGATGATGTTTTGGCGTCTCGCAGGGACTCGGTCACCGTGAGGAGGGCCGTCTCAGTGGAGTGGGCAGTCCTGAATCCTGATTGGTTAGGGTCTAGGAGGTTCTTCCGCAAGAGATAGGATGACAGTTGGTTGTAGGCAGCACGTTCCAAGGTTTTAGAGAGGAATGAAAGAAGAGATACAGGTCTGTAGCTTTGGATGTCAGTAGCGTCAAGGGTGGGTTTTTTCAGGAGAGGCTTCACGGTAGCTGTCTTAAAATCCGCTGGAATGACACCTGAGGTGAGGGAGGAGTTGATCAGGGTGGTGAGGAATGGCAAGATGTCGTGTGAGATGTCCTGGAGAAGAGAGGAGGGAATCGGGTCAAGGGAGCAGGTGGTGGCACGGTTAGATGTAACAAGTGCGTGAACGTCTTCAGAGGTGAGGGGGCTAAAGCTGGTAAGACCATCCGAGTTGAGAGTTGGGGGAGATGTCTTCTGGGAGGGAATAGGCGTGAATGAGGAGCTGATGTCATTTACTTTCTTGGTAAAGTAAGTTGCAAAGTCATCGGCAGTAAGGGAGGAGGGAGGGAGAGGGGTAGGAGGGGTGAGGAGGGAAGAGAACATGGAGAAGAGTTTCCTGGGGTTGGAGGCAGAAGAGTTGATCTTTGCCAGGTAGAAGGCAGATTTAGCTGCCGAAACAGTTGAGGTGAAGTCAGAGAGGAGGAGGTGGTAGTGAGCAAGGTCCTCGTGCTGTCCCGATTTCTTCCATTTTCTCTCTGACGCTCGCAACAATGATCTGTTGGTTCGCAGAGGTTCAGACAGCCAGGGAGGGGGGGAGATGATCGCGCCGGTCGTGAGATTGGGGGACAGAGAGTGTCCAAAGAAGAGGCGAGTGAGGACATCAGGATAGAGGAGGCTTCCTCAGTAGGCATTAAGGAGAACTGTTCCGAGGATGGGAGCGAGGAGATAACAGTTGAGGAGAGAGCGGAGGGAGTGAGGGATTTCAGGTTGCGGCGGCTGGTGACCATTCGAGGCGTAGAGGGGAGGGATGAGGTGGGCTTCATGGGGAGGGAGAAAGTCACAAAGTGGTGGTCGGACACGGTGAGCGGGGTAACAGAGAGTGCCGAGATGCCACAGGATCTTGTGAAGACAAGGTCAAGTTGGTTCCCGGCCCGGTGAGTTGGTGGAGAGGGGGAGAGTGTGAGGTCAAATGCGGAAAAGAAGTCAATGGATTCAATTATTACCACCAAGTAACCCAAAGAGATAGTGAAGCACTTTATTCACTGCTGGATAAGTGTTCATGGTTCTCCATGCAGACTGTTCACTGACAATGGGGGTGAATTTAACAATGAGGAAATGAGGGACATGGCTGAAAACTTTAACATTGAAGTGAAAACGACTGCAGCTTATAGTCCATGGAGCAACGGTCTCTTGGAAAGGCATAATCAAACCCTCACTGAAATCCTGTTGAAAGTAAAGAGAGACAACGGATGTGACTGTAAGACAGCCCTAGACTGGGCCCTGATGGCAAAAAACTCTATGCACAATGTACATGGCTACAGTCCCTACCAGCTAGTGTTTGGGCAGAACCCAAATCTGCCGTCAGTTCTCACTGATAAGCCGCCAGCTCTAGAAGGGACTAGCGTGGCTACTTGGACGGCCCAGCACATCTCAGCACTACATGCTACAAGGAGAGCATTCACAGAAACAGAATGCTCTGAGAGGATCAGAAGAGCCCTTCGCAAACAACTGCGACCCACTGATGACCGATATGAGACAGGGGATAAGGTTTACTACAAACGGATGGATTCTACAGAGTGGAAAGGTCCAGGTGTGGTCATCGGCCAAGATGGCGTGGTGATATTTGTTCGCCACGGGGGCACTTATGTTAGTGTACACCAATCCAGACTTCGAAAGGTTGCTGGCTCGCAGGATATGCTGAGAGAAAGAGATAATCAGTTGATGGGACCTGAAAATGCCACATTACCAGAAACTGGACTCTATGAAAATAACACTGAAAATGAAAGTGAGGAAGAGGCACCCTCAAATGATGAAGATGCTGAGGAAAACAATGAGCCCCCTCACACATCAACACACTCAAATACTACTTGTGAAGGACTTAAGCTGAAAACTGGACAAGTAGTTACATACACAGACAGTGGAAGTGGCCAAGTGCACACTGGAAAAATCCTCAGCCGGGCAGGAAAGGCCACTGGAACGTACAAAAACTGGTACAATTTACAGTACACAGAGCCTGAGGAAATTGCTGGTACAACTGGATCAGTGGACTTAGGACAAGTAGACAATCTTCAACTAGGTCCATCTGAACATGCTGAGTTATGTGCAGACTGCCATAAAGAGGACGTACTGATTGTGAATGATGATGCCTTCATACCTACCAAACACGCTGAACTCAGCAACTGGAAACAGAACAATGTGTTTGAAGAGGTAAAAGATGAAGGTCAGAAATGCAGCTCTACAAGATGGGTGTGCAAACTCAAGGAGACACCAGATGGTGTTGTCCCTAAAGCTAGACTAGTTGCAAGAGGCTTTGAGGAAATTAACACTGAGGAGCTACCAAAAGATTCACCTACGTGTGCTTCAGAGTCCCTAAAGATGATCATGGCTGTTATATGTCAAAGAAAATGGCAGCTGAACTCCATGGACATTAAAGCAGCCTTTTTGCAAGGTAAAGAGTTAACCCGAAATGTCTACATTCGTCCTCCCCGAGAAGCTCAGAGCAAAGGAACTGTGTGGAAGTTGAATAAGTGTGTTTATGGCCTGACAGACGCTTCTCTGTACTGGTACAACAGGGTGAAGGACACTATGCAGCAGTCGGGAGGTACTGTGTCAAAAGTTGACCCAGCAGTGTTCTACTGGTTGGATGACTCCTGCCATGTGATGGGAGTCCTTGCTTGTCATGTGGATGACTTTATCTGGGGAGGTTCAGAAACGTTCTCCATGACAGTCATCTCTCACTTGAAAGCTGCTTTTAAAGTTGGACGTGAAGAACACAACAGCTTCAGCTACATTGGAATGGAGGTACTCTCTGTAGAGGATGAAATACAGGTGCAACAATGGATGTACATAAAAAATCTCCAACCCATTCATGTGGACCCCACCAGAGCCACACAGCAAGAGGCCCCCCTAACAGACACTGGATATGATATGCTTAAGTCAAAGATTGGCCAAATATTGTGGGTGGCGAGGCAGAGCAGACCCGACATAATGTGTGACATATCCATCCTGGCGTCCAGTACAAAGCATGCCACTGTTCAGACTCTGCACTGTGTAAATAAACTGATCAGAAAACTGAAGTCAGAGGAGGTGACTTTGAGGTTTCAGTACTTGGGAAAAGACAGCTCCCTAAAGCTGGTGGTGTTCAGTGATTCATCCATGGGAAATCTTCCAGATGGAGGCACTCAAGGTGGGCACCTAATCATGCTTATGGGAGAGGGTGGAAGATTCTCGCCTATATGCTGGCAGTCAAAGAAGATCAGGAGAGTTGTTCGGAGCACTTTAGCTGGAGAGACTTTGGCACTTGGAGATGGCATCGACAGTGCAGTTTTCTTAGCTACACTGTAGATCACCACAGGTGACTGTACAAGCAACAATTTGCCTATAGTGTGTGTAACTGACAACCACTCTCTTTTGGATGCTGTCAAATCTACCAAATCAGTCACAGAGAAAAGACTCCGACTCGAGATCAGCAGTATCAAGGAACTCATCCACTCTGGGACTATTCAGCAGATCATGTGGTCAGCAACTAAGGAGCAGCTCGCTGACTGTTTGACCAAGAAGGGGGCATCTGCACTCGCTTTGCTGAGGGCTCTCAGTGAAGGTGGTATGGCAGATTAAAAGCTAAATGGACTAAACAACAAAGACTTTTTCTTCACGGTTCTACTCTAGTTATTAAAGCTGAAACTTTAAACCTGGCTATCTGTTAAGGCCATTTAAAAAGGAGAAAAATAAATATTTTCTTTTCACTGTTTTTCTTTTCACAGAGAAAAGGGGAGTTTGTTATGTGCTACATTTCTCACTGCGCATGTGTGAATAACTAGTTTGTTCGGCGGGAGTGAGCCGTTGTTATCGTGATGCAGTAGTTGCAGTAAAGTCATGAAAACGTACAGTTGTCGTCGTGGTTATTGAACTAACATTTGCAACTTACTTTACCAAGAAAGTAAATGACATCAGCTCCTCATTCACGCCTATTCCCTCCCAGAAAACATCTCCCCCAACTCTCAACTCTGATGGTGGCCTTACCAGCTTTAGCCCCCTCACCTCTGAAGACGTTCACGCACTTGTTACATCTAACCGTGCCACCACCTGCTCCCTTGACCCGATTCCCTCCTCTCTTCTCCAGGACATCTCACACGACATCTTGCCATTCCTCACCACCCCGATCAACTCCTCCCTCACCTCAAGTGTCATTCCAGCGGCTTTTAAAACAGCTACAGTGAAGCCTCTCCTTAAAAAACCCACCCTAGACTACAGACCTGTATCTCTTCTATCATTCCTCTCTAAAACCTTGGAACGTGCCGCCTACAACCAACTGTCATCCTATCTCTCGCAGAACAACCTCCTTGACCCTAATCAATCAGGATTCAGGACTGCTCACTCCACTGAGACGGCCCTCCTCACAGTGACCGAGTCCCTGCGAGACGCCAGAGCCTCATCCCACTCCTCCGTTCTCATTCTCCTCGACCTATCTGCTGCATTCGACACAGTCAACCACCAAATCCTCCTCTCCACTTTGGCTGAAATTGGCATAACTGACTCTGCTCTCACCTGGTTTACATCATACCTGACAAATCGCACCTTTCAGGTCGCATGGAATGGCTCTATGTCCAAACCCTGTTCTCTGGACACGGGTGTCCCTCAAGGCTCAGTATTAGGACCACTTCTGTTCTCACTATACACCAGATCACTAGGTTCTGTTATTACATCGCATGGATTCTCCTACCATTGCTACGCAGATGACACCCTGCTGTTCCTCTCTTTTCCCCCAACCTCTGACACTCACATTGCAACTCGCATCTCGGACTGTCTGGCTGACATCTCTGTCTGGACAACTGCACATCACCTCAAGCTTAACCTGAATAAAACTGAACTCCTCTTCATCCCAGGGAAAGACTGCCCTCGCATGGACCTGTCGGTCACTGTCGAGGGCATCACAGTATTACCTTCCTCAACTGCGAGGAACCTGGGTGTAATCCTCGATGACCAACTATCCTGCACCCCCAACATCACTGCTGTGGCCCGATCCTGCAGATTTGCCCTCTACAATATCCACAGGATTCGGACTTTCCTCACAAAGGATGCAACGCAACTCCTGGTCCAAGCACTGGTCATCTCCCACATTGAGTACTGCAACTCTCTCCTGGCCAGACTCCCGGCCATTGCAGCGCATTCAGAACGCTGCAGCACGCCTTATCTTCAATCTACCCAAATTCTCCCATGTGACCCCCCTCCTCCGTGACCTCCACTGGCTCCCTGTTGCAGCACGCATCCAATTCAAGACGATGGCACTGGCCTTCAGGGCCATCAATGGAACGGCACCCATCTACCTTCAAACACTGGTCAAACCTCATGCCCCGAAGCAAGCACTTCGCTCCTCTACTTCAGCTGGCCGGCTGGTACCACCATCGCTGAAATCAAACAAATGTCGCTCAGCAAAGTCCAGACTCTTCTCTGTTCTGGCGCCTCAGTGGTGGAACGAACTCCCGACTAATGTCAGGACAGCAGAGTCATTTGCCATCTTCCGAAAAAGGCTCAAGACTCACCTGTTCAGACTTCACCTCGACTCTACATAGCATGACCCACTAATATTCGTTCGAATATATATATATTTTTTGATATTCGAATTATATTCGAATAACGAAGTTCGGAGTCAAAGCCCTATGCCAGATGGAGAAGCACTATCCTCTTTGTCCCCACTGTGGGATGAATAACATCTCATCTTATTTACAACTAAATAGCTACTTACCTTCTATAGTGATGGAGTCTGGCAGGCAGATGGAGGTGCTGACGCTGTAGATCCCTGGGAGAACAATGACCACGTCACCCTGATGACACATTTCCACTGCAGACGCCGGGTCTCTGTAGAACTACACACACACACACGCACACTAACGTTACTCACACTAACAACAGGTATCTCTGTGTGTTGGGTACCAGGATGTAACGTTACACACTAACAACAGGTCTCTCTGCGTGTTGGGTACCAGGATGTAACGTTACTCACACTAACAACAGGTCTCTCTCTGTGTGTTGGGTACCAGGATGTAATGTTACTCACACTAACAACAGGTCTCTCTTTGTGTGTTGGGTACCAGGATGTAATGTTACTCACACTAACAACAGGTCTCTCTGTGTGTTGGGTACCAGGATGTAACCTTACTCACACCAACAACAGGTCTCTCTTTGGGGCGACTGTGGCTCAGGTGGTAGAGCGGGTCGTCAGTATGCCCCAGGGCAGCTGTGGTTGTTGAATGAATGGAACCTGAAACCCTGTCAGAGCGCTTTGAGTGTCTTGAAAAACGCCATACAAATCCAATCCATTATTTTTATTATTTTGTGTGTTGGGGGGGAAGTAACATTACTCACACTAACAACAGGTCTCTCTCCTTCTTTCCCTTCATGCTGATAAAAAGAGTCGCTGGATGAAACACATCAGCTAAGATAATGTTACATTAGTGATGGAACGTAGCTAAGTTAACGAGGTAGCTTGCAAGCTAACGGGTGTGTTGGTGCTGTACGTTGTGTGAGACCAGAGATGTAGTTCACTGAGCCGTTAATTATACGACGACAAACCTACGCACACCGAAACTTCCTGGACTTGAAACATTATCTTTTCATTGACAAACATCCTATTAGTAATTTATGGTGCAATTCAAACAGGACCAAAAAAGCATTTGTATCCCTCCGTTGACTACTGTTAATATTTTTCCTGAAATAAGGTCCCATGGGAACACAGGAAGGGGTGGGACTTAGCCTATCAACAGCAGCCAATAGGCTTGTTGGAGATGACCTGTGCCTCGCCTGGAAAGTAGACGAGAGCAGGCGGAGCAACAGGAGGCGGAGCCTAAAAGCTGCGCTCCAGTCCGACAGTTTCCATCGGCCTTCGAAGATTTGACAGGAAGTCATAGAAAAAGTTACATCCCGTTAGACGTGATCTGTAGGCTATCTGTAGTTTGCGACCACATTTGCATTTATTTATATTTGTCCATAAATATCTGTGGAAATCAGAATACTTTAGTAATCCCTCAGGAAAATGACCAGCTGCAGCTGCTTTATAAGAGAAAGAGAAGAAAGAGAGTCAAATAAGTATAAAAATATAAAGTATAAAATAATGCCACTAAATATAAGTAATGTATGAACATAATGTATGTATATAAAACATACGGTAGAGTAGAGTATCTGCTGTTGAGGTAGTATGATATAATCTAGTGCACACAAGTAAAATTCGACAGAATACTGTATTTAATGTGTAAAATCGCGCACTGCTCAGAGTTCCCTATGTTGTAGTTCTGTCTGAATGTATAGTGTAGGGCTGCAACGATTCATCGAGTTACTCGATTATGAAAATTCCTCGAGGCAAAACATCTGCCTCGAAGCCTCGTTAAATTCCTATGACGCGCCTATGTGCAGGGATCCGATTGTTCCACACGGACCGTTGTTCAGGAAGCACACCAGCGCGTCATACACGGTCATTCATTCTGAATTTAGTTGGCGCGATGGCGGAAAGTCAGCCTTAGAATGTCCGTAAACGACAGAGAGTATCGGGGCTAAACAACGGTATCCTGCTTGCCCATGTGAGCGATTTATTTCTGACAACAAAACGAATGCGTAAAGTTGTAACATATGTGACTAGATGTCTCCTCGTCTCCGTGGCGCATTTATCCGTTTTGTTTATGTATATCGATCACTTCTCATCCGCCATCTTGCGAGTGACGTATAGAGTTACGTTTATGCATCGGACGCTCGTATTGGCTCCCGTAGCGGCTTTTACAGCCAATCGGAAAGCCTGATTTACGCTTGGCTGTGAGTTGTTGTGTTTGCCCAAACGGGAGACACGGAGGAGTTCAGAGCAGAGAAAAGAACGGTCAAACAGTTACTGTAGTGATAGAGAAAGCTAAATACATAAATGGCACAGAAGAAGTACACTATATACACACATATTTAGGGCAGGGAGAGGAAAGGGCCATTGCTGGCAAAACAAAACGTAAATTAAATGTTATCCATGTTTTATCCAAGTTGATTTAACTGTATTGTTAAATTCTCACTGGCACTTAATAAATGGGCTTAGTTTTGGAGCCAAATTTTGGATTTGGAATGAATACCTCTGTTTATTTTTTTTAGAAATGCTTGATCATTTTACAGCCACATCATTTTCATTATGCATTATTTGTTTTGGTTGTTTAAAAACGCAATTTTTTTTTATCCGATTCCTCGATTAATCGATCGATAAAGTGCTAAATTAATCGATTACAAAAAGAATCGATAGCTGCAGCCCTAGTATAGTGAGAATTATTTTACCCTATATAATGGACTCAAAGTATCCCACAATTCATCTTGACAAGTAGTGTACAAGTGATGGTCACCTGAGTATTATATATCATCATGCATTGCTGTGAAGGAAAAATGACAGACAGACAAGAGAGCAGTGTGATGAGACTAGGGATGGCCAAAACTAAAAAATTTTTTTGACCGACCACCGAGCCTCATTAACCGTTTAACTGATCAGATTAAAATGCGCTATTAAAATGCCCCCCCCCCCCCCCCCGCTTATCTCTCTCTCCCGTTCTGTGAGTGTATTTATGAGTTTTCTTTCAATTGTTTGTTTGTAAAAGGGCTGTTTTTGTGTGTGTGAAAGTGTGTGTGCAATTGTTTGTTGGGGGCAACGTGCTCTGCGTGGCACAACGGAGGCTGCACCCGCGGAGTTTGAAAAACTGACCCGCCCGCGAAGGTTGCCGGTGCCCCGGTTACTGTGTGGGGCACTCTAGTTGTTGCAGCGAGGCCGTTTTTTCCAGCCCCGGTGGGGCCGTCCGTCGCGGGGAATGCCCCCGCGGAGTCAATCGCCCGTGGTTGCGGGGGGCTCTGGTCCCTGAAGTGTCTTCCGAGACAAACACTGCAGCCATAACAAGTTTGATTGAGCAGAGCGTTATGATTCAACAAATGATGGTGGAGGATATGTCAGCTGACGATCTCCTCAAAATGGCTCAGAAAAGAAAAACATTGAATCCGAAAAACCAAGCAGTAAAGTAAAGAAAACGAGCTCCCAGATGTCCACAGAGTCAGAGAGTGATTTTCTCCTGACTCAGCTGGACTCCCAGTGTCACTATTCTCCGGAGCAGACTAAAGGAGCCAGGCTGCTTAACGTAGGAGAGTTCTTTCCCGACCTACAGTTATTTGTTAGGTCAGCCAGGCCGCTCACAAGGAAGAGCAGTGGTGGGGAGGAGGTTTTAACAGGGAAAGAAATATTCAGATTAGAAAAGTTGATACTGAAGGTAAAAGCTCAAATCATCGATGATGAAGATGATTGCTATGCTTTTACCTTTTACTGACTGCTCTTCTTATCGTTTTTTATTTTTTATCTATGTGTGATTTTAATATCAGAACCTTAAACCTGAAAGGGGCCAGGTCTGATTTTAAACGAGCCGCTCTTTTTAAACTGATGGAGACTAGAAGAATCGATGTCATGCTAGTTCAAGAAACCCACAGCACCACAGACAATGAAAGTGACTGGAAAAGGGCTTTTAAAGGGGAGGTGATTTTAAGCCACAGGTCCAGTCTGAGTGGAGGAGTGGGGATTTTATTTGCTCAGAGCTTTTTACCTGCCTCTTTTACTGTTGATGAAGTCATTCCAGGTGTTTTATTAAAAGTTAAAGCTGTGTTTGAAATGTTAAACTTGTGTTTTTAAATGTCTACACTCCCACTAAAGCGGTGGACAGGGTAGCCTTTTTAAACATTTTAAGTGACTGTGTTAAGAACTGTGAAGATGATGGTTTTATGTTTTTAGGGGGTGATTTTAACTGCACAGAAAATCCAACCTTAGACAGGAACCATCCTGAGCCACACCCTCCTTCATTAACGATCGGTGTCACATATTACTGTATAAGAAATACCCAAAGACGCGTTTTCTTCAAATATTCCAGAGAACCATTCCGTCAATTTGTGAGAAGATACCTGAGGTCATCTAGAATGCACCTGAAGTGAAAGTAGTCATTGGAAACAGGCCATTTAAATTTAATGAATTTTTAACGATCGGTGTCACATATTACTGTATAAGAAATATCCAAAGGTTCTCTGGAATATGGAATGTGGACAGGGTAGCCTTTTTAAACATTTTAAGTGACTGTGTTAAGAACTGTGAGGATGATGGTTTTATGTTTTTAGGGGGTGATTTTAACTGCACAGAAAATCCAACCTTAGACAGGAACCATCCTGAGCCACACCCTCCTTCATCTCACACACCAAGGAGAACCAGGAGCTGAGTGATGTGTGGAGGGTTTTTAACAGTCAGCACAGACAGTACACCTGGAGCCACAGTAGGGAGGGGGTTTTATCTCTGGCCAGACTGGACCGCCTTTGATGGACCCAGATGGGCGCCCCATCTCGCTTCTTCTTTGGGCTGGAGCGGAAAAATGGACAAAGGAAGACCATTCATTCTTTACGAACGGGTAGCGGCTCCCAAGTCTCAGACTCTTCTGAGATCAGGAAGTATGCTGCAGAGTTTTACAGAAACTTGTTTAAGAGTGAGTGGACACATAATCCAGATGTGCACAGCAGCCTCCTCAGCGGTCTCCCTCAGGTCAGCCAGGCTGACAACAGCAGACTGGCAGCAGAGGTGACGCTGCAGGAGCTCCACACTGCCACCATGAGCCTGCAGAGCGGCTGAGCTCCAGGCATGGACGGCCTTCCTGTTGACTTTTACAAGTCCTTCTTGTCCATAATAGGACCACATCTGCTTGAGGTCATAAATAGAAGCCTGAAGACCGGCAAACTGCCTCTGAGCTGCAAGAGGGCCGCGATAACCCTGCTGCCAAAAAAGGGAGACCTGCAGGAGCTTAAAAACTGGAGGCCGGTCTCATTGCTGTGCACAGATTATAAGATCCTGTCCAAAGCTCTGGCCCTTAGACTGAGAGAGGTGATGGCGTCTATCGTCCACCCTGACCAGACCTAATGTGTGCCCGGCAGGCTCATCAGCGACAACGTCACTTTAATTCGAGACGTTTTGGAGCTCTCCAGTTCATTGGGTATAGAGACTGGTCTGATTTCAATAGACCAAGAAAAGGCTTTTGACCGGGTTGAACACCAGTACCTGTGGCAGACTCTGGCTGCTTTTGGGTTCAACCCTGGCTTCATAGCCATGGTCCAGGTTCTCTATAGTGACATTGCAAGCGTTCTGAAAATTAACGGCGGGCTGAGCGCACCATTTGAGATCCAGAGAGGGGTAAGGCAGGGCTCCTCTCTCTCTGGGATGTTATATTCGGTAGCCACCGAGCCTCTGCTCCACAAACTCAGAGCTAAACTTACAGGTTTGTTTCCCCCAGTGTCCCGTGTCTTTTAAACTGTCTGTGTACGCGGATGATCTTGTTGTTTTAGTTAATTCCCAACATGTTGACATTTTAACTGACACTGTGAATAACTTTGGTTTTATTTCATCTGCTAGAGTGAACTGGGGGAAAAGCGAGGCTCTGATGGCAGGAGGGGAGCTGGGGGGCCGGCTCGGGCTGCCTGGTGGACTACAGTGGAAAAGAGGAGGATTCAAATACCTTGGAGTCTTCCTGGGGGATGAGACCAACACCAAAACAAAACTGGGATAATGTCCTGGAGGAGGTCAAAGGGCGGCTGGAGAAGTGGAGGTGGCTACTCCCCAAAATGTCGTATAGAGGCCGAACCTTAATAGCCAATAACCTGGTCTCATCCTCCCTGTGGAACCGGCTGGCCTGTGTTGATCCCCCGGTTTCTCTCCTGTCTAAAATTCAGTCGGTTTTAGTTGATTTTATTTGGGACAAGTTGCACTGGGTCCCACAGAGTGTCATGTTTTTACCTAAAAAGGAGGGGGGCAGGGCTTGGTCCATCTGGCCAGCAGGGGCACGGCTTTCCACCTCCAGTTCATCCAAAGATTACTGACCGGACCAAAGGACACTCTGTGGAGACCCCTGTCCCGCTGCATTCTGCAGGGTTTTAGAGGCCTGGGTCATGATTTAAATTTTTAATGTTCATACCGAACATGAGCACATCTCCTTTACCTGCTTTTTATAAAAGTGTTTTTAGGGTGTGGAACCTGCTGAGGAAAGAGAGGAGGGGGCAAGCAGACTCCCTGCACTGGATCCTTCAAGAGCCGGTCCTGTGGGGGACCCGTCTGGACCTCTCGCGTTGTTTTAGAGACGCTGGTGTAATGCCGCCAACCGCTTCAAAGTCTTGCGATACCCGATCCATGACTCTATAACCGATTCATCTAGGAATTCATTGATAATTCGTATCGATTGAGGAGGCTGCTACCGATGCAGCCGTATCTCTCACTTATTGAACCGAATATCCGGTCGCATCGGTTTATCGTTTACCACCCTATTACAGAGCAGCAGGAGATCTGGACACTTTCCAGCAGGTTTGGTGTTTTAATCAGGTGTTGTGTTCTGTGGAAAACCAGACACTGCAGTTTGGAGATGTGCTCATGTGAATGAAGTATTTATTTATGTATTTATGTATTTATTCATTTACTCTAAGGAGTAAGAGTGGGTATGTTTGAATGTATTATTATGGCAACTTCGGAATGCGTAAAAGACGCACCTGCCAATGCAGGTCTAACTCACTGTGTGCCTTCTAACAACAGACAGAACAACTCTCTTTTTTGTATAATTATTATTCTTTATTTCGTTAACTTTGTTGTGAGATCCGAACCAACCCTGTGTGGCCTTGCGCAAAATGTTTTTATTTGGGCTATTAAGTATAAACATGCGATTTATGAAAAATTGTGTGTGAGGGATAATTTGTTCACTTCACACAAAAAAAGATCTTGTGATGAGATGGCAAACTGTAGTCTTGTAGTCTACTCCTAGTCACGTAGCGTGTAGTCTACTACTGTGTATAATAATTGAGATCGCATTCTCTGCACCTCGCATGCAGGAATAATTAAGACTTGAGGAGAAATTATACAGTGGGAGACGCTGTGTCTGTCCAACTTCCAATAAGTCACCTCATCCGATCATATTTTGTGTGAATTGAGACAACAAACACTCCACAGTCCAAGCTGACCTGGTTTTTAAATTTTTTTTTAACCGACTACCGACAAGTTTAAATCGTAACGTTGATACGGTCAACCACCGGTCAAACGGTCACCGGTTAACATCCCTAGATGAGACAAATCTATGAAATAGAGCATCATTACACAGATGGTCACAAAGTACTTTTATTCATTTATTAATTTGGGAAAATATACTTATTGCCTGCTCAATGACGATGGCAGCGTATAGTGCTCCTTTTGTTTTTATGGATCGTCAACCTTTGATCTGACAAATTGTGTGACAGCAGTGACGTAATTAACGAAGTAGAGAAATTGACCAGAGTAGTGTCCTAAAGTTTATTTTCATCTCTCTCTCTCTCTCTCTCTCGGGCGGGGATGGGGTTTTGGGTGTCTACAGTAATATGGCTTATTAATTTCATGAGGTTATTTACTTACCCACGATGAAAAAAATAGCTCTGAATGAATAACAGCTGAGCAGAAGCACTTGTCGACCGTCGCGGAGAAATACGCGTCTGGTCTGAACAGGGGGGCAGCAGATCATGTGTGATTTTCGTGGCCGTGACGCTTTGCAGCAGCTGGTGTGAACCTGGCGTCATGCCGGCGTGAACCGGGCGGCCGCTGAAGCACCGCGAACGGAGCACGCTTCCTTTCGGCGCCTTTGTTAACCGATAGTGCAGTTCAGACCAGACGCGAAGCGCCGCGATCCTGCGCGGCCGTCTCTCGGCGCAGCGAGCAGAGTGCCAGGGGGATTTGAATGGGACTTAATGTATCGATACTCGTGGCTAAAAAATCTATACTTTCTGTGGAAACAAAATATCGATTTATATCGCAGAATCGATAAAATCGCTCAGCCCTACTATATAGTCCACAATATAGCACTGTGGCCCACTACTGGGTAGCTGAGAATGTGTGTGCGTGGTACTCACCTGAATCTCAGTGTCCTCAGAGGAACACAGAGGCAGCAGTCTGTCACTGAGGAGGGACTGCAGCTGGATGGTACTGCAGGACGCTGTGACCACATGCACCACCTTCATACCCGATGCTCTGAGCCCACGGCTTTCCACACATTGTTGCCTGGCGTTACCTCTGTAGCCCAGCACATACCTGGAAGGTAAAGAACGACAAAGACATTGAGATAGGGTTGAACAAGAGGGACAAAGAGGAAGTAGTGGCGATGGTTTAAAATCTCTCTAGACCCCTTACCTCAACAAGGGGTTCTCGATGATGTGCAGCTTGCGTTTGAATGTCTCCAGCTGGTCGTTAAGCTTCAGACCCTCCACCATGGACACATTGTCCAGCTCTGAGTCCGAGTCACTGCTCAGGGCGCTACGTAGCACAGAGAACTCCTGGAAGCACTGGGAGCAGGTTTCAAGTAAGGACTGGTACTCTGCCACCAGGCCTGCAGGAACTCTGTCTTCTAAGATGTCATAGTAGCTGAGAGAAGACACATTTTTAAATAGGATTCAGGAAAATGAGAAGACTCGCATTACTCACACAAGTTTAACCATGGGATAATTTGTGTTTATCTGCTTCATGCACGCTTGACGCACTGGAGAGGAGGGGGGAAACAACAAGGTTTGCTCCATCATGGCTAAAATAACCACTATTGCGGCTTTGTACATGTTATGAAGAACCAGATACGCCAGGAAACCAAACATTGTAGCTGCTCCATCAACACTCTAAATAAGGTAATCTAGACATAAATATGGCAGTGACCTTGTCGTTTGGACCACAGACAGTCTTTGGTTCCTCTGGTCTGGTCTCTGGACTAATGTGAGCTACTATCGTAGACCTCTGGGGGACAACAGACAGTCTCTGGTTTCTCCACATAGTCTGGTCTGGTCTCTGGACTAATGTGAGCTACTATCTAGACCTCTGGGGGCCACAGACACAGGAGACAAAATTTGTTTCCCTCATTTCTCATTCAGCAACGTCAGGAGGATTATTCACATTCTGCATTGCATTTGTGTGCTATAGCACCATGCAGAAAATTCACTTTGCGTTTAAACACAGCATGACAAATTCTACATAATCACCCAGACGCAAAGTGGACTCACAGCCTGAGACGTGGTTCCACACAACGAACAAAGTAGTCGAAGTCATCATCTTCATCTTCCTCATCCCACTGCCTCCAGATGTGTATATAGAAAAACCTGCAGATAGAAGAGTAGAGTGGGGAAGAGGACATGATGGTACTGCTGACCAGTAAACTTTATCAGACTTTTTAAAAAATGTGCCCACATAATAACAAGTGAACTCAAGACACAGGATCAACTCGGGAGTCCCACCTGAGGTGCTCAAGAGCGAGGGCAGTCTGATCAAAGTCCCCAGACTGGTCGTACACCACGTGGAGCTGCTGCAGAGGGACTCTATGCTGAGTGGCCTCCAGCAGAGACTTCATGGCCTCCTCAGTGAGTTCACAGCCTCTGGTGTCACACTGCAGAGGCAGCACCAGCCTCACACATGCCTTCAGATCCTTCAAGTCCACATCACACACCTGAAATCATGAACAGCTCAGATCAATGAGCGGTCACAAGTAAAATTTCAATCTAAGTATTGTAAAAAAACAAAACAACAACAACCTAAAAAGCAGATCAGAGTATGCTTCCATCAACTACTGCTCTGTGGATAG
Source organism: Eutrigla gurnardus (assembly GCF_963514095.1). NCBI lineage: Eukaryota > Metazoa > Chordata > Actinopteri > Perciformes > Triglidae > Eutrigla > Eutrigla gurnardus. Next base: position 20,654,977 of record NC_139915.1, on the reverse strand, counting down.
ACTCAAAAGAAGTTCACCCTTTTTTTAGCCTCATAAAAAACACTTTTCCGTCGTTGTCTGGAATTAACTGATCACTACGACCAGCGAAAATTCAACAGGTCAGTCAAGCCAACAGAGATTGCACCCTCCTGTTAAATGACATCTACATTATCTGGGAGTCAAGTTCCTCCAAATCTTTTTTTGACTCAAGATCGACATAGGGCCAAATGGTGTCAAAATAAAAATATGAAATTAAAAAAAAAAAACTTGTTGTCTGACCTCCACCAGGACATCGAAGACATCAGTAGACCACAGAGCTGACCAATCACACGGTTCCACCACCTTCTCCAGGTAGTCTGCTGTGAAGGCCTGTACCTCGGATGGCTTACAGTCTCCTACAAAGCAATATATACACAGTGATTGAGATTAGGAATGACTCAAAATTATGATAATTATTTTGCACAAGTCTGCATATATAAGAACGCTTGAGTATACCGAGCATATAGTCTTGGTATGCCTTGAACCTCTCATAGAACAGCAGGTGGCTGGTCTGGAAGGTGTCAGGAAGACTCAAATTCACTCCTCCATGGTGCTCACGTCTCTGCAGCTGAGTCCCTGACTTTTCAGAGTTCAAATGGTCTGTGCCACTGTCGTCGTCGTCGTCATCATCATCACTGTCATCCTCCTCTTCATTCTGAAACAGAGCTGTTGGGGGGGAAAAACGTATTTTACACATCACTAAGTTAAAACACAGCACAAACTACTTCTTATGTAGAGATCATGGAATATAGATTAAGAATGGACGAAGTCATTATGATTTCACAAAGTGGTTTGTGGACGACGGTTTTGAAGCATTGAGTTGGGAATTTTGGCCGTTACCATGTTGTAATTTTTGCAACCAGTGAATTGTTAGTCATCTTAGTAGCTAACTGCACTGATAGTGACGGTAGTGAGGGCGCGCCTTTCTGAGATAATTAATCAAGTGATCATTTTCTCAGAGACTTCCATGCAGTCTGACTGCTTTTTGCAACCAGGAGGAGACACCCCGGCCTATAGAGAGAATGAGAGTTTAAGGCACTGCAGATTTGGCTTCACTTTTCAGATTAGGAGGTTTCTGCATGGTAGAAATTAGTTAGGAAGTACTCGCTAACTGTGTAACAATTGCTAATTGACAAAACTAATTTTAGCATGCTAACGTAGCTAATTTCTGACCCATTTCAATTTAGAAAGGATATCTTACCTGACTGTATAAAAAAGTAAACGGAATGTATTAGGCTAGACTGTGATGCTACATGGATTTCCTGTTTGTATAGATGGCTGCTCTTAATTTACGATTTCCAACGCTGCCAACGCTAGCGAACACATTGCCATTAGCTATCGCTGAAGTGGTTATCACAGAAAAATAAAAAAATATGACACAGACCTTGAGTTATATCGGACACATTATTATATCCAAATTCAGAAATCACGTTGTTTTTTTCCATGCCGAGTTCAACGTTCACATAGGAATCCAAGTCAACGATGTCTGCCATCTCGTTCCCTGTTGTCCTCGTCCCAGCAGACGGGTTTTCCCCTGCTTCCTGTTCCATTCAGGATTACAAAGAACTACTTAATACTTCGCCAAGTAAATAAGTTAATTTTAATGGGCTAACAATCAGCAAGCCGTTTTGTCAGTTTGACAAACACACTGAAACGTAACTGCAGTACGGTCTGTACCCGCCCTGATACTTTCAAAATATTCCCAGTCTGAAGACCAGCAGCCAATCCAGAGCAGTATAGCTGGAGGATGTCCCGCCCTAATGATGACGCACTTTTCGGCCCAATCGCTCGTTGGAGATGAACTACGCCTCGCCTGGAAAGGAAACGAGAGCAGGCGGAGCAGCAGAAGGCGGAGCCTAAAAGCTGTTCGAAATGCTATACTTACGTCCTACTCGTACTAAATTGTGACGTAAATTTGAGTACGTAGTGCGTTCACATCGGCCAAGAAGATTTGACAGGAAGTCATAGAAAAAGTTACATCCTGTTAGACGTGATCTGTAGGCTATCTGTAGTTTGCGACCACGTTCACATTTATTTCTATTTGTTCATAAATCCATCCATCCATCCATTTTCTACCGCTTTTCCTGTATTCAGGATCACGGGGGTTGTTCATAAATATATGTGGAAATCAGAATCATAATACTTTAGTAACAGACCGGGAAATTGTACAGCTGCCGTTATAAGAGACGTGTCAAATAACTATACAAATATAAAGTATAAAAGTATAAAATAATGACACTAAATATCAATAATGTATGAACATAAGGTGTTCTGCCTTCCACAAGAAATGCATTGTTTTCAGTTTATGTTCCTGTGTATCTTGCCTTAGCTTGGTAAATCCTGCCACACTGTGGTCAAATTGTGATACTGGCGCCAGTGTAAACATCAGTTTACTTTCGTTCTCTTCCTGATTCATTCGACAAAGAAAGACCACGCTGTAATATCGCTCCTGCAATCCTATCGAGAACACGTTTGAACTTTGGAAATGATTTGTCTGTAAGTAAATGTCATACGATTTCTTACTAGTCTTTGTTAAGATTGACAAGAATTATGTCAAATACGTAGGATTCTGACTGATTTAAGATTAAAATGTAATCTGATTAGCAATGCTAGCTTCCGTGATTCCGTGTGTTAGCAATGAACATGAAATGTAAACTCATGTACGTTTTTATTTCTGTATTTGTACAGTTTTACAACAACTTAAGAGGAAAAGAGCATTCAGTAAAGAAACAGGAAAAGAAAGCCTTGTCTATTGGATTCCACTTCTTCTTAAAGTTGTTAGCTAGCTGTCTAGTTTTGTAAGATTGGAACGCACTACAAGGGCAGCATATAAGGTATGTATATAAAGCACTATACGGTATCCAGATAGCAAAAACCTTTTGGCATCATTTTGGCCCAAATCTGGCTGGTCAGTTTGGCAAGATTATGGCCAGGCTTCCGGGCCCTAAATGGCCCAAAATAGGCAAGCCAAAATCAAACCAAAAGGAGGCCAAAACTCAACCCCAAAAAAATGTGGCCTTCCAAAATACAGCCATAACCGTCCCAGAAGAGCCCCAAATCCCCAGAATCCAGCCAAAAAGAGGCCAAAACTAATTGTGGACTTCCAAAATACAGCCATAATTGCCCCAGAAGAGCTCCAAATCCCCACAACCCAGCCAAAAAGTAGCCCCCCCCCACACTTCATAATTATTTACTGCTGTATTTGAAAAACAAATACGAAGATTTAAATCATTACTTCTTTTTTTTATTAGTTGTACGGCCAGGTACAGAAAGAGAATGCAGGCCAAAAACAGACAGTAGGCTTGTTCGGGATGGTCTTGGCTTGACTTGACTTGACTTACCACGCCGACGAGAGCTGCAGGTGTCTGAGGGGGCGGGCTCTAAAAGAGACGGCAGCCAAACGCCGTCAAGTCGGACAACAAAGTCAACGTGACTATAGTGCTCAAGCGATAGAACACAGCAGCAAACCAAAGAGGATATGTTTTATATATATATATATATATATATATATATATATATATTACACACACACACACACATACATATATACATACATACACACACACACACGCAAGGCAACATGTGGAAGGCATTATTCATTTCACCACAAGGTGGCCGCCGAGTGCGGACCTGAGCGTCATTGAACTTTTAACCAATGAGAACCATTCCGCTGTAGCGGAGGTGTGGATAAGCCAGTTGCAGCCACCGTGGACCGCGCTGCCAAGCGCTGCAAGAAGCGCCTCTTAAAAACCTGTTCCCGCGATGTTTTGGGTCATGTGATATGGTCGCGACCCTGTGACGTCTTTGCAGTCGGCTGCGAAGTCGGACACAATTCTAGCCATCATGCATCGCTTTCAACCCACAATACATCACGTTAGGTAGCGCGCTGCAGGCGGCTACATCAAGTCGAATTCGCCTAATAACAATAATATTAAATATAACAACTTTATAAACACGTTATAGTTTTGGTTTTATTTGTTCAGATCCCCAACATCACAACATGAAAAAGACAAGGCAAGTCAAAAACTTAAATTAAATCACATCAAAGAACGTATGTGAGATAACTCCAATATATAGAACATATAACAACAACTGTTTCATAAAAAGAGAATACAAGTCACAATAGTGTGAAGGTTCTAACCCAACTTTGTGTGTGCTCAGTATCGGCTATTATTGGAAGCCGCTCAGTCTGGAGGAGACAGCCGTCCAGGCTGCACACAGTGGGCCTCATTTATCAATCTTGCGTGAAAACGGGCGCAGATCTGAGCGCAGATTTGGTCTTACGACAGGACACACGTGCGATTTATGAAACGTTCGTATCTGACCAATCTCAGCGTACGAATGAGCGGGCCTTGATAAATGCGGCGGCTGAATTAGATCGTCATTAACATGTTACGCCCATAAATATTCCTGTTTCGGAGGCCTCGCCCACTGAGGTCAAACATGGAGAGACGAAACATGGGTAAGAAAAGAAACTTTTCTGACACGGAGATCGGCATCCTGACATCGGAGGTGGAACACAACAAGACAGTGCTTTTTGGCAGCCTGAAGGGTGGCATAAAAGGGGCTCACAAAAACGCTGTCTGGAAAAAGATAATGGAGGCAGTCAACAGCGTTGCCGTAGAGGAACGGACTCCAGCTGAGGTTTGAATATAATTCTCAATAACTTAACCCATGCCTAACGACTTAAATTAATCTTTTCATCCGCAGCCTAAAAGCTTATGTCTGCTAACTGATCAAAACAATTCTTTACATTTAGGTCAAGAAAAAATGGTCGGATATGAAGCTGGCCACCAAGAAACGCGTTGCTGCGTTTAAACGCAGCATCAGGCAGACTGGAGGAGGCCAAACAGACTCCAGCCTGATCTTGACGGGGACGGAGGAAAAAATTGCCTCCTTAATTGGGTCGGAGTCGATCTGTGGCATAAGTGGTGGAGGTGACACAGACGCACTCGCAGCAGACCCAGAGCAGAATGGTAACCAACAACCCCCTTTTGCTTGCATTAAAAAAATCAGACTGTACACCATTTCTTACAAATAATTAGGCTTACACATGTTACATGGGTAACATTTTTATTGTATTAAATATTTCAGAGCCAGGCACCAGCATGATGTCAGCCAGATCTGCTCCCCTGTCTATCTCTCTGTGTGTCTGTCTGTCTATCTCTGTGTGTCTGTCTGTGTGTCTGTCTGTCTGCCTGCCTGCCTGCCTGCCTGCCTATCTGTCTGTCTGTCTGTCTGTCTGTCTCTGTTTATCTGTGTGCGTGCTCCTGGCTGGGTGCTAGCTGGGTTCTGGCTGGGTCCTGGCTTGGTCTTTGCTTGGTCCTGGCGCTTCTTCCTCCCGCCGTCTCTGTCTCCAGCCCAGTAAAACCATTTCTTAATTAATTTGGCAATTTCATTGTCGGTGGCTGAAGAGCAGGCGGGGTTTCTTCTCACAGCGGCTAAAAGTGATAGTATATACAAAGACAACATAAACAGACTTACTAAATCAACTATAACCTTGGAATGCTTCATTAAAACTTTAATAGTTATTAAACTTACCCACTACCACAGCTTTTAGCTGAAGCCTGTCAAAGGCCAGCTTTCGATTAGCACCACTCCAGGTAATTTTCAGAGCCAGATCGTTCATCATGGCTCGTCTGAGGATGCCCCAAACTGTGTCTTTCACAGTTGCACCTCCAGCAAGTCCTAGAGTTGTGACCTGAAAATAGTGAAAGAGAATTACCTGCATTGATTTGCATTGAACTACCATTACATTACCCTACACCAAGGGTTTCAAACTCAAATACACTGTGGGCCAAAATGTAAAATTTGGTACAAGTCGAGGGCCGGACTGGTTCAATGTATAGAAAAGATGGTTGCTCTCTCCAGCCGGTCTACCTGTAGCTCTACAGCCTCTGCTGTTCCTCTAGATTTGGATTTTTGCCTGCGGGCCTTGAGTTTGACATATGTGCCCTACACAAATCAAAGGCAGTTTACCAATTCTTTTGTCAGTCCAGGAAGGGACTGCAGGTCTCCCTCCAGGGCCATCAGCTGCTCGACGTTTCGAAGGGGGAAATAGGAATGGTGACGCTCCATGTTGGTTGCCCCTTCCGTCCTGCTATGCATGGCAGCATGGAGGTCTTGGACCATTCTTATAATGTTGTGCTGCTGCTCGATTATTATTTCTTGCTTCACCAGCAAGTCATGAAGCAAAGCTGAATATGAGAGAAACGGGATAGAGATAGCCTAAGTTAGTTGTAATATCAAACATATGTCTGTCTGTATGTCTCTGTTTATTTGTGTGTGTGTGTGTGTGTGTGTGTATGTATGTGTCTGTCTATCTCTGTGTCTGTCTGTCTATCTGTCTCTGTCTATCTGTGTGTGTGTGTGTGTGTGTGTGTGTGTGTGTGTGTGTGTGTGCATGTATGTCTGTGCGTGTCTGGTAATTCTTACATCCACACATCTGAGTGCAGACAGATGAATTTTGGAGGCGTTGCCTTGATGACAGGTCTTGCACCTCCCAAACTGGAGCTGCCTGGGTTTCGGGGCACACCCTCCCAGCCTGTCCTTGTTGACTTGGGGTGTCAGCTGGCTGAGGCTCCATAAAATTAGCCACCTCAATGGCCTGGCGCAGTGAGGTCTCGAGGGGGGTGTTATCCTAGGCATGGGGTATGAAAGATATTTTCATGATTTTAATCCTTAAATATGACTAATTTAGACATTTGAATTACTTCTCATTTTGCATCTGAAAAATAATTGTAACACCAACAACTGAAATTGAATGAAATTGTGAGATTTACATTTCTACCTGATATTCTGAAGTCCTTCCATCCAATGAGCCCTGGGTGAGTGCAGTGCACTCCGTTACACCATTAGATGGGTGTATCGTGTATCTTCGAAATGACTTGGGGGCTTTTGGAAGTGCCCTCTTTTTTGGGACAAAGGCATCCTCCTCACTTTCATAATTATCCATGTACCTAGTTGGCCTTTAGAGACAAACATGCAATAAATACAACTGAGGATGAGAAGAAGTAAGTTAAAAGAAGTACACAGCTTACATTACATGAACATTAAAGTATGTAGCATACCCACTGCTTTGGCAAAGTAATAATTGACTGTATATCCAGTATTTCCTATTACTGTAACTAGGCTTCCCATAAAATATCAACAACCAACAATTTAACATGTATAAATTACCTCGAGATGCAAGGATATGTGCAATAAATGGGAGAAAAGTACAGTGCAGAGAAGTTGCAGTAACACTAAAACACTTACAACATTTAGCCTAGATTCACAAAATTCTTACTTGATCTTTATTCTTTTTGGTGGCCTTCCAGACTCAGCCTCAGCATCTGACTGCAGATCTGTTTGCTGCTCTGCAAGTGGCAGCTTTCTTCGTGCCTCGTGATAATCAACTGTTTATAACATAGCTCAATTTAATATTATGTCATTACTTTTTCACAAATCAGTTTATTACAGAAGTATATTTACACATACTTGCTGTGTATAATACTCTCGCATTATACAAGGCCCAGGTGTGATCAGGTTCTTGCTGGCTCTTTATGGCCCTCTGTACCCCCTCTGTTTTATAGGGGGGCCACTGACAGACACCATCGTTGACCCACAAGGCCGGCACCACCTCTACCTCCGCCGTTTCTTCAAAACTGACGATATGATACATTTTCTCTGCAATTAAGAAAAAAACACTGTCATTAACCTGTGTAATCCCTGCTGGAGAAGGGGTTTAAGTCGTCAGTAAATCTATCTCCTCACCTCCCTGTTGCCATCAGGCACTGGTAAAGTGAAGCTTGGCACTGGTGACCCCAGCCATGTCAAAACCTGTGGGTCTCCAAATACACCTGCTCCTCTTGGTGAACCCAGAGCCCTCCCTGATAACCAGGCTGAAGTGTAATCTTCAGAGCACACCAATGAGGATTAACACCCATCATCTGGCGCTGCGTGTTCAGCTCCTCCAGATTCAGTATGGCTCACCTCTGGGGCGCACCATGGACTTTCTTGCACTGCTTACTAACAAGGACTCTCTTTCTCTGCCTACCAGCACTAGTATCCAACTGCAGCATACAACAATAACTTCCTCTACTTCAACATCTCATAAACACAACAAAACACTAGACTGTTGTAACACAGGGAACTGCTTATGAACTTTGCAACACACACATCATACCATCATCACAGGAGAATTTTTTACAAAGAAACAAATTGGTAGTTGAGGCCAGTATTCCCTCCTCTGGTCTAGGGGTGGAACAGATTAAGCTTAAACAGATTAATCAAGGTGTAGTAGAGGGAAAACAACGAAGCTGCCCCTAGTCTCGAGTGGAATCCTAATATATTTCCTCATATTACTGTCAAGCCTTGCACATTTTAAGTCTGATGACAGACCTGAAACAACAAGGATGCCAAAGTCAGAAGAGTCAGAAGGATAGGTGAAAAAAATCTCCTTTTTGGTGTACTCCTTATACACTACATAATAAAACCCCTCACGCAGAAGTATATTTTGTACCAAAGCAACAGCACTGTTAATTCCAATGCAGTTATCACTACATGAAGTTGTGATAGTCACACCATCAATCAATAAACGCTTAAACTGTTTTACAGTGTCCATTAAATGAGGCACAGGTCCTTCTCTCTGCCCCTTTGCTAAAGTTATCTGTTTCTCAGTTATGGTTTCAGCACCGGTGCTGTCCATTTCTGAGACACGACGGATTATCTGACTCAAAGGACTGTGTGGTTTCCTGACCATTTTCTTTGATTTATAGAGATAATTTTCAAAAGGAAATCCAGATATGAGATCTAAGTGGCCATGAACCTTAACATCTTCACTGAGGTGGACTAAACCATGAATGTTGTACACAACAAACTGAGCACCATATAGCTGACTGAAATGGCCCACAAATGAGCACAGTAAAGCTCTGGCAAAGTCATTCATCACTAAACATAATGATGGGCTAGCTAAAATGTGAATGGCAACTGAAAGCAGCATGAAGTTCTTGTAGACCTCCTCATCCAAAACACCCCTTAAAACAACTGGACCTGTGTATAATAGAAACTGTCTCAGTTCAGTTGCTTTCCATCTCAGTCTCTCTTTAAGTGCTCTTGGTTTCCTAGCAAACTCAGCTGGAATAAAGGCTTTCAAACTGATCAGTTTTTCCGATATGACACTGCACTGACCAGCCGATATGCGGCAACATAGAGGTCCAGCACTTCCCATCCATAGATCTAAAAGCCTGCGTACTATACCAAGACATACCAAATGCATATAGTCATGAGGGAAACAGCTCACCATGCCAATATTCAATTCAGTAAAAGGTGAGTGCCCCACATGATGATCTTCATCACTACAGCACTATCCCAGAATTCTCAGGCATTTCATTTTCCAAGTAGCTAAGCTTAAGATCGACTCTTTTCAGGGCCCTCTTGCGAATGTTACACACATCACTGTATGCCATTTTGCACTGAAAACGAAAAAGGAAAATAAAGGGAATTAGTTTTATTGAATGAAAAACAAACACATTAAAAAAAAATGAATCCATGAACAATGTCAAAAATAGTATAGAAGACTTATAATCTGCTCAGTGTATTTTTTTAGAGAAACATATACTAAAACTACCACAACCTCATACTGCGGTCAAGTGAGCCGAACAAGCTTCAGTGTAAATAAAAGGCAATTTTAACAGACAGACAGACACACACACACACACACACACACACACACACAAACACAGACAGACACAAACAAACACAGACAGACACATGCACAAACAGCTTGATAGATTGCCTTGTTCGTCTTATTTTGAAAACCGGAAGTTATCTCGCTCGGTATTAAACTAGCGCTGACTTTCTCTTTTTTTTTTTTTTTTGTAATTTATTTTTTATTGATTTTTGGTGTCAAAACATTTCAACATCATTCATCACAGGTTCTGTGTGTGCTCTCCATGACATGAATAGTACGCTTGAAAAATTATCTCAACAGTACACACATACCGACACAATACCTAAAATAAATACAAGTAAAAAGAACAGTAGAACAGTTAGGGAGTAGTCTGTTTGCTTGTAAATTGACTAATGTTCTGTGAAAACAAAATCAGGCCTTTGGGGCGTTACAAAGTGAATCCACTTTTTAAAGAGTGAGGTAAATTGCTCTGATTTATGATTGACAAATGCTGTGATCTTTTCCATCTTGTAAATGTCCATTGTGATGTCCATCCATCCATTTAGAGTTGGGCTCTCCTGCGATAACCACTTCCTGGTTAAAGACTTTTTAGCTGCAACCAACAAAATGTAGTTTTGTATTTGTCCTTTTTCAACCAGGCCATGGGTAAATTCCCAAAGTACATAGTCTTGATTTCTGAGGGCAGAACATCTTTGAAAATGGATCTAATCAAGTTCTTCCAGTTATATTCCCTCCATTTCTGTGAACTAGAACATTTCCAATGAAACCTCCACATTATTGTCCATTCCTCTTCAGATACATTCACCCCACCTTCTTGTTCCCATTTTTGCCTAATGTATAAAGTTGAATGTGTTTTAAGATTTGACAGCATTTTGTACGCACATGAAATTATTCTCCCATTTACATCAGAGTTATATGCTTTCCTAAACATTTCTATCAAGTTAACATTTATCTCCAACACATTTTTCATCGTCATATTAACATAATGTCGCATTTGCAGATACCGATAGAAATCCTGTTTTTCCAAAAGGTATTTCTCTTTGAGTGAATCAAAGCTGAGCATTGTTCCTCCTTTCATTACCTTACATACAGCTGTTAATCCCTTAAGTGTCCAGTCCTTAAATCTACTGTCTAATTGGTTAGGAATGAAGTCTGAGTCATATGCACACCATTTAAGAAACATAATATCTCCTTCTAATTTATATTCTTTTATGATAGTTTTCCACATTTTTAGAGTACATTTCACCCATGGATTCTCAATACTGTTAATGTAATTTTGTAGATTATTGTCTGCTATAATTGCTTGTATTGGGGTGGAACATATTTTCTCCTCAATAGATTTCCATTGAGCATTATATTTTGGGTTGCACCAATATATAATAGTTCTTATCTGTGTTGCCAGGTAATAGTCTCTGAGAGAGGGCAGACCCCATCCCCCTTTGTCTTTTGTCAGTTGTAGAGTTTTGAGACGGACCCTTGGTCTTTTGTTTTGCCATATATATCTTGACAGCATTTTTTCCCACTCGTTGAATTGGCTTTGATTGATCTCAATTGGTAGGGTCTGAAAAAGGTACAATAATCGAGGTAATATACTAATTTTAATAGATTCAATTTTTGAAGATAGGCCAAAGAAAGGGATTAGGTTCCATCTTGCTATATCTTCCTTAATTTTTTTCTGTACTGGTAGGTAATTACATTCTAATAATTTTGTAAGATCTATGGGTATGTTAATCCCACATTTTTTTTGCCATATCAATGGGTATTTCTTCTTAATATCTTCAGGTGGGTGGGCTGTAATTATATGAAAGTAATTGGGTCTTACTTATGTTAACCTTGTATCCCGACAATTTTCCATATTGTTCAAATGATTCCATCAATTTAGGTAAAGTGTTTGTCGGCTGCCCCAAAAAACACAAAATATCATCTGCATAACAGGCCAATTTATACTCTGTCTCTTTAATGGAAATTCCCCTTATATCTTTGTTTTGTCTAATATGTTGAGCCAGTGGTTCTAAATATAGAGCGAAAAGTAAAGGTGACCATGCACAGCCCTGTCTGGTGCCTCTTTCGAGGGCAAAACTGTTAGATAGATATCCGTTGACTTTAATTCTGGCCGTAGGATTGTTATACAATGCTCGTATAGTTTTTATAATTGTATCATGAAGGCCAAACCTGTGTAACACTCTGTAAAGAAAAACCCAATTAACTGAATCAAATGCTTTTTCAGCGTCAACACTTATTACTATTGCCTCAATCTTATTTTTTTGTATATAATCTATGATGTGTAATGTCTTTCTTATATTGTCTTGCGTTTGGCGTTGCTGTATAAAACCTGTCTGGTCATTATGGATCAATGTCGGTAGGAACTCTTCTAATCGTCTTGCCATAATCGAGGTAAATAATCTGTAGTCCACGTTAAGAACAGATATTGGTCGACCCACAATCCGTCTTATCCTTGCCTTCTTTTGGTATAGCCGATATGATTGCCTCCTTCCAGCTGGGTGGCGTTTGCGCCTTTCTTAAAGCCCAGTTCAGTGTGGGAAGTATAATAGGTGTTAAATCATCTTTAAATTCCTTATACCACTCTGCTGTATAGCGGTCTGCGCTGACTTTCTCAGTGGACTCATTCACCGTAAGTTCCATGACACGGGCGCACACAAAATGTTGGTGCAGATGGCTTGACTCTGCGAAGACGAACGACGGCTCACTTGACTGCAGTAACCTCATGGTTAAAGAAAATAAAATAGTGGAGATTTGCTCCTAAATATTTGAGAGAATTAAAAGCAATTTGGTAGCAAAATTCAAGTAGTAAAGTAAAAACATTAAAAAACCATTAACGAATAGCCTAATCAACATTGAAAATCAGAGGAGTGATGTAGGCTACAGCATGCAATAATTAAAAGGACTACAAGAAGTTTTGGAAAGCGAGTATACCATAATATTTAATTATTTATGTATAATTTATTTTATAAATAATCCTTAAAAGAGTTATCATAGTTTAGATGTCTTTTTTAAATCCAATGTTAGCCGGCTATATTTTATATAGTATAAATACTGCATGAAAGTTGTAGTAGCCTAGGAGTGTGGACAGCAGGTCTGAGGGGGACTTCAGACGGCTCTGTCAAGTTTACCTAGCTAGCTGCTAGCAACTTTTAATGCAAGCTAGTGTAGCAGCTTTAATGTGGTTGCTTATAAACTGAAAAACACCACTCAGACCAGGAATCAGGATCTGCACATTTATCCCCTATAGGGACAGCGAGGGACACAGTCGGTACACACAGGCTGTCAGAGCTCTCTGTCTGCTGCAGCAGGTCGTTAAATATGCAAATGAGGGTAAAATCTCCGTCAAATTTAACAAAACAAACAGCGGTTTTCACCGACCAAAACAAACGTGAATATTCAGCAGTGTGTTAGCAATGATATTGTTACGTTTATATACAGTTTAAAGGCGGGTCCACACCGCACTGACTGCCCGACTCGCGTCGGTAAATGAAGTCGGGCTACGTAATATGGCCGACTCGAATGGCGGATTACACATTTGAATCGGCTGAAATGAACGCCGACGTGGGCCGATTCGAGCGACCACACCAAGGAGACTCATGTCAAGTACTACCGAGTACTTCTGAGACTCAAGTACTGAGAACTACTAGGTTCTACTGTTTGAAAAACTAAAACTCCCACTGACTGCTCCTTTCGGCCAATCAGAGCGCACCTGCTGTCACTTCTGAGTGAGACAGAGAGAGATAGACAGACATTTTAAAGTTTAAATGGAGTTTCTAGGTGGAGGTATGCCTGAGCAGAAGATGTTTGACAAAAAAAACTACAAATCCCACTGACTGCTCCTGTCCACTGCTCCTGTCCGCCAATCAGAGCACACCTGCTGTCACTTCTCAAGATCAAAGCCACAGAGTGCCATCACCATAGCAACGGCACTCTACACGCGCACGCACTCTACGCGTACGCGCGCACGCACTCTACGCACGCTGCCTTCAATCCTGTCTCTATCGCTCCATTTCGGCTTCGCGGAGGGTCCGAACAAAAGCTTGCCACGCTCACACTGAAACTCCTATCGCCAAAATGTTCACACCGTTAGCGCCACAAGACTCTGCTGAAGACAGTGATCACTTTTATTTTTTCCTAGTTTCAGAAATGTGGACGCTAGGGCGAGTTAGAAATGCTGCTCATTTCAGGTTTCTTTGAAAATCTGTTTCTCAATTTGTATTGTCAATGGGGAGAAAAACCGATGTGGTCGCGCTTAGAGGTTGCTAGTTCAAATTCTGTAAATCTCACAGAGTTTTTGAGCACATTGTGAGAGACAGGACAAGTTTGTCTACAAAATTGGAAAATATCACGTCTGTAGAGTGAAAATTGTGGCCGGGAGGAGTTTGGAAAGGAAAAAAATCAGAAGTATTTCGAGGAGCCCTCACACTCTAAGCGATGATGTCACCCACTCTAGCCCAGAAGGACACTGTAGAAAAAATAACAATGCATCAAAATCAATGTTGCTGCCAATCCTTGACCTATCTCAGGGCCTAATAATAATAATCAATTACTACTTGAAATTTATTTTATGGAAATTATTTATTTTGCAGCAGTTTTTGGGAAGGTGACAGGTGACACGTACCTTGAACCTGAAGGTACGTGTCCACAGGGGCGATTTTAAACGCGAGTGGACGCGCCACTTCCCAGTATTGCACGCTTGGTGGGCTGCCACTAGAGGATGATTGACAGGCGCTCTCCTTCAAACAATCACGCGTACACTTCATGGCTGCACCTGATTGGACGATCGCTTTCACAGCTGTCCTCTCTGCTCCGGAGTTCACGAAGACCAACATGGCGGCTCGTTTGGAAACTTTCTCTTATTTTACGTAAATGGTTCACGGAAAGGTGTTTCTGAAAACATTTTAAGCGAGAAATAATCTATGCCGTTGCTGAATCTGTCTTTATTTTAGATCGACAACATTCAGTTTAGAAGATTTTCGCGACCGTTCGCGAGTGTTCCTAAGCGGCGAGTCGAGCCCGGCGCCTCTGATTAGCATAAAGTAGATTCGACTTCAACTTTATGCAAATGAGGAGCGGCCAACTCGCGCGCCGTCTCTCGACATTCGCCACGACGCTACCAGAATGCATTGCACGGCACTACGCGGGTTTCGAATCATGCATGCGCATGCATTTGCCTCGCAAAACCAGGCATTCTGGGATAAAAACCTCAGAAATGCTGGCGATACCTTCCCTTTGCGACATGTCACATGACTTTAAAAACTCACGGGATCTCCAGGGTACCTCCCTCCGCATGCTTTTCTGTGCAGATGGTCTCAAATAAGTGCGGACATAAGACACTCCCCTCAACGTTGCCCTAGTTGGTTAGAATTACCACGTGGTATTTCCCACGTGAGAAACTCCGTCAACAAGGGGAGTTCAAATGCCTCGGCTCGAATTCGTCAGCGACGAAGAAAGCCAGCGCCCCTGGACAGACCATATTCTTTGTGCAAAGTCTGTGAAGTTTCCCCTGGCGCGATAGTTTTTGTTATGTATAGAATTATTAATAAAGTTTAAATAAAAAAAATAAATAAAAAAAAAAGTCTGTGAAGTGCACCTGTGTTCGCATGCATTTGCGCCGATGCATGCACGAGACTTGATAGTTTCCGCCGGAACTCGTCATAAACACGTCAAGTTCCCACCACGTCAAGTCGGACACAGGTGCACTTTTTTAAAATGTATTAATAATTATATACATAACAAAAACTGTCGAGCCAGGGGAAACGTTACGGACTTTGCACGAAGACTATGGCCTACCCAGTGGCGCTGGCTTTCTTCGTCGTGGACGAAATCAACGCATTGGAACTCCCCTTGTTGATGGAGGCCGAGGAGCAAAGGTGAGGAATTTTCTGCATGCATAAGGCTTGGCTATGTGGATAAAGGTGTAATGTTGTCCCGACACCACACACCATATCGCTAGTGCATAATTTAGTGTAGGCTTGACAGATGCCAGCTAACCTATCTGTTCAATGAAACGTTAGCTTAAGTAATCGCACTCCCCAATGCAGTAAAATTTGCGCTGGTCGACTAGTCGACTAGTCCACCACGGTGGAGTGTGGTTACGTGGGTTCGAGTCCTGGCGTGTACACGTGTTAGGTGCGTGCGTGATGAGTAGGCTATTGTTGTAGTAGCCCAATGAAAGCTACCATCAGAATTGCTTTTGTAGTCATGAAAGTTATCATGTGCAACTCACTGCTATGTATGGCATTTCAAGTGCATGTTATGAACCCTCAATTAACATGCATGGATTGGAATAACTCTATTTGAAACTATTCATATGTTTTCATGTCTAATGTTGTTGTATGTTGGACATATGCAGTGCAGTACTTAAGTGTAGCTCACAGAGAAAACATTATTTTCATTCGTTTCTGTTTGTTAATTATTAACCGCTCAGGTCAAGTAGGCCTAGCCTGGTAAGTAGGCTATACCTAACAAACATTTGAATCATTACACACTACGAGCACACTCCCCACGCCTGAACAGCCAAAAAGGTAATCCATTTCCTGCAGACACATGAAGGCATATTTGTATTAAGGCTGGTGCTGTCTGTATGCTCTTGTTACCATAGTAATGTTTTGGCTGAAAATAAGATGACATTCTGAAGTATGGATGAAATATAAAGGTGAATTAAGTGCAAGCTTTAAATTGTATAGAAGGTCTTGCACACGTTTAAATTGTCTATCAGGAAACAGATACACTTCTTACCGCTCTATGTCCAAACCCTGTTCTCTGGACACGGGTGTCCCTCAAGGCTCAGTATTAGGACCGCTTCTGTTCTCACTATACACCAGATCACTAGGTTCCGTTATCACATCGCATGGATTCTCCTACCATTGCTACGCAGATGACACCCAGCTGTTCCTCTCTTTTCCCCCGTCCTCTGACACTCACATTGCAACTCGCATCTCGGACTGTCTGGCTGACATCTCTGTCTGGACAACTGCACATCACCTCAAGCTTAACCTGAATAAAACCGAACTCCTCTTCATCCCAGGGAAAGACTGCCCTCGCATGGACCTGTCGGTCACTGTCGAGGGCATCACAGTATTGCCGTCGTCAACTGCGAGGAACCTGGGTGTAATCCTCGATGACCAACTATCCTGCACCCCCAACATCACTGCTGTGGCCCGATCCTGCAGATTTTCCCTCTACAATATCCGCAGGATTCGGACCTTCCTCACAAAGGATGCAACGCAACTCTTGGTCCCAGCACTGGTCATCTCCCGCCTTGACTACTGCAACTCGGACCTTGTCTACATGTTGAGACTGTTGCTCTATTGTGATGAACAATATGGACATGTGTGCAGACACACACGTAATCTGTATGCACTGGACTTCAGCTCTCTGTACCACCTACTGCTGTAACATGTTATGTCAAATGTCACTAGGAAAAGGAAAAGTTATGTCAAATGAAAAATGCAATGAAAAGAAAAGATTCTGATTCTGATTCTATCCTGTGTGTAATGGGGGCGGGACTAGATAAGCCTTGGCTTCTCCCGCTTTCCCTTTCGGCCATGTGTATTTTTTGTTACTATGTGAAAACGATGTGTGATGATGATTTAACTGACATGCCCAAAATAAACAATAAACAACTCTCTCCTGGCCGGACTCCCGGCCTCTGCGATTAAACCATTGCAGCGTATCCAGAACGCTGCAGCACGCCTTATCTTCAATCTACCCAAATTCTCCCATGTGACCCCCCTCCTCCGTGACCTCCACTGGCTCCCTGTTGCAGCACGCATCCAATTCAAGACGATGACACTGGCCTTCAGGGCCATCAATGGAACGGCACCCGTCTACCTTCAAACACTGGTCAAACCTCATGCCCCGAAGCGAGCACTTCGCTCCTCTACTTCAGCTGGCCGGATGGTACCGCCATCGCTGAAATCAAACAAATGTCGCTCAGCAAAGTCCAGACTCTTCTCTGTTCTGGCGCCTCAGTGGTGGAACGAACTCCCGACTAATGTCAGGACAGCAGAGTCATTTGCCATCTTCCGAAAAAGGCTCAAGACTCACCTGTTCAGACTTCACCTCGACTCTACATAGCATGACCCACTAACACCCCCCAAAAAAAAAAAAAAAACCCTTACCTATAGCACTCTGATCGTAGCACTGTTGCTCTTGAAGTACTAGTTTACTCAGATGAGGACCTAACACTTGTTTTATTTTTAGCTCTTAATTTATCAGCAATGATACGTTGTGGTTTCCTTCTTTTGACAAATGTACTTATTGTAAGTCGCTTTGGACAAAAGCGTCTGCTAAATGACCTAAATGTAAATGTAAATGTACCGCGTAGTATTCCCACGAGATTCGATCCGTCCCTGTTTGTCGACTAAGAAGGTTATTGATCTTGGCATGCCACTGATCCCCGGTCATACTGTATACTTTGTTCTCGATGTCTGTGCGTATTTTTGAGTGGTATGATGGTTTATTGGAACAGTAGAGGTGATGGTGCTTGTGCATTGATGAGAGTAAAAACAGGTTTTTCCTGTGTTCATCTTCTGTGAATATATTACAAGAAGAATAGTAGATTATACATATATTACAAGAAATGTAATTTTGCTCCATACATTTCAGTGTACCGTTTCCATTTTCTTTTTAGGTACTAAACCTTTTTTGGATGGAGTTGGAGATGGAGTCCGAGATGGTGGAGATGGAGATGATGGTGTTGAACCCAAGGATACAGATGACCGAGGATCAGTGCTTGTTGAGGGTATTGCATTTGGATCTGGATGAGAACCTGAGGGGAAGGATGTGGGGACCAGAGGCGGCGGCTGCTGCTGCTGCTGCTGCTGGGTAGGTGTATGGATGTACTGGGGACCTGAGGGCAGGGACTTTGACTTTGAGGGGAGGGATGTGGGGGCCGGAGGCTGCTGCCGTCTGAGTTGTGAGATGATTTGGTCGATGGGTATCTGGATGAACCGGGGACCTGAGGGGAGGGATGTGGGGGCCGGAGGCTGCTGCTGGAGTTGCTGGAGTTGTTGGGTAGGTATTTGGATGTACCGGGGCCCTGAGGGGAGGGATGTGGGGGCCGGAGGCTGCTGCTGCTGCCGCTGGAGTTGCTGGAGTTGTTGGGTAGGTATTTGGATGTACCGGGGCCCTGAGGGGAGGGATGTGGGGGCCGGAGGCTGCTGCTGCTGCCGCTGGAGTTGCTGGAGTTGTTGGGTAGGTATTTGGATGTACCGGGGACCTGAGGGGAGGGATGTGGGGGCCGGAGGCTGCTGGCGTTGTGGTATCACGATTTTGGGTACAGGCCCTGCCAATTAAATAAAACAATTCATAGAAAAGTAATTGTGACCGTTTTTAAAGACTTTTGGAAATTGACACCTCAATTCAGTACAGGTTGCCCACCATTTGTATAAATAAGAAATGTTGCCCTACTCACTAACATTTCGCATCAAATTGCACTCCAGTATACCTCAAACTTCACTCCAATTCTGGAACACTGAATATTCTGCAAACTGTATGCCCACTGTCATATTTGTCTATCTGTTGATGTCTATGTGCACTATTATGTTTCTGTTGTGTGTAAGATTTAATACTTGCACATTTGGAGTTTGGAAACACTATTTCAATCGTCTGTGTTATTACTGTTACATGGTATAATATATAATAAAAGTTACTTTGACAAATAACTGTTATTTATGTTTGACCAAATGTTAACATTAAAAAATCCTTGTTCCGGCTTTCTTTGATCTTGTCCATTGTTCTTTGTAACACTTGAACGTCTTGTCTGCTTGTGCTTAGTCTGCACGTAGTAGTAGTTAGCACTGATTTTTGCCTTATTTATAGGACTTCTCTGACAGGGAAACGTGCAACACCTGTTGCACGACCAATCCAAAACTCTCAGGTAATTCAGTATACCTGTGTCCCGTCAGCAATAAGGTAACCAGTTCCATCAACTCATTGTGGAAACCAATACTCAGCTGTTGTGTTTACCCATGGTAATTGGCAATGTAGATTAAAACCTTTCATACCAATATAGGCTACATGCACTGTTGTGCATGAACTAGTATTTACGTCAATTTACGTTTTCTATGAACTTTGAACAGAACTTAACATATTTTGAACTAAAGAACTTGAACTACCGGTAGTTCTGATTTTCTGAATTGATGACATCCAGATGAAATGTTTATTAAATAGAGTTACTTCCTTAGTTGTGATGAATGAAAAAGGTGTGTAGGCTAAATAATATCCACAACAATATGAGATGGTAGTAATGGGCAGCTGATAATGGAGAGGATTAATTCTGAAGGATAAGCAGACATTTTCATTCCCACAGTTTTTCCTCGGTTTCTAAAAAAACTGTTAATGAACTGACCATGAACTAGTTCTAAACTGAATTGGTGAACTATGAACGTGAATTTATTCATTTTCTTTTGTATGAACTGAACTTTGAAGTAGTTCATGTGAAGTGTAAACTTGCACAACACATGAAGAAAATCATTCAAGTATTAATGTTGTAAAACATGTTTCTAAACCATTGTTAACATGGCAGACATTTGGGAATTTACAATTAATGTTAAGGTAGTAAAGGTATTGCCTGGACGCTCTCAACGACCAAATACATATATTGAAAGGCACAGTGTAAGATGGCAAGATATCAAAACAACCTATGAAAACATGTACTTCCCTGTATTCGAACTAGAAGCTCCAACTCTAAAAAGTTGCTAGGTCGACGTCTAACCCACTACACTAACGCCAACAATACTTTAAGCTGATTTGAAGATGAATAAGTAATCACAATGGAAGTCAACTATTTTGTTTGCAAACTTGTAGTTTCATTGAAAACAGTCTGAAGCCCCTTTCCCTCATAACAAATTGGGTGACGAAGTGAAAGTTCATAAAGTCGTCTACTTGTATTAAGCATAGTTTGGGAGAGGGCACGCCTCTTTGGAAGGAGTTCTTTCATTTCTCACGTGGGAAATACCACGTGGTAATTCTAACCAACTAGGGCAACGTTGAGGGGAGTGTCTTATGTCTGCACTTATTTGAGACCATCTGCACAGAAAAGCATGCAGAGGGAGGTACCCTGGAGATACCGCGAGTTTATCACCAGCATTTGTGATGTTTTTTTCCCAGAATGCCTGTGTGGCATGAGCAAGGAGATAAAGATTGCGACAACGCCACCTGCGGCAGTTTCAACCGCAGGAAATCCTGAACTTCTAACAGTTCTTCATGTAACTAAGACACACAGGTTCGAAATACCACAGGGGCGAGAGACGGTTTCAAATAAGGAGAATACTTTATTAAACAAAAATAATTAACCAAAATCCCCCACAATATTACTAATAATAATACTAATAGTCACAAATGTTAGCACTGGGCAAGGATAAAAAAACAGTTAAGGGAGAGGGCGGGGGCTTACCAGGCGGCAGGGACAAATCAAAGTAGAAGGGTCCTTAACTTAAAACACCCGTGACACTACACTCACACATCAAACGAAAGAAAAGGAAATGGTGAAGGGGACCACCACCAGGAACTGGACTGCCGCCTCTGGGCCGCCGCACCTAACCAAACACGAAACAAACAATTAAAACATGCCCAAAAGTGCTAAACAAGACTGGTGGGGAGGAAAAGTAAAGGGTTCAACACAAAAATACAAAATACTAAATAATGCAAAATAATCAATAACAATAATCAATAACACCAATCAATGAATCAATAATAATCAGCCTCAATGAGAGGGTGACGATCTTAATTGAGGAGCCCGGTAACCAGGCCAAAGTTGGCTCAGCGACTCTCGGTCGCATTCAACTCAGAATAAAAGAGTCGGTAAATCATGCGCCGGCGTCACCCGGCAAGCCAGACGCGTCCACAATGTATTAAAGAGAGGGAGCCAAAACAGCAGCGCAGATCCAGGGAACGGTGGCTGGATACGCGCCAGTGGATAACCAAGGCCTCTACAAGAGGGCACACATGATGTAGTAAACAAATATATAGTTACCATAAACATTTTTAAAAGAGTTGCTAAAAGAGTTTATACATACCACTCTGAGCTACATTACCGCTCCAGAGCGACGGGAAAGGGACGCGCTGCGCGTCAAATCGCCCAGCTGCAAACGCCAGAGAATAATGAGCTAAAAACAAATGAGTGATGGAGCCACTAAAATGCAAACAATTGAGGACATACCAAAAGGAGCAAGCAATCGCACCCAGGAAGGGCTTCTGGCGGAGCGATGCGTCCTCCACAGCCCCAGCAGCCGGTTACGCTATAAAAGCGGAAAGCGCGTCACAAAAACGCCCGTTTGATGCACACAGGAACAACGGTAAAGTGACAAAGTGCATTACCTGAACGATGAGGATTGCACACAAACAACCACGCTGGCCACACCGAACGGCCCAGTCCCCACGGGGAAGCGGAAGAGAGAAAGAGAGAGGGCAGGTGTGCGCACCTGTATATATCAAGTGCCCCGCCCCTCAATTAATGCACTCAGCAGATTGACATAATGCCCCATAATGGTAAGGAGGGAGACGACCTGTCACATCTACCCCCCACTTTTGCATCGTCGGCCCGACGATGGACAGAAAAGAAACTAGCTCCAAGGCCTGAAAATGGCAACCTGGGCATTTAACACAGGATCTAGGCCACGGCTAGCAGGATTGTTTCGGCTAACTGGCTGAGGGAGATGATAGACGTTAGGATGGTGGCCAGCTGTAGCACGAGCTGTCCTACGCAATGCCTGCTGACTAGTACTTGGCTGGTCAGTTGGGGACAACGATGAGGCTGGTGGTGAGGCACTCTCAGGTGCTGGAGATGTTGCCGGAACATGGCTGACGACCCTAGGGGTCACAACAGGGGAGCCTGTAGGACAGGGGGCACCTGGGGCAGTTACAGGTGGCAGACAGGATGATTCTGAGACCAGGAACCACTGTTCACTGTCACTGGAGGACTCACCCTCCAGTGCTGCCGGAGCAGGTAGAGATGGCGACCTTGGTGGGGGGTCGGCAGCTTCAGGCTGAATTACAGCCTTCAGCATTTCTCGATGCACACTCCGGACCTTGTGCGGGGCACTCACAGGAGCCACAGTGTAAACTGCTCCTTCGCCGACAGGGGCTTTCACAACCTGATACACCACCGAACTCCAGAGATCTTGGATTTTCTGGCGCCCCCTAATGCTGTGGTCCCGCAAGTAGACCAGCTGCCCCACTACAAGTGGGGCCTCCCGGACCCGCTGATCATGCCGCTCTTTCCGTCGGCCAGCAGCAGCCAACACCCTCTCACGGGCCCCGTCAAAAGCCACTCTGAGCCTGGCCTGGTGCTCGGCCACCCAGTCCTGCACCTGGCCTGGTACTGGGTCCTGGACACGTCCCAGAAGAAAATCTATGGGAAGACGAGGCTCCTGTCCAAACATGAGGAGGAATGGCGACTCACCAGTGCCCTGATGAGGGGTCGTGTTATAGCAGTAGAGCACTTGTGGCAGACAGGCAGCCCAATCACGCTTCCGGAAAACTGGAAGGGTCCGAAGAAGATTATGTAGAGTTCGATTAAAACGCTCGCACTGACCATTACCCGCCGGATGGTACGGGGTAGTGCGGGATTTAGTAACACCGTACATCAGGCAGAGCTGGTGGATCAGCGAACTCTCAAAACTTCTTCCTTGGTCTGAGTGCAAACGGCTCGGGACACCAAATTTATAAAACCATTCAGAGATCAGGGCTTGAGCCACGGTGGGGGCCCTTTGATCTCGAGTGGGGATGGCCACCGTAAATTTACTGAACACGTCCGTCATGACTAGGACGTTCTCGTACCCATTGCGAGAGGGCTCCAACAACGTAAAATCAATGGCCAAGATCTCATTAGGTCGCGAAGCCAGCAAATGACCCATAAAACTATGCGACCTGTGCCCAGAGTCCTTGGCGACTTGGCAACGCTGGCACCCCAAGACCCACTGCTTTATGTCAGAAGACATTCCAGGCCAATAACAACGTTGCCGGATCAACTCTGTGGTCCGCTCTATGCCCTGGTGGCCATGTTCTCCGTGCAGCTGACGCAAAGTTTCCTGCTTAAGGGCGGCAGGCAAGATGAGCTGAAGAAACCCTTCCCCCCCATCTGAACGGGAAACCCTACGATACAGAACACCGTCCTTCTCCACTAGGCGATTCCATTGCCGGAGAAGCGCCACGGTTGACTTGGACAGCTGTCGCCTTTCCACAGAGGTGGGTAGTGCGTTCCGCCGCCAAAACACAAACACCTCCTTCAGAAGGGGGTCAGCCTCCTGCAAGGAACAAAGGTCAGCAGTAGACTGAGAGGGGAGGACTGAGACCACAGACTGCGTGGCTGATGTCGAGGGAGCTGGAGGTGGATTCTGCTGGAGGCTGCTGGGGACCGAGGTACCCAGCAAGGAGTCTGAGAGTTGGTGGGAACCAGGCGCATACTGCCGTGACAGTGCATCCGCATTCCTGTTGCTGCGGCCTGAACGATACTTGATGTCAAAATCAAAAGTCGCGAGTTGGGCAGCCCACCTGTGCTCAGTGGCTCCCAGTTTGGCAGACTGGAGATAGCTCAGTGGATTGTTGTCAGTAAAGACAGTACACCTATGCCCCAACAGATACTCTCTAAATTTCTCCGTCATGGCCCACTTGAGCCCAAGAAGTTCCAACTTCATGGAACTATAGTTGGACATATTGCGCTCAGCGGGCCGAAGGCCTCTACTGGCATAGGCCACCGGTCTCACACCACTGTCTGTCTCCTGTGAGAGAACAGCCCCTAGGCCACTGTGGCTGGCGTCAATCTCCAGAATAAAAGGCCGTGAGAAGTCAGCGTAAGTTAACACGGGAGCTGAGACTAACATCGATTTCAAAGCCTCAAAGCTCTCCTCACACTGAGCGGTCCACGCAGAACCTAAAACTGAGCCTGACCCTCTCCTTGACCTCGTGCCTGCCAAGTCAGCCACCAGCTGATGCAGAGGACCCGCCAGCTTAGCAAAGCCGTTTACAAAACGCCTATAGTAGCTGGCGAAGCCCAAAAAGGAACGCAACTCAGAAATGTGACTAGGGCGCCGCCAGTTGGCCACAGCGTCAATCTTCTTGGGGTCCGTGGCCACTCCCTGACTCGAAATGACGTGCCCCAGATAGCCAACCTCCTGTTGGAAAAAGGCACACTTCTCGAGTTTGGCCTTAAGACCCTCCTTTTGGAGCCGACCAAGCACCATTTCCAGCCGCTGTAGATGTTGCTCAACAGAGGAGGAGTAGACAACAATGTCGTCCAGATAAAGCAGTAACGACTGACCCTGCTGATCGCCAAACATCCTCTGCATGAGCCGCTGGAAGGTGCTTGGGGCATTACATAAGCCAAAGGGCATGCGATTAAACTCAAAAAGGCCAAACGGTGTGCAGAAGGCAGTTTTGGGCCGGTCCTTCTCTGCCATAGGGACCTGATTGTAACCGCTGGCCAGATCGAGTGTGGAGAACCAGCGGGCCCCAGAAAGTGCATCTAAGCTCTCCTCGATGCGAGGCAAAGGGAAGGCATCCTTCCTGGTCTTGCTGTTTAGGGGGCGGTAGTCCACACACATCCGCAAACTCCCATCCTTCTTCCGCACCAACACAATGGGAGATGCGTATGGACTGCTACTCTCCCTGATGACCTGGGACTCAAGAAGCTGATTAATGTGTGCCTTCACTGCCTCGTACTCTGATGGAGGGATACGACGATATCTCTGCCTGACCGGGACATCATCAAGCAGCGGTATATCATGGGAGAGGAGGTTGGTGCAGCCCAAGTCACCATCATGGGCCGAAAAGACTGACTGGTACCTGTATAGCAGCGACTTTACGTTCATCTGCTCTTGTACAGGTAACGTGGACAAATCAAGAGACTCTATCCTATTTGGTACTGAAGGAGCAGCTGTTTGGGAAGAGATAGTCCCCAAAGTAAGCTCCACTTCAGTCACACCAGCAGGAAGGCTGACAACCTGGGCAGTGCTCAGAATGCCAAGGCTGGTCCGCGGGTAAAGGAGGACCTCGATTGTCCCGACATTGACTACAGGGACGTACACTGTACCCTGGACAACCTGTACCAGGCAAGGAGAGGCTAGCAGCCCAGCTGGTAGACCCGATTCTGGGGGGTCAAACAACACGCTCTGACCAGAAAACCGCTGGGAGCAAGTGCTAGCCACCAGCTTCATCACCCCACCAGGAATGCGTACCGCCTGCTTTCCCCGGACCCTCACTGTGCCAGTGGGGTCCCCAGGACCATGAGTGGAGGACTGGTGACACCTCTGTAAGGCTGCGACGACTGGGCCAGGCGCCTGTGAAACAACAAGAGAATTAAAAAGGGAAGGGCCGTATGCACCAAAGAGTTCACGATAGCATCGCCGAATTACATTCATCCCTAGGATCCCGGGGACAGAAGACACAATGCCAGGGGGGTCCTTAACAACAAGGATACCACAGCGGGGCATCACCTTACCACAAAGTTCCACCTCCAGCTCCAAATAGCCGATATACGGAATCGCTAGGCCATTAGCTGCTTGCAGCTGTAGCCAGTGACAGGAGTGAAGGCGATCATGACCCCAAGGTGCAAACTGCTCCAGAAAGAAACTTTCGGTAACGGTGGACACCATGGAACCAGTGTCCACCAAACATGACACAGAGACCCCTCCAATAGAGGCATCAATGTTTGGACAAGGAGCAATTAAGTCAACCACTGCACCTTCCTGTGAGCCTACGGACTCCCCAACTGAACTGTGGCTCAGCAGCTCAGCGGGCTTCAGTTTTCCGACAGGTGAGAAGGATGAGTTGGTCTGGCAGTGTTTGAGTTCAAGCCACCCACTGAATTAACACGGCGTCGCTGGGAAGCTCGTACGCCGTCACACTCGCGAGCAAAATGGCCAGGCTGCTGGCATCTTCTGCAGATTAAAGGGCCATTGTAAGAACCTTGCCCTTGGGAGCGAGGGGCCTGCAGGGAGGCTACGGTCTGGGTCAACTGATCAAGCTGCTCCTGCTGACGTTTTAAAAGATCCATCAGATCACTAAAACCTGGCCCTGCTGGAGTGACACTAGCAGTAGGTTGGGCCTGGCCCTGTACCCTATACTGCAGGCCATAAGCCGCTGGCAGAGAAGCACTACGCCCCCTAGCACTCCCTGGAAGACCCTCCCTCTCCCATCGAATAGCCTCACTGCGTAGCTCCAACAGGGTGGCAGTTGGTTGGCGGCGGACAAATTGTTTCAGCTCCCGCCGGAGAGAACAGTCAAGTACATGCTCAATAAATTGATCACGAAGGAGAACATCCGCATTTGGTACCCCATCAGGTGCGCACTGCTTGACCTGTGCCATTAAAGCCATAAGGGCTAAGGAAAACTCATGCAGTGTCTCCCCCTCAAGTTGGTGCCGAGAAAAGAACGCCTGCTGCAAGGTCACATAAGGCTGCATGCAACCATAAATTTCCTGTAAGATAGTGAATATCTTAGCTGGATCTCTTCGCTCTGCAGCAGAGCGAAACTTGATCTCCTCTCTCGCTTCCCCTTCTAAATGATCAAAAATGAACATGGCCTGGTCAGCAGCAGAAAGATGGCGAGCGCGCACACATGCCTGTACCTCCTCTACCCAGTCAGCTATCCCAATGCCAGTTTTACCGTTGAACATCGGGCACCTACGATCCCTTGGCACAACAACCAACCGCTCCGTAACAGCGGCAGCCGCACCTGTAGATGGGGCATGACTAGATGGAAACGAGGGAGCAGCCCCACCAGAGCCCCCCACAGAAGCAGCTCGCTCCTGATGAAGTCGCTCATTGTCTGCTTTAAGCTGTAGCACCAGCTCCTTGAGTTGCTGCATCTCCTCCTCCATGTTGACTGTGGGGAAACTGCACCAAACCCACAAGCACGAATTAGTAGTAGGCTACGTCCCTAGAACAAACACTGCTGTTTTGGCTCTACAACTACACATACAAGACAACTGATGAAAATTTTAAACACAAGAAAGAAAAAGAAAACACAACCTATACCCAAATAGAAACACGTCTCTGCCTTTTTTTTCTTTATAATGTGGAATCCTGCCGACAACGCCAGAATGTGGCATGAGCAAGGAGATAAAGATTGCGACAACGCCACCTGCGGCAGTTTCAACCGCAGGAAATCCTGAACTTCTAACAGTTCTTCATGTAACTAAGACACACAGGTTCGAAATACCACAGGGGCGAGAGACGGTTTCAAATAAGGAGAATACTTTATTAAACAAAAATAATTAACCAAAATCCCCCACAATATTACTAATAATAATACTAATAGTCACAAATGTTAGCACTGGGCAAGGATAAAAAAACAGTTAAGGGAGAGGGCGGGGGCTTACCAGGCGGCAGGGACAAATCAAAGTAGAAGGGTCCTTAACTTAAAACACCCGTGACACTACACTCACACATCAAACGAAAGAAAAGGAAATGGTGAAGGGGACCACCACCAGGAACTGGACTGCCGCCTCTGGGCCGCCGCACCTAACCAAACACGAAACAAACAATTAAAACATGCCCAAAAGTGCTAAACAAGACTGGTGGGGAGGAAAAGTAAAGGGTTCAACACAAAAATACAAAATACTAAATAATGCAAAATAATCAATAACAATAATCAATAACACCAATCAATGAATCAATAATAATCAGCCTCAATGAGAGGGTGACGATCTTAATTGAGGAGCCCGGTAACCAGGCCAAAGTTGGCTCAGCGACTCTCGGTCGCATTCAACTCAGAATAAAAGAGTCGGTAAATCATGCGCCGGCGTCACCCGGCAAGCCAGACGCGTCCACAATGTATTAAAGAGAGGGAGCCAAAACAGCAGCGCAGATCCAGGGAACGGTGGCTGGATACGCGCCAGTGGATAACCAAGGCCTCTACAAGAGGGCACACATGATGTAGTAAACAAATATATAGTTACCATAAACATTTTTAAAAGAGTTGCTAAAAGAGTTTATACATACCACTCTGAGCTACATTACCGCTCCAGAGCGACGGGAAAGGGACGCGCTGCGCGTCAAATCGCCCAGCTGCAAACGCCAGAGAATAATGAGCTAAAAACAAATGAGTGATGGAGCCACTAAAATGCAAACAATTGAGGACATACCAAAAGGAGCAAGCAATCGCACCCAGGAAGGGCTTCTGGCGGAGCGATGCGTCCTCCACAGCCCCAGCAGCCGGTTACGCTATAAAAGCGGAAAGCGCGTCACAAAAACGCCCGTTTGATGCACACAGGAACAACGGTAAAGTGACAAAGTGCATTACCTGAACGATGAGGATTGCACACAAACAACCACGCTGGCCACACCGAACGGCCCAGTCCCCACGGGGAAGCGGAAGAGAGAAAGAGAGAGGGCAGGTGTGCGCACCTGTATATATCAAGTGCCCCGCCCCTCAATTAATGCACTCAGCAGATTGACATAATGCCCCATAATGGTAAGGAGGGAGACGACCTGTCACACCTGGTTTTGCGAGGCCTAATGGCTGCGTTTCGGATCGCATGCATTTGCGCCTATGCGTGCACGAGACTTGAGAGGATCCGCCGGAACTCGTCATAAACACGTCAAGTTCCCACCACATCAAGTCAGACACAGGTGCACTTCACTGACTTTTTTTTTTTTTTTTTTAAATTTAAACTTTATTAATAATATATACATAACAAAAACTGTCGAGCCAGGGGAAACTTCATGGACTTTGCACAAAGAATATGGCCTACCCAGTGGCGCTAGCTTTCTTCGTCGCTGACGAATTCGAGCCAAGGCATTTGAACTCCCGTTGTTGATGGAGGCTGAGGAATTTTCTCACGTGGGAAATACCACGTGATAATTCTAACCAACTAGGGCAACGTTGAGGGGAGTGTCTTATGTCCGCACTTATTTGAGACCATCTGCACAGAAAAGCATGCGGAGGGAGGTACCCTGGAGATACCGCAAGTTTTTAAAGTCATGTGACATGTCGCAAAGGGAAGTTATCACCAGCATTTGTGACGTTTTTTCCCAGAATGCCTGGTTTTGCGAGGCAAATGCATGCGCATGCATGATTCGAAACAGGCTATTGAATGGGACGCGGGGAAACACAGCTGCCTGTGGACACGTACCTTAACGCATTAAAGGTGAGGAGAGGAGCTCATTTGATTGGTGAAGATCTGAATCGGCTGTGTTAATCCAAGTCCACGCCTCGTCTGGGGTTGTGAGGCTATGAAGAGAGAAGTAACAGTGCAACGATAAGAGTGAATGAAAAAGTGTTGTATGCTGAAGCTGCTAAGAGAGCGGGACAAGGGAATATCAGTGGCATGCAACAGAATAGAGAGAAACAAGTGATGACAAATGTTGTACAAGAAGTTGAAAAGAAAATGGTGGAGGTAAAAAAGAGATTGGTGACTTTCATAGCATGCAGTGTTTGGAATAACGCCGTTTAAAAGAACCGTTATTTTTTCAGTAACGGGGTAATCTAACTAATTACTGTTTCCGTCGTTACAACGCCGTTATCGTTACTGAACGTTAAATGCGGTGCGTTACTATGAATTGAATTTGTCGGTTGTCGGTTAAAAAAAAGAGTCAGGATCGTGTTCTGCTTGCGCGCCACTCGTGCCTGGGCACTGCAGCCTGTTGTCCGTGGAGAAACGTGCAAACTTGCCGCGAGCTGGAGCCGGAGTTGGGGCTGCTGCTGGTCTGAGCAGCGCGCGAGGGCCACGCGGGCCCCGGTATCCCGCCGTTCTGGTGTTGGACGGGAATCCGGTGCAGCTGTGGAGCGCGGATGGTGAAGACGGTGATGATGATGATGATGATGAACGGCCCGGCGGCTCGTGGAGGCACCGGGGTCTCGCCGTCATTATGTCTACTGCTGTGCGCTCTGACCCTGTTTTGTGATATATGACAGACACAGCGTCTCCCACTGTATAATTTCTCCTCACGTTTTAATTATTCCCGCATGCGAGGTGCGGAGAATGCGATCTCAATTATTATACACAAGACTACAAGCTACGCGACTATAGGAGTAGACTACAAGACTACAGTTTGCCATCTCATTACAAGATCTTTTTTGTGTGAAATGAACAACTTATCCCTAACACTGAATTTTTCATAAATTATACTTAACAGCCAAAATAAAAACATTTCACGCCGGTGCGTCTTTTACGCATTCCGAAGGTGCCCGTTTTATCTTGGATGGACTTGGATTTGGACATTACTACATTTCAGGATTTCCAATGGTAACAGATAAGGTCATGATAATAATCATCTTGCTTTATTATTATTAGCACTACCATCTCCTCAAACTAAACAAGCAGCGTCTTGGAGCTGTCATTTTCCTAAATGAGCCGCGGGACTCGATGTTTCGCACTGTAGGGGATTTAAAAAAGTGACGTGAGTGGAAGGGTGGCGCCGGGGCAGAGTGTGTGAGTGAGTCGGAGACAGAACGGGAGAGAGGTAAGCAGCAGAAAACTGCTCAGAAAAATCAAAATTCTTTGACATAAAGCAACTTTTTTTTTTTACAGTAACGCAAATAGTTACTTTCCCTGGTAACTAGTTACTTTTATTATAAAGTAATTCAGTTACTAACTCAGTTACTTTTTGCAACAAGTAGTGAGTAACTATAACTAATTACTTTTTTAAAGTAACGTTCCCAACACTGCGCATCAGTATATACAGTTGAACTCCTGGCTATCACGCTTGCACTGAGATGGTTAGGGGGAAACAACAGGGCCAAAGCACTCATAGCATCAGATAGCTGGGCAGCCCTCAACAGTATTAAGACCATGAAGTCATGCAGGCAAGATCTGATCATGGAGATCCACCAAAAGTTAAACAGCTTTCATAATAGGGGGAGAACGGTCAGATTTCTGTGGGTTCCTGCTCATGCAGGCGTTGACGGCAATGAGGATGCAGACATACTTGCAAAACAAGCACTCAGGTCACAAGCAGTAAACAACAACATACCACTAGGGAAAGCAGAAGGAAAGACAATCATTAAATCACAAATGCGAAAAGTTTGGCAGGAATACTGGGATACAAATGAGACCGGAAGACACTTCTACAATATACAAAAACAGGTGGGGAAAGGAGGAATGGTGGGGCAGGAGCAGGAAGGAGGAGGACACACAGATTAGGACACACGGCGCTTAATAGCACGCTACACCAAATCGGCAAACATCCTACTGGTGAATGCAGAATGTGTGATCATCCTGAATCTGTGCAACATGTTCTCATGGAATGCAAGGGTTATGAGAGAGAGAGAGGAAAGAACTAAAAGCAGCAATGCATAGGGAAAAAGTGAGCTTCACGGTAGGGAACATGTTGCAAAGATCAGAAAGCATTAGGAGGTATGTGAGCAAGTACTTGAGGGAAACAGGGTTAATGGATAGGGTTTAACATTTATTTATGTATATTATTACTATTAATATTTTTTATTTATTTATGTTTTGTCATCTATCCTAACTGCACATCGAATGTACCACACTCCAGTCCGGTAGGTGGCGGCAATGCACCTGTAAGCTGGATGCCAGTCGCCAATCAAATCCAACAGAAGAAGAAGAAGGAGGGTTGGGCGACCGCAGCTTGGAACCACTGGAGGGCAGCAGGAGTCTGGGTGAAACCGGAAGTAGTACACGTCCGAAGAAGAAAGTGTTTTGGCTGGCGAGCGACACTGCTTTAGTCGTCACAACACCAACGAGGTAAGCAGTGGTCACTTAACACTAATGCGTGTTAATATAAAGGATACATCGGTGAAACGAAAGCGTAGCGTGTCTGCCTCGAGACGTGGCTCAGCGGAAACCACGAAAAGCTGTTCAAGAAGACGCACATCACCACCAGTTAGCATTAGCATCAGGGCTGTAGTGTTAAAATCAGAGGTGGGTAAACTCCGACTTCTGTGATCAGATGGACCACGATGCAGTAAGGCAGACCTGGATATACCGCACGGTGTAGGCCTTTATTTTGTACCATACCGGACCAGCGTCATCAGGGTCAAAATTGTTGGTTATGGTTATGATGATATTGTGGTTATTGTTGAATGTTCATTTCGTGAAAAGAAATGGGAGACTACCTGCAGTCCATTACCCGATGTTTCTATCCTATGCGCATGTGTGCTATCTGTGACCATTGAGGCTCCGTTATGCTTCCGCGTAGTGATCACGCAATGGCCACGCAGTTGCTTGGAGACGGTGATGGTTCTGCGTGGGATTTACGTGTGAAAATGCAATTCAATGCCACACCGGTAGAGAGCGCTATGTTTTTTTGTAAAGACTGACCGACCAACCGAGACTCTTGTGTAAATAGAGTGCCGAAGCGGAAGCAGGAAGTAACGGCGCCATGGGTCCTTTCGGAGCGAAAAAAATGAATGGTGTTCAATGGACGGAAAATAATTATTATCTGATCCCCCGGTCGTTATGCCTTGGATTACACAAATGTTGTTTATAGGCTTAAATTATAATTTTCCATGTCAAGAGTTTGACCGTTTATTGTGCAATTCTTCAGTTAAAATTCATTGAGAAAACACAATGATAAAGACTACATGTTGTGTCGCGTATGTGACGTCACGTCATCGCCCTTTCCCCATCGGCGAAGTTGAGGCTCTCCACATGACCCGACTTATAGTGGTTCTCCCCCCTTTCGATACTTTTATTCTGCCCTTGGAAAAAAGCGGTGAAGTGGAGCAGAGAAACAGCCATCTCGGCGGACTTCGGACTCGGCGGGTGGTGACGTATATCATTCGCGACGAGAACAGCGAGGAGCTGTAGTTCACAAAGCGGCTCACACAAAACCTAACTTTATCAAAACTCTTCGCGCTTAATTGTCGTCTTCTTTGCGTGAAAAATTTTCTTTAAATATCACAAAGAACATATGTGAAATCCATGGCACAATTCAAACGGGACCAGAAAATAATTTGTATCTACCCATTGAATCGCATTGATATTTTTTTGCTTTTGAGGACCCATGTCCCGGAAATGGAGGGGCGGGACTTCACCACTCTATAGACATATCGTCGTTAGCCTCGTTAGCCTATTTGTTTACCTTCCGGCTTTAAACATCCACAATTTTTCAGAACTTGTTGCTTCTTGGTGTTTTATTTCTTTGTGCAAGAGCGACAAGGTGCAAGCAATAAAACCAGGTGCAAACAATAAAAGTAGCCTATTAAAAGTTTAAATGGCGGTGTTAATGAGTGGAAACCGCAAAAGCGGTCTCCAGCGGATGTAGTTCGCGGACCAATCACAGCCACTGCCGCTGCATTGGTGCTGCGTCACCTCGACGCACGTCTAGGATTTTCTGGAGGTGCATCGGGAGTTCAGCTTCTCTGCCTGCCTTTAAACAAGCGTTTGTGTTCGTTCGTTCTTTTTTTTCTATCATTGCATTTATGCCTAGCCTTCTCCCCTAATCTGAGGAGAAGGCTAGGCATAAAAATTAAATATTATTGGTTGTATGTTTAGCAGAGTAGGTCTACGTAAGAAATGTGTACAAAGTTACACAAAGTAAAAAAAAAAGACGCTACACATACTGCGCACGCATCATTCATAACGGTTCCGCTCTGTGCAGCTAAATCAAAGAATAAAGGAGTTACGCTAAAGTGCAACATGGAACTTGGAGACATAAAGGATAAATTAAAAACAGGACAATTAACGTTGAGCAAGTCATCAGGAAAGTCCGAGGTACGGGATAATTTCAAGTGAGTAGTGGGGTAAGGCGAACATACGTGTCGGCTTTGTCCAGTCATATCCTAATCGCGGCACTAACGTAGCCTATACAATTATTTGTATATTTTTGTGACTGAGTAGTGGTGCAGCCGCACCCCCACTTCCCATGGATATGCACATACAACAGCCTCATGCATGAAAAATACAAATTTCGGGTTGAAATCGGGCTCGGGCTTTTAATTACAGTTAACGTGTCGGGTCGGTTCCGGGTTCGGACAGAACACGCACAGGCTCGGGTAGGGTCGGGCTTGATGTTCTGGGCCCGAACTAAGCTCTACTTCTCATTAGGTCGGAACCCGAAATACTGCCAAACTGCAGAAGTCGTGTTATTCTTTGAGACCAGGTCACTCGGTGCGCGACTCGCCATCTCTCTCTCTCTCTCTCTCTCTCTCTCTCTCTCTCTCTCTCTCTCTCTCTCTCTCCTATATAAGTGCATTGCATTTTTTAATGACGGTATTGTAACTGATACTGTTGCTATTTTTAAGACCCGTGGTATACCGTATTACTGTATTACCACCCAAGCCTAATTAAGGCTAAAAAATGGAAGTAAACACATCTTTGCCCAACTTCAGAGTCATATTCCAAAAAACTGACAACAGGTATCAGGTCCAAACTTACTTTTTTTGAAAGATCATATTCTTGTTCAAATCACATAAAAAAATCGGGAGGGTGTTTTGCCTCAATTTGTCGCAGTGATTTTTTAAAATCCTGATATTGGTGGGGGTTTTTGTAGGTTTCCTCGTGTTTTTTAATATCTTCTGCACTAACAAAGAATAATTTAATATTCTTAATGGTTTCTTTTGCCCATTGAAACATCTCCATTGGTCGCGTCATTCTCTTCTCCTCCTCTCTCCTTTTCTCCACTGTCTGGTGCACCTGTTTCTTTATTTCCTCTTACTATCCTCCTCTCTCTTTCTCCTCCCTCTCTGACCTCCTGTCTCTCCTCTCTCATCACTGCCTGTCTCACCCCTGCCTGTAAAATACATGTACAATGAATTGTATTGGAGAACTCTGCCCTGAGTACAGCTGTTAGGCAGCCTGTCACTTTATTCAGCTTATTCGCTAAAAGGCCTACAGCACCTGATTGGACGATCACTTTCACATCTGTCCTGTCTGCTCCCGGATTTCAAACCGACCAACATGGCGGCTCGTTTGGAAACTTTCTCTTATTTTACGACAATAGTTCACTGAAATGTGTTTCTGAAAACATTTTATGCGAGAAATAAGCTATGCGGTTGCTGAATCTGTCTTTATTTTAGATTGACAAAGGTCAGTTTAAAAGATTTTCGAGAGCTTGCAGGAGGAGGCGGCGCCCCGTCTCTCGAAGGCATTGCACGGCTGACAATGAATGGGAAGCGTGGAAATAACGCTGCCTGTGGCCACTTGCCCCGGCCTCCATTAGAGACCGGCCGTTATTTACCTCCGCCGACAGTGAGACCGGCCAATGTTGGAGACCGGCCGGTAATAGCATACAGGCCAGTATTAGAGAATCTACGGTAACTCGCTAGCAAAGAGCTGTGTCTTATGCGAACCAAAACAACATTAATACGTTATTACGTTGTTGTCACGTGAAAACGTGCACCTATAATATTACACCTTCCATTAACTCCGCCACCAAAACCTTGCCTGTGTGTATAATGGGTTAGAGACATCTTAGTAGGAGCTGGCATTACAATGCAGCATTTTACTGAGTAAAACGAAGATGATTTGGTTGCAGTGGTGAGTGACTTTTGTGTTCTTGCTTTGAATCTCAGATTGATCACCAACAGAGTGGCCGTGTGTGCAGGGTTTGCTTCCTCACTTTCATAAAGAGCCAGTGTCTGCAGACCAACAAAGACAACATGGAGGCTGCAGTAGGAGCACAAACATGGTATGCACATGTACTCTTCACATAGTTTACTAGGCCTTGGCCTCGGTGGTACCCATCTTTAAATAGCCATTATTAGGAGGTACTGAGGGCTTCTAACTAATCGATTAAAATCGCCTACAAAAATAGTTCATCATCAATTATTTGAGTCTGTGTTTGAATGCATGGCATCGTACATGTTATGCCAAATACACACCAGCAGCCAGGGTGAACTGTCATGTAGTGTCTATCGAAAGCAGCAGCGAGTTCAGCCAGCTAATGCACAACACAGCCAGCCATATGTTAAAGTCCCAGTCGGCAAGTCTGGCGGATAGAGGGCACTCTGT
The DNA here is from genome assembly GCF_963514095.1 of Eutrigla gurnardus. NCBI lineage: Eukaryota > Metazoa > Chordata > Actinopteri > Perciformes > Triglidae > Eutrigla > Eutrigla gurnardus. Next base: position 20,618,417 of record NC_139915.1, on the reverse strand, counting down.
CAGATTTTGAATGTTTACAACTCTCACGCTCCTCCCCCACGACCACCGAGCTCCTTCCCCTCCCTGCCCTTTGAAATCCCTTAAATCACGCCACCTTTGAAACGCGGTTCCGATGTTGACTCTGGTTTTATCACAGGCACCGTCGCAATTTTTATTTTTTTCCTTATTTTCCACCGGTGTTTTCTTTTCCTTTGTTGTTTTGGACCTCCTCGTTTCGGTTTTCAACCGAGGAATTGGAAGCTTGTTGCTACTTCCCTCCGCCTCCCCCTGTGATAGTAGAACGACCCGAGGGTGGTGGGGCTCTGTGTGTGCACGAACACAATAAATAAAATAAAATCAATATATGGTGGTCAATGATGATATTCTGGAATCTGGAATCAATTTGTGGCATGTTGATTCTGTGGCGCTGCACCACACATTGGTCTATGTATGGGAAACACTGAAGAGAGAACACTAGGAAAAAGAAAAGGAAAAAAAAAAGTATAGGATCACCCTTCTGTCATCACCATCACGGGAGCTGTCCAAGGTGACAGCCAAACCAATAGGACTCGAGTTATTGGGGCCCTATGAAATCCTATTGTGAATTCTCTTCCATTCAGAGACCATTGCAATATGTATACATATTGATTCAGTTGATGTTTTCTGCATCAATAAAATCATATGGTCCTTTTTGCTACAGTCAGAAGCGATCCGTAGACTATGTGGACTTATCCATGACAGGGATTTATACTGCCGTTCCAAAGTTAGGAGTCGTCTGCCACAAAATCTTGATTCATTACAGTCGGATGGATGAAAGGCCGACTCTCTATTTTTGAAATGTCTATCATGCTTTTAGCTTGTAGAAAGTTCTCTTTAGTAATACATGTTACTTTGTATGAAAGGTTAGCTAAAAACACTGGTTCAAAATGGTTCAACCAGACTGATGGTTGAAAGGGAAGAAAGTCACAAAGGTCCCTATAAGCAACAGTTGAATAATTGAATAGAAATCAGCAGTCGTTGGTAAAAGACACTGGAAGCTTGGATTTAAATAGGAACAGCTAAGGCTGGACGATATGACCTATAAATAATATCAGGATACAATCTAAAATAAGTATTATGTACAATATGCATCACAGTATTTTTAAATCTCCGCTAAATAAATGCACAATTTAACCCTTTGATGCATACAATCACACCAGTAGGATGGGTCTAAAATAATTAGGAAAACTACACCACCATCTGGTGGTTAGACACCAGAATCCAATGCAAAATCCATTTGATTCATACAGCTCGGTTTTATGGATGTAGTCCATGGCTGCGCACACGGGACTGTAACGGACACCTCATGGTGGCCAGAATCACCTCCATAACAGTCACTATGAAAGCACCAAGTGAAGTTGCTGCATATTGATCAGGTTACAGGTGTGGGTGCAGTTACAAGATCAGAAGAGATATGATGCATCGATTCTGAATTGAAACATTTTCCGTACCAATTTGTCAACTTTCAAGTCTGCTCCTTAATTCACTCTGGGCGCGACACAGCTTGACACGCACCCAAGTCCCCACCCAGCTGCACTATGGTGAGCTCTTTGACGTCAAGCCTGGTGTGTAGACCCAGTGCCATGGAGTCAATCAAATTTATGCTTGAAACTCTCAATTATACAAAAACGTACTGGAATCACTTTACATTTTTTTTAAGAAACTAAAAAAATATAAAATAATTTTAAAAAGATTATGATAAATCATGAGGGGAACAAAACGAATTTCTCTTTTATGCTGTATTTTTTTTAATTCTGCCCTATTTTTCAGTTCTCCACCACATTCGTGAGCTAAAACGCTTTTTCAAGTCAATATCCTATTTGGTCCCATGCCTCGCTGCATGCGTGTGAGTGACATAGATGAACCTGCATGCATAACCAGTCTAAAATGTCCTGGATAGTAAACTGGTTGACTGTTGACATCCCTAGTGTGTGTGTATATTCATCTATATGGATTTATGGATGAATATGAAGAGTGACCCTGTCTCTGGAGTGTTACTGGAGTTTTAACCTCTTCCTCTCTCATCAGGTTCCTGATTTAGGTGAGCTGCAGAGTCTTGTTCGGATGTGTGATCAGAAAAATGGCGGTGGCCGTGGTGAGATGTCCAACAGTGATGATGTGGACGAGCTTTCAGCCAGTGATGAATCTGAGCCTGAAGAACGACCCAGCAATACTGTCTTTGACCCGGAGCTGGACGGCGATGATGATGACGACGACGAGGTTCGGGACGTTGAGATTTCTACTCCAGCTGCTGGACACAGAGCTCAGTGTTCATTCAGTCTAAGAGGAGGGAACTCAGCCTTCTCAAACCGCAGCCACAGCATCTTTGAATGCCTGGACAGTGTCACCTGGCTGGCATCCTCCCCTCTGAACCACGATAATGTTCCAGACACAGTATTCGCTCGGCCTCTTCCTCCACGGTCCAACAGGAAAACGAGCCAGCCTGCATCCACCTGTGTCACACCAGCAAAGAAGAGAGCAGTCCCAGACTACATGGTGCACCCTGAGCGCTGGACCCACTATAGTCTGGAAGATGTGACAGAGACCAGTGATCAGGGCAACAACAGGGCAGCTCACCAATTCCTGTCCAGTCTGCAGCAGAGGAAGAAGCAACAGGAGAGCCACAGTGATTCCTCCTGCAGCAATCAACAGAAGATGATCTTCTCCAGACCCAGCGGGCTGCTAAAGGAAGAACCTGCTGATCAGCTGTCAGCTGTTGCAGGCAAAGAGAAGGAGACTCGCCTCAGTCACCTGGAGGACGAGGAGGAGGAGAAAGAGATGGCTGGAGGAAGGAGGACAGGCCAGAGGGTAGAAAAGACTGAGGAGAAAGACATGTGGGCAGCAGTGATTCAACCAGAGGAGAAGAAACAGGTGGAGAAAGACAAAGAGGAGAAGCTGGAAGAGGCCAACCCTGCCTTTACCTCCTTCAGGAAGACCAAGCGTATAAACTACAGGAAGAACTCAGGAAGAGAGGACAACTGAGCAGGCAGCTCGCTGCCACCTCATCACTGGCAAAAAAGAATGCAAACAGCATCATTCATCTTGTATAAAAAAACAGCTACGGTTGTCCAAATCTGCTGACTTTACTGTTGTAAAGAGTAACTTTACAAAAGCACTGTTAACAGTCAACTATAGATTAAAGTGTTGAAAGTTTAAGTGTTTATGTTCTGATGTTAGCATGCCAACTAACTATTTTACCAGATGGTGAAGTAAGCTAGATTTTCATCCTTTTTTATTAGCTGGCTACATGCTGCTAGCCGTAGTGACTGTGTAGCTTCTTCTGTCTCCTACATCTAACTGCTTCCTTAAATCATTTTCAAAGAAAACTTTTTTTCTGTTATGGTTGCAGTTTTCAGGACGTGGTTAATGTGAATTGACTTGATTCATTTATAAAACATTTGGGTCTGGTTTGCAATAAGTATATCTATTGTGTTTCGGACGTAAATTCAAACTAGTCAACATTGACTTGTGGTTTCACATGGGACATGAACCATCGTCTCCTGGGTGAAAATCCTGCGTTGGTTTTGGCCATCACCTAGACTTTCCCTTCTGGACTTTGATTAGAAACGTATTTGTGATGTGTCAAAAATAAACCCATCATCAGTTGAATCCAATCCAGCCTGGAAGACAGATGTGAAACCTCTTCATTTTTTATTAAATAAAAGAATAAACATGAGGGCAGTGAGCACATCCTGATTACCACAGTTGTTCTTCAGGTGGTCAAAAGGGGGAGATTGATCCTGATTTGATTTAAATGTATTGTGGCATGTTCTGGATTTTGTAATTGTCTCAATAAAAATATTGATTTCTATTTGTTTTCCTTTCATAAACATTCTAGGCTCATTTGAGCAAAATATAGAAAAATGTGGCTTGTTGAAAATGAGATTATTTACATTTATATCTTTGTGTTATTATTATTAGTATTATTAGAAGTGATGAAAAATAGGATGATTCCTTTAGCTTTTGTTTGAATCTGTAATGATGATGTCCAAAGGTTTTGCAGTGTCATCAACACAGTCTTATAGGGACAATGGGCCTCATTCACGAACCGTTCTTAAGAACAAATTTGTTCTTAAGTCCTACTTAAGAAGTTTTCGTATCCAGGATTTGTTCTTAGGTACGAACAAATCCTACGAACACTCAGGAGTACTCTTACGCACAAATGTGCTGACATGTTTGTTATGTCACTATAGATTAATAGTTACTCTCAGACACACTTGGACGGACGGACTCGGACGCTTGCAGCTCACTCGGACATTGTTTATTTCCCAGAATGCGCTACAGGAAGTTACGTCATTCTAAAGGAACATTACACCTGAACTCTCACTGCACATCCCCCTTTCTAAGTGCATTACCAATGTTATTATTAATATCCTCACAGTTAAACTCTGTGGATTTATCATATCTGTGTAACCATTAGTTAAATCACATCTCGTTCATTCAGCCATAAAATTTATTCAGAAATGATTCTAGATTGTAACTATAACAATAATAAAGACAATAAATGAAACAGAAACAAACTCTCTGTCTGTCTGTGCTCTGTCAAAACATTTAACTTAACCTTTAACATATATTCAGTTGAACTTTTCTCTTTTTTTTTTTGACTAGGAAGGTGGGGTGGACTACCCATTCCTTCCGCTGAGTGAGGGGATTTATTCTGCCCCGTGCTGTTCACTCAGACACCCAAGCATCTTCTATCTATTTCAGTTCAAAGTCTTTAAGGTAACTCGGGAGGTGTCTCTCTCTCTAATGGGATACCGGCTTCTTGGAGGTGTAGAACCTTGTGGAGCTGGAACAGGAGCTGGTGCACTGTTCTCTGGTGGGACAGGGTTTGGTGAGTCCATGGGTTCAGCCCCAGCTTCTGGTAGAGTAACAAGATGACCACGGTTGCGGCGGAGGGTCCCTCTGGGGGTCTCGACTAAGTAAGACCGTGGTGTCCCTGCTCTCGCTGTCACTGTTCCTTTCTCCTGTATGTCTCTTACCCAGACATGGTCTCCTGGGCTAAGTATGACCTGGTCACGAGCGCTGTGTCTGGTGTTAAACCTCCTCCACTGTTTCTCTCTCTCCTCTTGTTCTCTCTCTCTCAGTTGTGTGACATCTGTCCATCCCGGGTCGAGGCAAGAAGGGAGGACAGGCACGTTGGTACGGAGTTTTCTTCCCATCAGTAGCTCTGACGGGCTATGTCCGTTGCTCAGTGGCGTACCACGATATACCATAAGAGCCAGGTAAGGGTACTTTACTCTTTTGTAAGAGGCTCTCCACTGTTCTCACCGCTCGTTCTGCCTCGCCGTTGCTCTGAGGATATCTGGGGCTGGAGGTAGTATGAACAAAACCCCACTCAGAGGCGAACTGGTGAAACGCGGCTGCCGAAAACTGAGGCCCATTATCCGTCCTGACTTCAGCAGGAATGCCATGCCGCGCAAATATTGATTTGAACTGTTCAATTACTGCGGCTGCTGTGGTGATTCTCAGCTTGGCGACTTCAACGTACCTTGAGAAGTAATCTATTACAACCAGATACTGGCTGTTATTCAAGTCGAATAAATCTGCACCCACCAATTCCCAAGGTCTGTCTGGAAATTCTGTTGGCATGAGTGTTTCTCTGTTGTTCAGTCTTTCTTTTGTGCATGTCTCGCACTCCTCCACCATCTGCAGAAGTTGTGTGCTCAGCCCAGGCCACCACACAGACTGCTTTGCACGCTCTCTACACTTTGCGATGCCCTGGGCCCAGTATTTAAAAAGTGATCCACTGGATTATCCTGGTCGGATTGGATTAAATCGTGATCTGATCTGAAAACTGGGTATTTCAACACAGATCCAGAGAATCCCGATCCTGAAGATCAGGATTCAGCTTTGGTAATCCAATCCTCCCTTGAATCCAGATAAAGGGCTGGATTTGGGTATTTCAAAACGTAAGGCAGAGATCTGGATCAGCTTGATACCAATCATTTGGATCCCACCTCAGAGGTGGATTTGACTTGGATTGACAATGTCTCAGCTCCGCTTCTCATAGATATTGTTACTCAAGATGTTCATTACACTTAATCTAAATTGTCAGTGCATTACTTGAAACAAATTGGAGTAATTTAAGAACATTTAAGGTGTAGCAAAAGTGTTTGGCTATGTTTGTGTACAAACTGATTATTTTACTTAACCAAATCAGATGCTATTTTGCTTTAAATTACCACAATTATGTTTAGTGAGAGCCTTCTACATAAAGGGAGACAAATTAGGATGGAAAAAAATTATCTAATTGTGTCACTGATTAAGCAATAATACATGAAAATAATGCAACTACAATTTCAAACACTTTATTCAAAATCCAACAACTTATCACTGCATTTGAATTGAAGCATTTCCAAGGATTTCCAGCACTCATCCAGACCCTGGCCTTAATAGCTGAGTGGGCTCTGAAAGTAGAAGAAAGGGAAGGAGTATGAGTGATATCTTTGTCTTCATTTGGAATCCACAATAGTCACAGAAAGCGTGTGCATGATGACAACAGCATGATTTCCCCAGCATTACTGTAGCATTCTGACACTTCTGAATGAACTGCATAATTCATACACGACACACATACACAGTGTGTGGTCTGTACACATGTAGCCTATTTCCAGTCTGCTGTGTTGCCAATGACGTAACGCTAATAAACTCTGAACAGGTTGATGTTAGTTTAAACAGTTGTGGTATAATGTATGTGAGATTTATTACCTTGTAAATCAAACCATCGACCGCAAAATTCGTAAACAAAGCCAGCGACCGCTAGCCCGCTAGCTGCACACGGAAGTCAATGGAGCAGAGTTAGCTACCGTTAGCATGGCCGAGATCACTACAGCCTGGTTTTCAGTACGTGACAATTCATATAGCTAGCACGATATGTTGGTTGGCGTTCATATGGTCCTTAAACCGCTAAACATTACACAACGGTAAACTTGCATTTTTGACGTGAAAGTCGCGCTCCCAGCTGCTACTTCCGTGAAGTAGACCGCCATGTTTCAGATCCGGAGGCGGAGACTTGAGACTTGGTAATCCGTATCCAGCCAGGTCGGGATCACGGTGATCCACCTGGCTAGTGTTTTGAAATACTCAGATAAAGTCAGCAGGATCACCTTGATCCATGACTGAGAAAAGGAGGATTTCATTATCCGGATTATTCTGATCCGGATTACAAGTTTTGAAATACTGGGCCCTGACCAGTGTGTAACCTGTCCAAGATGTCTTTCTGTAACGATTTTGGGATCACCAGACGTATATGTAGGGGCCACAGCCCCACGATTCTCGGATGTGACTTCTCAACGAACGAAAGATGAACTATTCACCTTTAAAAGATATACAGACAAAGGTCCCCTCGCAGCAGATGAGTAAACATTCTCCTTCAGGTCACTGGACCGACCTGGAGAAAATGGAGGCCGCTTTATGGCTCGGTTAGAGGATTTACGAACCCTTAAATCAGAGCATCTACAAGTTCTCCACGCACCCCCGAACGAGGAGGACCAGACCTTCAGAGTCACCAGACTTTGAGGCACCTAAACACATCTGGAAACTGATTAACACCTTTGTTTGACAGAGAGCCTCGATTGAAGTATAAAGGATAACACCTTATCTCTTCCTCACCATTTGCTCCCAAGGCATGGTGAAGACCACTTCCTCCCCTCTTGGGAGTCATAAACTAATGACCTGGTCTGCTGGCATGCAGAGAGAGGTCACATGAACTCTGCAGGAAATCATGTTCACATTTTGACCAATCCAAGAAAAGGATGAGATATGTGTTCAACATTAGTTTAAAACCATCCATAATAATCATTGAGGAATTATAAGCATACTGGCGAACTTCCCGTTGTTCTACGTCGAAGGACAGAGAAGTTACCAAAATTGCTCAAAATTAACATTGTCATTGTAATGGACTTAACTACTGCACTCACGCAGTCAGACGAAAATATGTTTGCTCATTAATCTGCCCGCATCACCAAGGACAAAATGCTTACTAAGTTACCAAACTTGTTTGGGCTAGCTTGATAGGTTTGCATTGTATGTGTTGGATCAAAGTTCCTTTCAACTCTACCAAAAATGATTTGTACAGAGAAATGTTTACAGTTCATGTTTCATTTGTTTGACCTATCATTCTGTGTGAGAACTATATGCAATGTGCCAACTTTGACCATAACGGCGAGATGGTGTTCAAACGTTCTAGTCATAAGATTGCATTTCGTTTTGTTTAACAGTTTAAATCACAAAGATTTCGGACTGTAACTCGAACGGGTCCCTCCTGGACACGCCCCCTCGGTCAGCATAAATGCTGCGTGTTACAGACACCCGTAGCTTCTTGCGTCCAGGCGCTTCTTGCCTCCCGGGCTCCCCTCCCGGCTCTGGCCTCCCGGCTGGGCTGCGCTCTTGCCTCCCGAGCTCTTGCATCCAGGCGCTCTTCCCTCCCGGGCTCTGGCCTCCCGGCTCTTGCCTCCCCGCTCGTGCCACCAGGCGCTGGCCATCCGGCCTTCGCCTTTGCTCTTACCCTCTTCAAGTTTCGTACTTTTCTTAGTTCCCAATTTTTACTCCTTTCATTAGAATAGTTCGTTCGACGTTAGATTCTTCATTTTTGCATTTTTAGCTTTTCCTGTTCCGCAAGCCTTTTTGATCAATGCTAACTCAACCAGCGGCCGCAAGATTTGGCATATTGACTAACGCTTATACCTAAGTCACCCAAGGCGGAACTCAAGGAGAAGACAGCTGTTAAACTAAGACGGATTACGGCAAAGACGGACGCCCGCTACGAAACTACCGCTGATCGGCGCTAACGGTTCCCTCGGGCCTCGGCAAGGAAGATCCCTCCGGGTCTACGTCACCGACGGAAGAGCGACCGCTTGGAGTTTCAGTAAGCCGAGAAGAAGCGTCCCAAAGTAAGACCGAATCCGCATTCAACAGTAATGACCGAGTTGCAGGGTGAAACTAAGTATAGCGTCTGTTAATATCTGTGAGGTCATTTATCCCATTATTCACCTTTTCCTCTTACTAAGGAGTCCAAATTCTTGGGAAGAACACACTCGCCTTTATCGCCAAACGTGCTAGATGAGCTGTTAATCACATTTCCAGTTATATTTCTGCCGTTGTATTGGTGTTTTGTTTATTACATCTGTTATTGTTTTATTCACTTTTGTTTAATCCCTAGTTAATCAATAAATTCCCCTAAAGCATAAAGTCGTTGTCCGTGGATATTTCTTCTGTGCAGAATACAAAGATCCCTATTTCAAGAACTTATGATCTAAGGAAATGAGACTGATTTATTAAATGATATTGATTAATTAGTTAATAAGTGGTCATTAGAGTCATTAACGTGAATTCTATAAAGTTCTGTCTGACCAACAGATGGTGCCCCTTTTACGAGAGCAGGTATTAAAATTGTAGATTAATACACATTGATATACATATTTTAATATCGTAGTTTCCTTACATACACAGTTTACTTAGGTACCATTAGGTATTAACCCTTGTTTATCCTACATATACCTTTCAGCAGTCGGTCATTTTCTACCGTGAGATCCCCAGCATGCTGATGGTAAGGATAACGTGGCCCTCCTATGCTCTTTTTGTCTGGCCATCCGCTGATACAGTATTGTTTCACCTGTTTCAGCACGTCGTCTCTATCTTGGTGGTCTTTGATTTGTTGCAGTCTCATTTCTGTGGCAGGAAGACTTGACATCACTTGATGTGCATACAGATTGATCTCTGTCTCCAGATTTCGCCTGCGGTTCTTTATGGTGCCCGGGATAGCACGTCAGTAGTTGCTATGTTCTTGCCTGGGACATGTGAAATAGTGTATGCATACCTCATCAGTCACATTTTCAATCTCTGTACTCGTGGGGGTAGCTCAACCAGGTTCTTTGAGCCCAAAAGTGGTACCAGGGGCTTGTGGTCGGTTTCACTGTGAAACTCGATGCCGATCAGGAAGTCTGAGAAGCGCTCACATGCCCAGGTGATGGCTAGAGCCTCCTTTTCAATCTGAGCATATCTTCGCTCTGTATCATTAAGTGCTCTCGAGGCATATGCAACTGGTCCTCCTGCCTCTGGAGCAAGACCGCCCCCAGTTCATAAGACGATGCGTCAGCTGAGACTGTTGTATGTGCTCTCGGGCTGTACAGTGCCAAACCTGGTGGTTGACTTAACTCCTGCTTGATGCTCTCAAATGCTGTTTGCTGAGGGTCTCCCCAGGCCCACATGTTTGTTCTCTTCAGCAGTTCTCTGAGTGGCTGTGTCTTTTCTGCGAGGTGAGGAAGGTATTTACCTAAATGGTTGACCATTCCCAGGAACCTCCTTACACCGCTCACATCTGTGGGCTCCTCCATGTTGGTGACTGCTCTCACCTTGTCTCGGTCTGCTTTTACTCCGGTCCCCTCAATTATTTGCCCCAGAAACTTGACAGAGGTCTTGGCGAACTCACATTTCTCTCTTTTCAGCGTCACACCTGCCGCTTCTAGCCGCTTCAGTACCGCCAACAGCCGTGTGTCGTGCTGTGCCTGCGTCTCTGCATGGACCAGGACATCATCCATCTGACAGACCACACCATCCATGACATCCGTCTTTGGAAGTGTTCAGGGGCTGAGGAGATGCCGAAGCAAAGTCTGTTTAAGCAGTACCTCCCGTAAGGTGTGATAAACGTGGTGAGTAGAGCAGACTCTTTTGATAGGGGGATTTGCCAAAACCCTGAATTTGCATCGAGTTTTGAGAAGATTTTTGCGCCTTCTAGCTGTCCCAAGGAGTGTTCCACTGAAGGACTTCCTTCAGATGTCTCTCTCTTTTGACAGAGTAGTTCAACTTTGTCAAGTCCACACAGATGCGAACCTCTGTGTCATCTGGCTTCGGTACCGGGACCATCCCCGCACACCAATCTGTGGGTTGCTCCACTCTGGATATTACTCCAAGTTCTTCCATGCGGGTGAGTTCTCTCTTGACTTTTGGCAGAAGGGGCAGTGGGACCCGCCGGGGAGTTGACAGGGCGAATGGCTTAGCGTCTGCTTTTAGCTCTATTCTGTACTCTCCCTCCATTCTACCTAGCCCACTGAAGAGTTTAGGGAACTGCTGTTTCACTGCCTCTACTGAGCTCAAAGACACTGTCTTTATTCTCGCTATCAGCCCAAGCGCAACACTGGCCTGACGGCTAAGTAGCCCCTTTTGCAGACCCGCAACCACATACACTGAGTTTACTACTTCTTTGCTGTCTGTACAAAGTTTAGCTGTAAACTTCCCCTTAACTGTGAGATGGCTCATACCTGCACCATATAGCTTAATCTGGGTGGGCAACAACTTTGGTCTCTGAGCTATGGGTTGATATTCACTGTCTGGCAACACAGTTACATCGGCCCCCGAATCTATTTTAAATTCACAGTTCAGATTGTTTACCCGCACTGTAGTAACCCAGACTTCATCTGTCTGATCTACTGTGACTGACCCCAAAAATGCTACATAACCCTCCTCTTCACCTGCAATCTGGACCTCTCCCATAACTCCTGACCTGCACACCCTGGCATAGTGCCCTTTCTTTTTGCACTTATTGCAGGTTACCTCACTGGCTGGGCACTGAAGTTTGCTGTGTGATGGAGTTTTGCCACACCGGTTGCATTGTCGAGTGTCTTTGTCCACTTTAGTGTTTTTCCACTTTGTCCGTTTTTCTCCTTGCTGTTTGGCAGGTGATATGGAAATTTTGTACTTCTTGATGAGAGATATCTGAACTGAAGACTTACACATGAGAAGGTTTGGTAAATGTGTCCTGTGACCTGTGGCCTGTGGCCATTTGTGTGTGTTTTGCAACCCATGTGTGCCTTGCGACATAGTTGTGGTTTATGACCCAGGTAGGGTTTGTGAACCATGCAAGGTTTAGTTAAACATTTGAGTTTACGACTTCCATCCCTGTGAACTGAGTGAAAACACACCCACAAGAAGATGGATAAATATCATGTTTGTCTCACAATACGTTGAGTCTACACTTAGTAACAGACCAGCATGTTGCTCTGTGAATTCTCCTCTTGATCAAGATTAAATCCCTGTTTGGACCTTGAGCTGACTCCGATCTCCTTCCTCCAGTTCTATACCAACGGGTAATTATTTTAACACTTTGGCGCCCAACGTGGGGCCCCAATATCTTTCCCTCTCTTCGTACCAGAGGACCTGAAGACCTTAAGGCAGAGGAAATAGAAACCCTCTGAAAAGACCTCCACCGCGGGGCTCATATAGCCTTGTTTTGGACAGGAGGCCAGGTCCTCTGAAGAGGGGGCGGTGACGGGGCCAACCACAGAGGGGAGACGGACCAGCCAGGCAAACAGAGTCAGGGACTCATCGAAAGGGTAAGAAATTTCTAATAAGTAAAGCAAGTCGGGAACTTGGGGGATCGATCTCTTAGAATAGGTCAAAGGACCTAATAGGAAAAAGGAAATAAATAGAATCAAGCCAAGGCTTGGGGGAGCAGGACTCTCTTAGATTTAGGGCAGGACCCTAAATCCAGGTAAGCTGTCTTTGGAAGGACAAAGATTAAACTAATCCCGAAGGCCTGCGAAAACAAAAAGACGTCAGGGAGGGTCAGAGACCCATAGGTAAGAGTACTCAAAAGGAAAAGAAATGAAAAGACCGGTAAAATAGAAAAAACGTTTAAATAAAAATACGTATTGAAAATAATTAAATAGATAAATAAATAAACAAATAACTAAACAAATTCAAGCTGGGAAATTGTAATAGTTGTTTTAGATTGTTGTTGTTTTTTTTTTTTAAATATTGTTGTGAACCTGACGAGGTTCAATATAAATGAGATGCAAAATGAATGAGCCAGAAAGCTCTAGATAATGTAAAATATATAAAGAAGTGGGAAGAGAAGTATGGGTTTAAAGGAAAGTTGCAGGTGGAAGAGTGCAAAGAATTGGTAGAAAAAATAGAGGAAAGGTCAAAGGGAAGTGAGAAAAGGCAGAACAAAGAGGGATACACACAGGCAAAAGCATGGTTAAAGGAGGCAGAAGCAAGAAAGAGAGGAATGTAGAAACAGAAAGTAAAAGTAAGAGACAATGTAAAGAAGAAACTGAGAAAAGAGAGGTTGAAGAAAGGAAAAGATAGGAAGAAAAGGAGAAAAAGGAAAAGAAAAAGATTCAGTATGTAATAAACTTTATCCTGTTTTGTACTCCAACCGAGATAAACAGGATGACAAGTATGTGCCTCTGGGTCTCCACCCTCCCCCGTACAACATCCCTCAGCCACCACTGCCTCTTGTCCAGGCCTGAGCTCCACTCCTTCGCCCTCCCTCTCCACTCCTGCACCGATAGCAACAGCCGTAGGAAGCACCTAATTGGTGTTGGAACTGCTAGGATACAAGCTACGACTCACCATGAAAAGCCAAGAAAGGCGGAACAAAAAAGGCAAGTGAATTATTTGTCATGGAAGATGATGATGATGATGAAAATTATGCTAATTCATTTACTGATGTGTATTTCCGAGGCAATGTGAACAGTGGAGCCTGGAGGGGGAGAGGAAGAGGAGAAGGACGGGGAGGACGAAGATTTGGAGATGAGAGCTGCTACAGTTGTGGTAAATTTGGACATTGGGCTCAAGACTGTGGAGCTCCAAAGGGCAGAGTACAAGGAGGCTGGCGGGGGAGAGGAGGAGCAGGGAGACCCAGAGGAGTTGATGATTCATCGGCGTGACTTCAATAAATCAGGTCATGCATGAACACACACACACACACACACACACACACACACACACACACACACACACACACACACACACACACACACACACCAAGACACAGAAGAGGAGGAAGAAGAAGTATGTTCACTAAAAAGTGCTGAAATATTTTTAAGCATGAATCAAAAACCGATTACCGAACAATTAGAATAATCAGAAAAGATGAAGGCGGTGGTAGACTGCCTACAGACAACTATCTTTTCTATGGCCATGTCCGCAAACTTAGCAAAATTTGTAATAAATTTGTAATAAATTTGTAATTTGTAAAATTTGTGTAAAAGCCAGATACTATTATATGTGGATGACATCTTAATAGCGTCTAAAACTGAAATAGATTGCAAAACAGATACCTTAGCTCTATTAAAGTTCTTAGCTGAACAAGGACATAAGGTCAGCAAAAATAAATTACAATTGTGGCAAACGGTTGTAAAATATTTAGGTTTTAAGATTTCACAGTCAGGTAAACATCTAGACGAAAAAAGGAAAACAGCTATTTTACAAGCACCAAAACCTACAACCAAAAGACAAATGATGTCTTTCTTAGGTATGACTAATTTTTGCAGACAATGGATTGCTAATTATGCTGAAATAGCACAACCGCTCCAAAATACTATATATGACCAACCTATGGCAGCTCAAGACAAAATAACATGGACTCAAGAAACGAATGATGCTTTTGTTAGACTCAAACAAGTTCTAGTGAGCTCTGCAGTATTAGCTTTCCCTGATTACTCAAAGCTGTTTGTTTAGACTTGCGATGCAAGATCTGGTTTTATGACTAGTGTTCTAACACAACCATTTGGAGGAAAACAGAGACCTATTGCATATTATTCATCAAAACTTGATAACATCACAAAGGCTATGCCACCTTGTTTGCAGGCAGTACAGGCAGCTGCACTCAGTGTGCAGAGTTCTGCTTCTATAGTGTTATTTCACCCACTGACACTTATGGTGTCACATGCGGTCTCAGCACTTCTAATGCAGAACAAAATAGCTTTATGTCACCAGCGCGACATCTTAGTTGTATGACTATCCTACTGTCACAGCCACATCTCACTATAGAGAGATGCACTACATTAAACCCATCAACCCTGCTACCAAATGAAACAGATGGAATAGCACATGATTGTGTAGGAGAAACTAGTGCTAGAGTTTTACCAAGACCAGATCTCACCGATGTACCACTTGATGCTGCTGATATTGTGATATTTGTAGATGGCTCATGTAAAAAGAATCCTGACGGGACAAATGTAAGTGGATATGCTGTAGTAACATCTGACAAGGTTTTGAAGTCAGGCTCCTTACCGTCGCATTTCTCTGCGCAGGCAGCAGAACTTGTTGCACTTACAGAGGCGTGCAAAATAGGGAGAAATAAAGATATAACTGTATATACAGATAGCCAGTATGCATTCTCGACACTTCACGTGTTTGCACAACAGTGGAAAAATAGAGGCATGGTAACATCTACAGGGAAACCTATTACACATAAAGATCTCATTTTGCAGCTACTGGATGCCATTCAACTGCTAAGAAAAGTTGCAATATGCAAGTGTGCTGCACATACTACAGGTAAAGACTTTATTTCAATGGGGAATAAAAAAAGCGGACGAGGAAGCAAAACTAACGGCTGCTACTCAGAAAAATGTAGATGACATTTATACTACTGAGACTACGCTTACACATATAGATCATGACATTTTGAGAGACATGCAAAATAGTTCACCTGAGACTGAGAAAAACATGTGGCGAAATAAAGGAGCCACACAGACAGAAACGGGGATTTGGGAGAGCCTCGACGGAAAGCCTATACTACCAAAAAATGTATTTAGATTTGCTGCGATATTGAGTCATGGGATTACCCATGTCTCAACAGGAGGGATGGTATCCACAATAGAGAACATTTTTACTACATATGGATTTCACAATTACACAAAAAAAAATTTGTGTCTCATGATTGATATGCTCTAAGCATAATGCTCAAGGTAGACTACATCCTAAACCAGGTAAATTCCCAGAAGCAACATACCCATTTCAATGTATCTGTATGGATTTTATTGAATTAAACAGAGCTGAAGGAAAGAAATACTGTTTAGTAATAGTGGATATGTTCTCCAAATGGGTAGAAATTACACCAACAGTGAACAATGATGCAATAACGGTGGCCAAAATTTTAGCTACAATAATAGCTCCAAGGTATGGTTTTCCAGAAAAGATTTATTGTGATAACGGTCCTCATTTTAGGAATCAAGTAATACAAAAGCTATCGGAAATATTTTCAATCCAACTCAGGTTCCATTGTAGTTATCATCCACAGTCAGCAGGACTGGTGGAAAGAAACAATGGAACTATTAAAGCAAAACTGAGGAAGGCTATGGAAGAAACAGGGAAGAGTTGGGTAACATGTAGCTGTAGCATTAAGCTTACACATTCAACCTAACAGTACAGGATTATCACCATTTGAAATATTATATGGAAGGCCATTTAGGGTACCGCTAATAGATACAAAGGGAGATGATACAAGATTGACTGAAACAATCGTTAACTACATGTCAAAAATGATGAAGAACAAAAGTATTATGTCTACAGTATCTCCTTCTACAGATCCAGCACCAACAGGAGGGCCAATAAACCCAGGAGAATGGGTGTTTATCAAAGTCCTGAGGCGAAAGAATTGGTCAGCTCCCCGCTGGGAAGGACCCTATCAAGTGTTACTGTCTACACCCACAGCAGTCCGCATAGCTGAAAGACAGACTTGGATCCATCTCACACACTGCAAAAGAGCACAAATACCACTGTCAGATAAGTAGAAACATTCACCATGCCGGATTTAAAGCTATGCTTGATAACTGTTTTATGTGTGACCACAATTGCATTCCTTATTTCAAATATAGTGACACAAGGCCAGGTATACGATAAAATGAGGGAAAGAGCTATAGGAATACAATCCAGGTGGGACACTAGTAGAGGTGTAGTGATAATAAAATGTACTGAAGGGATGAATTGCATTGCTCAGATTGATGCATGTCAGGTTTTCCCCTGTTCAGGACAACACTTTCACTGGCCGGAGACAGAAAATTATATCTGTGTCACCACGGAGGTATGCAGCACATATAGAAAAGCGTGGGGTAGAGCTGTTCATATAGGTGGGTGTGCGTGCGAGAAGTGGAGTTGGGTAATTGCTAATACAGGACCACGGGATTGGGGATACAACCCAAATTCTAACTTGAAAAACCGACTGAAAATTATCAAGATATTTGTAAAACAAAATATTTGCAAAACAAACAATTGCATGCCTGTAATAATAACACTTAAGACTCCTAAACGCACTGATAACGGAACATATGTGTTGGGAGCATGGGGGAGTGGAATAAACAAGGTTGGGATATTCCATATAATAGTGTCCCCAAGCCCGAGAAATCAGACAACATCTGTAACAGCCACACCAACCAAACCGACTTCGATGAAAAATAATCCTGTAAAATATATAGACATAAGAAATATGAAGGAAACGTATGCCCTAGAAACAGGATTCACAGACTCAAATGTATGGCTACAATGGATCGTTCACACAGCCCGAAACAGCAAGTTATCCTCTTCCAATTGTCTAGCATGTGCAGCAGCCAGGCCGGGGTTAGGCACAGTGCCTTTTCCCCTTAATCCAGATAATGATCCAAAAGGTTTTCGTTGCATGCTAGAATTATACAAATCAGAGAGTGATACCAACTGCACCACTTTGAAACTTCTGTTCCCCCCAGTGTCATCACAGATTAAACCACCTTGGTTTACGCCATACACCGGGAATTATACCTGCTTGACACGAAGCAGAGGTACTGTGTCAGTAGGAGTATTGACAACCTGTAAAACCATCATTGATGTAATTAAGGGCGAGAGCAATGTCACTGATGACATAGTGAATGATCAAACCATGGCCAGAGCTGATGTATGGTGGTTCTGTGGAGGTAAGATACTCAGAGCAAAATTACCAACTGATTGGAAGGGAACTTGTGCTATGGAACAATTATTAATGCCGACATATATTTTACCATATGACACAATGGCATTAGAAAAAGTGACGATACATAATTTACGAACAAAAAGAAATGCACCAGCAGGATCTTTTGACAACAGAGTTTATACAGATGCAATTGGTGTTCCTCGAGGTGTTCCTGATGAGTTTAAAGCCAGAAATCAGGTTGCTGCAGGGTTTGAATCACTCCTGGCTTGGTGGGTAACCGTTAATAAAAATGTGGATTGGATAAATTACGTCTATTATAACCAACATAGATTTTTAAATTACACTAAGGAAGCAATTGGGGGCATACATCAACAGTTAGATAAGACTAGTTTAATGGCATGGCAGAATAGGATGGCGTTAGATATGTTGTTGGCTGAAAAAGGAGGAGTATGTAAAATGTTTGGAGATATGTGTTGTACGTTTATTCCTAACAATACAGCACCTGATGAAAGCATCACTAAGGCAGTGAATGGAGTAACCTCTCTATCTGCAGAGTTAGCTGAAAACTCTGGTTTTGAAGATCCTCTGACAGGATGGCTCCAGGACATTTTTGGAAAATGGGCAGGTTCTATAAAAACTATGATGTTATCTGTAACCGTAATGATTACCATTCTAATCGTTTGTGGATGTTGTTGTATCCCCTGTTTGAGAGGACTGTTACAGAGACTCATTGACACCGCTCAATTCATTGACTAAAACAACTATGCTGTATGAAAGGATCCCCATCACCGATGATCACCGAGGGGACTATGAGAATGCAGCACAAGAAAATGTTACTTCTGATCTGACAGATGATGATTTATATGGTAACCTCTTTGATGAAGATAAGGACACTACGGACTAAGAGATAATTGCTGTTATATGTTTATTCTA
Source organism: Eutrigla gurnardus (assembly GCF_963514095.1). Classification (NCBI taxonomy): domain Eukaryota; kingdom Metazoa; phylum Chordata; class Actinopteri; order Perciformes; family Triglidae; genus Eutrigla; species Eutrigla gurnardus. The sequence goes on along the minus strand of NC_139915.1, from coordinate 20,599,795 downwards.
CTGATTATGATGAGGCTACGGAAAATCTAACTGAAGTTGTAGTTTTCTGAATTGACCAACTAGAGCCACTTAGGAGAAAAATATTCACAGCATTTGTACATATTGAAGATGACCCCATTTCTTTTGTTCTTTTTACGTGCAAGGGATAGTTTAACTAGGTAGGGATAGGTCCGTAGCCAAGCCCGATAGGTTGACTAGCTTGGCGAGGACATTTATGTTTTGTTTTTGGGGGCAACAATGTAATCAAAATGCTTTTGAATTTATGCTTATTTTTATATCATTTCTGTGCCTTGTTAAATGGAGTACCTGCGGGTGGTTGCCGGGGCAGCGGGACCGTGAGAGAGTTTCCCTTTCTAGAAGGATAATGGATAATAAGAATGTTTTGAACTGCCTGATAGGGTTTTCGCTCTCACACTTCACAAAATGTATGTTATGATTATGCTTAGAATCAGCATAAACAGGAGGGATATGATATGGAAATTTTGTACTTCTTGATGAGAGATATCTGAACTGAAGACTTACACATGAGAAGGTTTGGTAAATGTGTCCTGTGACCTGTGGCCTGTGGCCATTTGTGTGTGTTTTGCAACCCATGTGTGCCTTGCGACATAGTTGTGGTTTATGACCCAGGTAGGGTTTGTGAACCATGCAAGGTTTAGTTAAACATTTGAGTTTACGACTTCCATCCCTGTGAACTGAGTGAAAACACACCCACAAGAAGATGGATAAATATCATGTTTGTCTCACAATACGTTGAGTCTACACTTAGTAACAGACCAGCATGTTGCTCTGTGAATTCTCCTCTTGATCAAGATTAAATCCCTGTTTGGACCTTGAGCTGACTCCGATCTCCTTCCTCCAGTTCTATACCAACGGGTAATTATTTTAACAGCAGGTCTGAAGGGTTTTGCCTGAGCCTTGATGCTGTCTACGTTGCACGGATGGTTATCACACTTGAATTTATTTTTGAGCAAGTCTTGCTGTTTCTTAACAAGCTCACTCTGGCGAATCCTCGTGACAGCTTTTTCTAACGTCAGCTCCGGGTCCAGTTGCAGTTGTTCTCATAGTCTTTTATCTCTTATTCCGACAACAAGTCTGTCTCTTATCATTTCACTGGGGAGCGCCCCATAGCCGCAATGCTCCGCTAAGCTATGCAAAGCTGTGATGAAACAGTCTGCGGTTTCTCCGACCTCTTGTTGTCTTTGGTTGAACTTTGCTCGTTCAAAAATCACATTTCTTCTCACAACACAATGTGCCTCTCAGCGTCTCGTAATCACCCGTCTCCTCGTCCGACAGATTCAGTGCAGTCAGAACATCCTCAGCCTCGTCACCCATCGTATAAATCAGCGTATTAACTTGATTTTCCTCCGCCTTCAATTCTAGCCCTGAGACGATTCTGTACCTCTCAAAGCGGCGAATCCACTTCGGCCACTCTTCAGGCTTTGTAAAATCAAATTTCGGCGGCAGGGTGACTTGGAACTGCTCCATTTTGCTGAGCGAGTGAAGCTCTAACTGCCGCCAACGGTGATTAGCTTGTTAGCCTAGCATCTTACTGGCAGACAGTTGGCTGGAAAATGGACGCTCAGTGAGTTCTTCAGTCGAGTAGCTCATCTTGCTCGTTAGTGTTACTCGCTGTGGAGCACTTCTGACACCATGTTATGTCACTATAGATTAATAGTTACTTTCAGACACACTTGGACGGACGGACTCGGACGCTTGCAGCTCACTCGGACATTGTTTATTTTAAGGAACATTACACCTGAACTCTCACTGCACAATGTTTGCATGGTTGTGTTGTCTTCTTTTGTCCAGTTCATTAAAATATGATATTACGGTGATCTTTCTGTCACATTTATTTATTTATTAATTAATTTATTCATTTTATTTTTGGGTAATTTACAGAACATTATTGTCAAGCATTTAGTACACAGCCTTGCGTAGTGGAGAAAAAGCAAGAGGTAGTCGCTGTAACGTCTTTAGCTTGCTGAGATATTTATTCTCGTTTTTACATTTACTCCCGCCTGGAGAGGTAGAACTGGCGCTTCAGAGAGCGTAGTTACGTCACATCCTGTGCGTACCGTAAAGATCAGAATGCCACAATAAGGTATGGCGTTTTCTGCGTGCGCCTACAATAGCATCTGTTCCTCACATAAGCTTCTGTTTGTAGAGCGTAGTTCCATAGCTTATTAGGTAAGTTACTCTCCAACAGTAAACATCTACCCATCTCGTAAAGGGTCCGCCACCCTCTCTCGGCCGTGCCATTTTGGTGGGGTGAATCAGGTGCAGACGTCTCATGTCTAATCCTATTCTTGATTAACAGTGCTTGGAACTCTCTGCTTGTGTACTCAGTCCCATTATCGGACCTGATGCACCTGACTTCACCGATTGGTGCTACATCTGCTAAAAACCGTTCTGTTGCTTGCACTGCATCACTCTTGGACTTTAGAAAGTACACCAGCATAGTACCTGAGTAGTCATCAGTAAAGATTTGAGCATATTTGTGACCATCTATGCTAGGTGTTTGCATGGGACCGGCTAGGTCAGTGTGGACTAATTCTAAGGGTTTCTTAGCCCTCCTGTCAGGCTCCCTGTTTCTCGTCTGCATGAATTTGCCCTTTGTGCACACTTCACATAACTGTGCTGGTCTAGCCACACTCCCCCTTATCTCCATGCCTCTCACTACACCTTGTAATTTCTGCACATCTTCATAATTACAATGCCCCAAGATTTCGTGCCAGGTTTGTACATCATGACATACTTTACATTGATCAACATCATCTTGAACAGTAGGCAAGTAATACAAGTTACCACTTTCGTGAATGTCGAACCTGCTACCGTCCCTTGTGACCATGCGATTGTCCCCTTTCTGGAAGGTGATCGTCGCTCCTCCATTTGTGGCTCTCGCCACCGAAAAGATGTCATGCGGGTAAGAAGGCATGTATAGAGCATCCCGCAGCTGTGCTCTGTGCTGTCGTCCCGCGCTGTCTTGCAGACAGATCGTCGCCATTCCTCTTCTCTGTGCTATTCCCGTGCACTTTGTTCCATCAGCTTACTCCACTGAATGAGAGTCAGGTTGAAAATTGTCATCAAAACTCTTAAACTTCTCTATGTCATTCACAATGTGTGACGTGGCACCTCCGTCCACCATGATGCCTTTCATCTTCACGTTGCCTGGTGGTCTCTCACTCTTTGTGTTCTTTGCCTTGAAGAAATGGTCCTCCTGGTCGCTGTCCCGCTCCTCTTGGACCTTTCTTGCGCCGTCTCGTTCCCCCTTTTTCTTGCACAGGGATTCTTCGTGTGTATTACTTTTACAGTAACCACACCACACTTTTCTGGTACACTTTCTCGCTTTGTGGCCCTTTATTCCGCACCTGTAGCACGTCACATTGGCATCTTCATCCTTCCTGTTGCCAGCGTGTGCCTTGGGTGGACCTCTGCCTTGTTGTTTAACATGTGTCTTCATTACATTATCTGTAGACTGTCTTACTCATTTTCTCACTCTCTTCATAAACCTGCAGTCTACAAATGTCACATTGTCTTCATTTTGTGTAACATGAACTGCTAGGAGTTTGAAGGAGTCTGGTAGCCCATTTAGTACCATGGCTACAGTTAATCCATCACTCATGGTTTCACCAGCATCTTTCAGGACCATCATTATGTTCTCTGCCCTTATGATGTAATCTGTAACACTCTCACCTCCTGCCATGTGTAGCTTGGTGAATGACGTGTAGAGTTTGATGATCCTTGGCTTACTTTTCCCCGAGTAGTGTTCCCTCAGTATTTTCAGGGCCTTTCTGCCATCATCCGCTGCTTCGTGTCTTATTATGGACAGGCTTTTGTCATCAATCAGTCGGATCAGCTCAGCATAGCAGTCAGTATTCTTCCTTCTGTCCGCTGCTATCTGATCTGCATTGCCGCCGGTTAGCTCATTCAACATAGTCTCTTTCAATTTTAGAATGTGTAGATGACCAAGGAACCTCGTTTCTCACAGGTCATATCTGTCTTCTGAGCCGTCAAAAAGAAGTTGTGGAGCCGGCGCTGCCATTCTGTTAGTCATCTCGCGTATTGCGTCGTGGAAAAAAAAACTTTAACTCCAAGTTGTCCACAGAAGTCCGTGTTATTCCGTCACGTTAAACTTCTTCCGACACACTATCCATGTGTCCAACTCTGCCTGGGCCCATAACCTGTCAAGCATTTAGTACACAGCCTTGCGTAGTGGAGAAAAAGCAAGAGGTAGTCGCTGTAACGTCTTTAGCTTGCTGGCATATTTATTCTCGTTTTTACATTTACTCCCGCCTGGAGAGGTAGAACTGGCACTTCAGAGAGCGTGGTCACGTCACATCCTGTGCGTACCGTAAAGATCAGAATGCCACAATAAGGTACCGTAACATACAGAGTAAGGGCGCCATCAAATCACAACATTTAACAATTATTATTTTAAAATAAATGAAATGTAAATTAACATGAATCAAGTCGATTGGAAACCATGCCATTAATTAGTGATCCCACCCTATTTATATGTGTAATTTCTCCATTCAAGGCCTGCGGAAACAATACATTTCTCATTTGTAAATAAAGTTGCATTAAAACAACTTGAATCCAACAGTCTGATTCACTTCAAAAATGAGGACAGACCGGTTTCAGAGCACATCTTTATTTTTTAAGTTCTCATTAATTTCTTTTAGTGTTCCTGAGATAGTTACAAGTGTTGATGCAATCTTCTCGAGTGTGTCTGCGATCCTTTTTTGATTGTCCAGCACGTGCCCGAGATCAGGCGTGGGGAGGCAGGGGACCGAGTACGTGTGTAGGTACTGCTGTAGGAAGGTTCTGGTTCCGTTTCTTGGCACTGCAGGACTTCATCTGTGAATAAATAACAAATTAAGGCATTGTTGCGACCCACAGTCCAATACTAAGACGTATTCTGATCTTACACACATTATGGTAAACTCCTGCCTTTAGGACACACGTTTTAAATAAAGGTATTATTTCAGAAAATAAATAACCTTCCGATCCTCTGGATTAGCCGCAGCACAGGGAGGGGATGAAACCGTTGCCTCTGGGCCCAGGTCTGTATCCAGACAATCAGTTGATGGTACTCCTAAAAAGTAAGGGGGGGGATTAAACAATTAAATAAAATAAAAAAAACAGTGATTTTTCCCATATAGCATACCTGAGAGTGTCGTCTCCCTGATGATGGCCCCGATGCGCTGGTCCATCTCAGCATTTTGCAATTTTCTTTTTTTGTTCTGATTTTAAGTCAAACCACTTCTTTTTGACCTCCTCTATTGTTCGCCCTTCGCCAGATACCGCAGTGGCGGAGCTAGACTTTTATCCTTGGGGTGGCCAGGGGGTGGCCAAGGCTATTTCAGGGGGTCCACAGACTATAACAATGAATTTGTTTCATGACTTATGAATTGCAATCGGAGTGTCAAATGTTGAAATGTACATACTAAGCACACAGGAGATGAGATTTATGTATATATAATTTGCAGTTTATTAACAATGCAGAAAATGTAAAACACAACTTGGCAACAATTTTTCAATAATTCATTAATAAAAAAACTTAAGGGTTCCTACACATTTGAAATTTCCAGACCCTAATTCCCAGACTTCTCAGTAAAAAAATAAATTAAAAAGAATCTAATAATTTGTGACATTTGAGTAATAAGATGTGTATCATGTGAATAGATTATGCAATTCATCATGGAAATCATTTGTTATCATTATTGAATTTGTATGCCATTATGTCACCAAATTATTTCCAGAAGATTGTAGATAGGTAGTGTATGCAAAATAATTAACCCACAAATCTTAAGATAACCCAGATAAGTATAAATATATTTCCATACAATTGTTTCCATCTTCCATATTACTACAGACCTGGAAATGTAGAAATTACATACTTTCCATACTAGCGTAGGAACCCTGTAACTTAAAATTACTGCATGTGACTGCTTCTATGCTCTGACCTGGTGATGATGGGCTGTGTGCATCACATTCTCTCTCCTCCTGACATTCTCTCTCCTCCTGACTCGTCCCAGGATGGGAGCTGCCAGGACTGCTGGCAGACCTGAATTCTGGCTGTCTGTCTGCCTCATCTTTTCCTGACTTGCTTCTTTTTAAAAAGAGGTCATAAATCTTCTCCCCCTGCCTTTTCATTCTCAACTGACCCTATGAAAAAATAAGCCAGTCTTGTTAACGTTACTCCTGGCATCACTTACAATCACACAATGTTATTAAATCCCCACTTCAAGCCTAAAAAATGTCAGGGCAAATAAACCACTGTAGACCTAAGTTTAATATTCAGACTTTTCAGCTAGTTGGCAGCAGGCTAACTACCGTGTTCACGTTACCTTTCAACAGAGCATGAAACAGCTAGCTGGCTGATTCTCCGCTAGTTTCATTCCTCTAGAATCATTGGAGAAACACGTAAATATAAATAGCGACCCAAATGAATTAAACGTAGACGTTAGCGGCTGTTGGAAGCTAGACGCCATGAGATGTAACGTTAACGTTTGCTTGATGCCGTGGCTCTCTGCTTGTAGCAAAAAAACAAACAAACTTCTATCTACAAAAGTTATTTTAAACAGTAGCCATGTTTCCATCCAAAGTGATTCGAATTACTGGGAAATGCGCATTAAAAGAAATTCGAATCATGTGTGTTTCCATCAAAAGAACGGACTTTGGTGAAAACTACAAATTCGCGCGAGTTTTCTAAGTCACGCGAGATTTTCCGCGGGTTGGCATGGCAACCAGCCTGTAAACATTCCGTCGTCTTCCTGCCGGTGACACCGGCTGGACCGGCCGGTGCTTGGGTGAGGTGCATGGGCTTTTCACACAGCCTTGTGGGCACAAGTGGCCCGAGTTCGGCCGTGTTCAGCTGTCTGTCTCCCGGCTGGTTTGCGTGCTGCGCGTCTTGGCGTTTCGCGTTCGACGGAGAGTCCGCCTGTGTGGACTCGCGTGGGGCTGGGCGGGCCGGTGTTTGACCGATGTCCGAGGGCTTTTCAGCAAGCTCTGACGGTGAGAGTCCCGACAGTTCGGCGTGGTTGAGGTCTCTATTTAAATGTCAAACACCGGAAGCAGTCGGGGTGAAAGTGCGCTACGTCACACTTGATTCGCATACAGCTGTTTCCATCCCATTCGAATCAACCAAAACCCGGCCATAGCGAGCGTATTTCATTTTGTGCGAATCAGGGGATTTTAATGCGAATCACGGCGTTTCCATCATCATTTTCCGATGCGATACATCTAGATGCGCATCTAAACAGCTGATGGAAACGCACTGACTCATTAGGACACCACCGTAAAACTTACTTTACGACGAGGATTTCTCTGTCCATGAAGGTTATCCTTCTTCTCCTTCTTTTTCTTTGTCACTTAGTTGATCTCCGGTAACAGGCAACGATAACCGACTCCAGTTCAAATCTTCCTCTTCTTCAGTGGCGATTCTTCTTCTTCTCCTAATGAACGTGGCTCGCAACGCTTTGTGGTGCATAGCGCCAACTACTGTACAGGAGGGACTTAGCAGTCAATAGGCTTCACTGATTTAAAAATGCAACTGGCTCCTTCCGACAAGACGTGCGGTGCCGCGATATGTCAATCATCTGGGGCACCTGGGGGGTCCAATCAGATTTCAGGGGGGTCCAGTGCTACCCCGGCCTCCCCTCTAGCTCCGCCACTGCAGATACGGTGTCCACTCCTTTTGTGACCGCCTCCTATGCTTCTTTTTTATTTGTGTTTGTGTAGCCTGCACTGAGGCTACTAAATATAACTTTTTTACTGCGGGTTATTTCCTGCAGCAGTACCTCCACTTCTGAACTGCTGAAGTTTTTTTTCCTCTTTACCTGAGGTGCTCCACTTGCTTTGCGTTTTGCTTTTGGCATTGTATCGATGCTGTTTCCGCTGTATGACATGTGTCTGCTCACGGTCCTGCAGTCTCTTTTATGGGCATTGATGGGTGGTTACCTATGCAAATACTATGTAAATTAGACTCACCTGGCACACGCTCTCAACTTACGAGGAGATGGCATTCATCAATTTACGAACACAGCTGCGAGCAATTCTGCAGTTTAAGAACACATTGATGAATGCCACGTAGAGTTTTCTTAAGAACCTTCTAAAGAACAGCTTAAGAAAGAATCTAAGAAAATTCTTAAGAAGATATTGGTGAATGAGGCCCAGTGTTCTTGGCTGAGTCTTTACTGCAGCAACCTGGGTTTGAGTCTGACGCTGGCCTTGTGCTGTAAGTATTCCCCTCTCAGTCCCTGTTCCCATTCTCCAGCTGTCCTGTATGAAAGGCAAAAAAAAAATTTGGAATTCCAATGCTTTTCTTAGCAAGAGTCGCATTCTGTAGCAGGCAGGTGCCAACCTCTGCTTCTGAAAAATGAAACCAGGGCTGAACACTGATGTGCAGTTAGAGTAAACAAGCTAGGCACTGCCTACCCAGCAAAATCAAACATGAATGTAATTTAATTTAATAAACGTGTATTTTTACTGTTTATATTTGTGATTTCTACATATAATTAGTGTATTACTTGAGAAATGAGAAATGTAGCAGTAACGCATACACAAATACGACAAGATGGTAGAATAAGCAGTGCTATTAATGTCCACTCATTGTGGACGGCAAGCAAACAAAAACATGTCTGTATTTGTAGCGTTAGACATTTCTGCAGCAGTCTATCGTTATCACAGTCATCAAAGTGGTTAGCTAGCACTAATATACACGGGAGAAAAAAAGACAGACCGCCATCGTCTCTTTGTTCGGGGAACTCACTGACCGTTTATTCTGCGCATGCTCACAATACCATCATAGTGCACGCAGGCACACACGCGTACATCACTGGGTAGGGTATTCAACATGACTTTGCTAACACATATCACATATGCTTAACACTCCCACTCAAACATGTTTATAGCTCTCTATAGTGGTAAACAAAAACAAAAAATACATAACTCCCAAAATAAAACAACTGGCAGTGTTCTAAAAACACATTTTTAGCATTTACATCTGCCAGTTCACATTACTCTCCAAACAAATACCCCTTGAACCTCTCAAACTTAGCCTGTGTCACTGGCTTGGTAAGAACATCAGCTACCATGTTTGCAGGGCAGTATTCTATAGATACTTTCCCTTCTGCGTGTGCAGACCGTACAAAGTGATACTTTATATCAATGTGTTTGCTTCTCTGTCTGCATACTGGGTTCTTAGACAAAGCTATCACTCCCTGGTTGTCCTCATATATCTTGACTAGTAAATGCTGGTATAATATTGTCTACAGACACAATAAGTTTAGTAAAGTTGTAACTTATAACTCGAATGTCTGTGAGGTTCCCACTGAGAACCGACAAACTGCCTCTAACGTCTCCCAATCGTCTGCTGCGTTTATCTCATTCTTCAATTATAAACCAATAAAGATATCAGCTATTGAATCATCTAAAGTTAAATCAGACTACACGCAGATAATGAAATCACTGTTAACAACCAACGATATGCTGTAGTTGGTCAGTTGCCAAGCTTCACTCGTATTTATTGACAAATTGACGTGGGAGGTGCAGGCGGATGCAGGCGGATGGCACCGGTGGATGCAACGGGTATCCAGTGATTCCCGTCCGTCCCCAGGTAGACTCTGATATGCTCTCTCTCTCTGGACTCTGGCGCCTCAGGTGGAGAGAAAGAAAACCACACATGGTGAGATTCGGCTTGGAATCATTATTATTTCATTTAATGCAAATCTGCTTTTACTATGAATGACCAAACATGAAACACTTTATTCACCTCAATATGATTACCAAACACCAGTTATGCGCACGTATATCGAGTAGAATTAACGTAATCACACAGCAGTAGAACAAAACAGTACAAACTTGAAGGCGCTCGCTCCATGTCTGCGCGTTCACATGGGCCTACTCACAGCCCCTCCTTTCTTTTCGTCTCCTCTCAGTGAAAAAGAGAGAAAGAAGCAGAGAGGCCCGTTTGCCAGTCGTAAATTAATGCTTTTTATCTGCCAGTATTCAAACAGGAAATGATTGAATGAGAAATCTTGACGGGTCCATGACAACTTTACCCATTAATTCATTTCAATTTAACCATTTGCTCTGAGGAGGTGGTTTCAGGTAGCCTATGAATATTTTGATTTTGGTCTCCGTAGGAAAATATCCGCACTTTGCTGCATACATGTGTAACCAAACTTAAATACACACTCATGCTAGTTCCTTGGTTATGTTAGTCATACTCTAATCATGCATTCAGTTTATCACATCTTCAGATCTGAAATGGTTTATGTGTTTAAACTTTGCATCAAATCTGTTTTACCGGTATTCAGGCCATAGAATATTGATTCTCCAATCCGACTATTTTTCTTTTCATGTCTCATCAGAGCTCCTCACTCAGATATGTGGAAATTGCAGTGACTAGAAGAACAATTATAATTAACAATTACAATTTTATATATATATATATATATATATACCTAATATTACACATGTCTATCATATTCTCTCCTCATAATATCCCTTAATTACCATAATTTGTCTCTTTTATATAATTAATAATGCTATTTTGTGCCTGTAAGTTAAAATTTCCATACCACCAATCCTTCATATATTTTTGTATACAGCCAATTTACACCAATTAATATTCCCTCTGTGTGAAATCCTGTATAGTTGTGCATGTTTTAATGTTATTTCGCCTGTTTGTTGTTAGCCAGGCCTACTTAGACCTAACTCTGATTTACAATGACTGAAGGTTGAAGGTAATAAAAACACATTGGTCGTGCCCCATCACTGAGAACTTTTTTTGGACATCCTAAATTAGCACATTCCTTATCACACCATTTCTATCTCACATTATCAACCATGATACATATGTATTGTATATTAATGCGTATTTAAAAATATTTTAATTAGAATTATATCATTAATTCATTAATTCATAATAAAATCAATCTCACCATCCGTGCAGCGTGAGATGTCACCATAATCACAATAAACACTGAAAAACTCAGAGACACACAGACAACACGATCAGGCCGGCCCCCCAAAAAATACAACTTTAAAACAATTGTTCAACTTAATTTCATCACAGATCCCCATAACAAGCCTTGACGCTTGTCTTTTGGACTCAACCCCAGAGTCCAACCACGACTGCAACAACTCACCTTTGATTTCCCTTAATACCCCATTACTTACGTTAGATTCCACTGTAATTTCCAATTCCCCCTCACTTAGAAAACTCCCTGACATTAGTACCCCATCTCTTTGTTACCCCTGTCTCCCTGACATTAGTACCCCATCTCTGTTACCCCTGTCTTCCTGACATTAGTACCCCATCTCTTTGTTACCCCTGTCTCCCTGACATTAGTACCCCATATCCTTAAAACCCCTGTTTTCCTGACATTAGTACCCATCTCTTTGTTACCCCTGTCTTTCTGACATTAGTACCCCATCTCTTTGTTACCCCTTTCTTCCTGACATTAGTACCCCATATCCTTAAAACCCCTGTCTTCCTGACATTAGTACCCCATCTCTTTGTTACCCCTGTCTTCCTCACATTAGTACCCCTTCTCTTTGTTACCCCTGTCTTCCTGACATTAGTACCCCATATCCTTAAAACCCCTGTCTTCCTGACATTAGTACCCCATATCTTTGTTACCCCTGTCTTCCTGACATTAGTACCCCAAAATCTCTTAACAAAATTTTCCCTTGTCTTCCTGACATTAATACTCTAAAATCTCTTAATGTCCCTTGTTCTTGATATTAATACACCAAAATCTCTTAACGAAACTTTCCTTTGTCAAAACTAGAATTTTGACTTTACATAACAACCCCCTTTTTGGGCCTAACTCTCCCTGACATTAGTACCCCATCTCTGTTACCCCTGTCTTCCTGACATTAGTACCCCATATCTTTAAAACCCCTGTCTTTCCTGGCATTGGTACCGCATCTCTTTGTTACCCCTGTCTTTCTGACATTAGTATCCCATATCCTTAAAAACCCTGTCTTCCTGATATTAGTACCCATCTCTTTGTTACCCCTGTCTCCCTGACATTAGTACCCCATATCCTTAAAACCCCTGTCCATCCTGGCATTGATAGCGCATCTCTTTGTTACCCCTGTCTTTCTGACATTAGTATCCCATATCCTTAAAAACCCTGTCTTCCTGATATTAGTACCCATCTCTTTGTTACCCCTGTCTCCCTGACATTAGTACCCCATATCCTTAAAACCCCTGTCCATCCTGGCATTGATACCGCATCTCTTTGTTACCCCTGTCTTTCTGACATTAGTATCCCATATCCTTAAAAACCCTATCTTCCTGACATTAGTACCCCATCTCTTTGTTACCCCTGTCTTCCTGACATTAGTACCCCATATCCTTAAAACCCCTGTCTTCCTGAAATTAGTACCCCATCTCTTTGTTACCCCTGTCTTCCTGACATTAGTACCCCTTCTCTTTGTTACCCCTGTCTCCCTGACATTAGTACCCCATCTCTTTGTTACCCCTGTCTCCCTGACATTAGTACCCCATCTCTTTGTTACCCCTGTCTTCCTGACATTAGTACCCCATCTCTCTGTTACCCCTGTCTTCCTGACATCAGTACCCCATCTCTTTGTTACCCCTCTCTTCCTGACATTAGTACCCCATATCCTTAAAAACCCTGTCTTCCTGCCATTAGTACCCCATCTCTTTGTTACCCCTGTCTCCCTGACATTAGTACCCCATATCCTTAAAACCCCTGTTTTCCTGACATTAGTACCCATCTCTTTGTTACCCCTGTCTTCCTGACATTAGTACCCCATCTCTTTGTTACCCCTGTCTTCCTGACATTAGTACCCCATCTCTTTGTTACCCCTGTCTCCCTGACATTAGTAGCCCATATCCTTAAAACCCCTGTCTTCCTGACATTAGTACCCCATCTCTTTGTTACCCCTGTCTTCCTGACATTAGTACCCCAAAATCTCTTAACAAAATTTTCCCTTGTCCTTCTGACATTAATACTCTAAAATCTCTTAACGAAATGTCCATTGTTCTTGATATTAATACCCCAAAATCTCTTAACCAAACTTTCCTTTGTCAAAACTACAATTTTGACTTTACATAACAACCCCCTTTTTGGACCTAACTACCCACGTCGCTACTAGTGACTAATCACAGCATGACTTATGAGCATTGTAAGCTTGGTCCCGCCTGTCAATTTGTCCTGTCTCTTTTCCTCTTTCTTTTTTTACCATATGTCAGTACTGTCTTACTTCTCCCTATATTTGTCTGACATTCCTCTCCCTTTAAATCCCTAAAATTTAGACAGATCTGTATCAACCATCCATCCATCCATTGTCTACTGCTTATCCTGTAGTCATGGTCACGGGGAGGGCTGGAGCCGATCCCAGCTGTCATTGGGCGAAGGCAGGGTACACCCTAGACAGGTTGCCAGTCTATCACAGGGCCAACATGTAGAGACAGACAACCATTCACGCTCACATTCACACCTACGGGCAATTTAGAGTCATCAATTAACCTATCCCCATCTTGCATGTCTTTGGACTGCAGGAAGAAGCCTGAGAACCCGGAGAGAACCCACGCTTACCCACGCTTACACGGGGAGAACATGCAAACTCCACACAGAAGGGACCCGGGAATCGAACTCTCGCTGTGAGGCGACAGTGCTACCCACTACACCACTGTGCAGCCCCTGTATCAACCAATTACGCATCTTTTGCCTATTTCCCCGCAGATTAAATCATTTTCAGCTTAACAGACAAAAGAAAACACAGACAGTTAGTCACAAATCAAGTTTTTCATTTATAGAGTGAAAAAGTCACACCTTGTTTGCCGGCAAAGGGGACTTTTGATCCGTGACCTCTGCCCTGTGCCTCGCAGTCACTGGCTGATCCTGTCGTGATCGCCAATCTGTGGTTTCTTAGGCAACTTCCCCGAGATGTCAAAGTGTAGATTGGTGATGAATAAATCTTCGGAGTAAGGCAGATGGAAAGAAAATTATCTTTATTTAAACAGATATCAAGCCTGCGTCTGAAACCATGCGTACACACCCGGTTGTTCCGAATCCCTGGCAGAGTCCTTCCTGGAGCCTCTGCACCTGTTCCACCTGGGAAGTCCTTTCTTGCTCTTGAATCTAAGGAAATCCAAACTCTTCCTGCCACATGTCTTTCTTTTAAAGAACTCTACTTCCTGGTCGGCCTTCTTCTCGCTCATCCTGTCACCTTAGTAAATTTATCCTCTTCCCCTCAAATGGAAGAGCTTGGTTGCCAGGCGCTCCATCCTAAAGCTTTATTTTGTACTTATAAGGTCATGTTCTGCTTAGCCATTCCTGCGGCAAAAAGATACTTAGTTACTCTTGTTAGAAAGGCTCCAGAAGTTGTTATGTTATGTTTATTATGGATGGTTATGTGCCTTAATAATTCCTTTGGTGAGCGCTTGTATTACTTTAAGAGCGCAAAGCATTATGGGGAGTGTAGTACGAGCAGCGACGCGATCTCCCGGCTAGTTTATCTCCCGTCATTTCAGAATAAACCACACCCACACAAACTCAGGCTCATGTACCCACACTCACTCTCAGGCTCACACACGCTCATGCCAGCACACGTGTTGTGACTGTACGCCCTCGAATGCCTGTAACTCACCTGTGCCTGCAACCCTTCAGTAAAGTGCCTGAACGAACTTCCTGTCTCCATTCATTGCATTCTGACCGATGCCCCGGGGCGAATGAAGCTTTAATCACAAAACCATCACCATACAGTCCTTTCCACCCTAGTCTCCACAATAACTCCTTTACTTCCTATAGCTAGTGTGTAACACACACAAAGAGAGTTAAATTTACAACTGAGTAGAGTGATGCGCAGGCCCTAAAATCCAACCCTGTTGGTTCAGTCCCAGTTCCTGCAACCACAATAGCCCAATGCCCACAGCCAGACACTGCTGTGGTCAGACACCAGCCTACAGAGTGAGCTGGGGGCTGCTGGGAGTGTGGGTGTACTCTGCACATCCCTGCCCTTATTTGCAGGAAAACTAGAGGGGGTGTGCACAGAGGGCCCATTGCCTGCCCCCTTGCAGAATTATCCATGAGGGCCCCTGAGAAGGCTACTGGTGGCTCTGGCTACCTGGCAGCAAAGATAGGTGGGTTTAGCTGTCATGTGCTGGTTGATACTGGAGCAACACAGTCTATTGTACCTAAACAGGTTTGGCTTTCTATCACCAAGGGAGGGTCTAACTTAGAAAGGTATGTTGGGGATGCAAGAGCAGCAAATGGTAGGGGTATGCAGTAGGCTTGGGCCGGTTTAATCATTTTCAAACCGGTCTGATACTAAGGGTGCACTCACACCAGGGCCATTCGATCCCTACCATGCCTTGGCGATTGCCCCCCCACAGGGGGTCCCCAGCTAGTTTGCACTCACACTGCTCCAGCCCAAACAGGCCTCAGCCTGATTGTACCTGTTGTACATCACGTCGTAATAAGACATACGCATGGCTTGATGTTGTTTTGAAGAAGCGCCGTCTCAAGTCATCACAATAGCGAACAACACAGAAAACATGACTGAAACTTTACTGACAAGTCCATCTGCATATACTGTATTTCTGATAAACAATCAGCTTGAATCAGCGTGTGTGAGTGGGAGCGAGCAGGCAGCGGATTCTGGACGGAGACACACAACTGCATTTTTATTATAAAAGTATGGGTTTGGTTCCGCTCCGGTCCGGTCCCGCTCACACCACGAGTCTGAAGCCCAAGCCTGACACAGAATCCATCTGTGTCCTACAGTCATCAACAGTATTTTCAGTGATAAATCAGTTCGATAGCGGGGGGAGATCCGAGTTGAACACTGAGGAAAATGAGAGGGACGGCCTATCGATTAAAGCCTACGTCATGTCCACATTGCTTACCCATTCTAAAGTACAGAACGGAGTGCTCACACTGGCCAAACGATCTGGACTTTTGGCTCAAACACAGTAGGCCTACGGTTGGTGTAGTGTGAGTGCACCCTAAGCCAAGGACCGGACCGGGTATACTGACCTTTCCCACTAGGCGTCGCACTTGCCATATCATTCGTTTTTTACACAGAAGATTGTGGCGTAATCATGGAAAGGAGAGTCAAAAATATGGACCACTTATCGCACCGCTTATAAATAACTTTGTTTTGTGTCTCTTCTTACAAAAGATCACGGCTTCTTGGAACCAGAGAGAAGGATACAGCACCGCAGGCCATGTGACGTATTCAATGAGCGTCGGAATTCCGAATAGTTCGTGGCTTCAAAACAACTGTGAAAGGTGGACTTTTGCTCGTCTTGCATATTCACGACTCTTCAAGTTGCTGTGCATCATATACATGTTGCTGCATACACCGGCGGGCTCGTTCGAGCAACTACCGCTGCTTTATCTTCTTCCACGTTCTCAACTCGTTAAATACTCCGGTGGTGCGTCGCCTAGTAAGACATCTTAAATACGTCGGTATGGCGTGCGCATCTCCCCCTCCCACCTCGACTGAAATGTGATCTCTGTCATGCCGCCTCAGACACACGCCGATCCGCTTATAAATACGCAACAAAAGGGGTGAAGTCCATCCATCCATCCATTTTCTACCGCTTATCCTGTATTTAGGGTCACGGGGGGGCTGGAGCCAATCCCAGCTGTCATTGGGCGAAGGCAGGGTACACCCTGGACAGGACGCCAGTCTATCGCAGGGCCAGGGGTGAAGTCGAATAGTTAAAAATAAGGTCCTAACTTCTATTCCTTGACCTTTGGAGAAAACGTCACAGGGTTAAGGAAAGGCGATAGGAGAACTCAAAAGGATTTAAGAAGAGTCGACCGCGGTGCTCAGAGAATCCGACTAGACTTTCACTCAACTACATCGTCATAACGCCGCAGCTGATGATTGACAGCTGATGATCGGCACCGGCGATTGACGTGCGTCTGCACTGGAGAAACTACAATAATGGACTACAAAAAGCACGTCGTCCACTTCTCCCTATGTTGTTGGTTTTATAAACAGCTTGTTTAATGACCGGCTTCAGGTCCAGCAGCTCCTCCTTCCTGTTCGACTGTTTGCTGTATTTACATTTCATTTGTGGTTTTAGTTTAGTTTTTGTCAAATTTGAAACATGATTGAAATAAATAAAAATATCATTAAATTATTATCACTGTCCACACGTATTTAGCAACACAATTCCAATTACTATATGTCTGTATGAAAGTAATTGTTAATTAAAACTGCAAGCTGTGTCATGACAGGCCCTCACTCATATGCGGCCGTGGAGTGCCTGTGGTCACAAGGCAGTGTCGCAGCCGCCTACCTGTGCTGTGGCCGCCTCCTCGTGGCGCAAGTTTAGACACAAGCCATTGACATTCAAAGCCATCTATCTCCCTAATAGCTGTCTGAGTTGCATGCGAGTGTGGAGCAGAGGAGACAATATATTAGATCATTAGCAGGTTTGGAAAGTTTCACGACTGTTGATCTGGTGTGATCCAAAGTGAAACTACATTTCAGTCACAGAGCTCACACACATGTCCATGCCTTCCTGACATCTCTCCTCCTCCCCCTGTGTCCTCTCTCCTGGCTGAAATGAGAGGAATTCATAAAAAAATAATCAGGTGTGGCTTTTACTTGGAAAAAGTCACAAAATCAGTGACATTTCCTGTCACCAGTAGGTGGAGCTCTGACTGTGAGTCAATATTACAGTGCAGACGTGTTCAGGGTGGGACTCTAATCAAGTATGGAAACTTTGGAGCAGATCAGAGGAGAAACACTGGAATTATAATAGTTTTGTTTCTCCTTCACCTCCCCCATTATTTACAGTCACAGAGCTGATACGCAGGTGGTTTAAAACATTTTTTTGTCCACTTCCTGTTGACTATAGGCGGTTGACCAAGAGGCTTTTTTGTACATCTCCACATGGTCTATCTAGGAAAAAATATTTCATGTGTGTACGCTCAACCTTAAGGGGGGGCTGTTACTCAGAAAAAGGGCATAAAAGTCACATTTCATGTCGCCATTAGGTGGCGCTCTGGCTGTGAGTCAATATTGCAGTGCAGATGTATTCAGGATGGGACTCTTATCAAGTATGAATTTTTTGGAGTAAATCGGAGAAGAAACATTATAGTTATAGCAGTTTTGATGCTTTTGGCGAAGGTTCAAAATAGTAGCGCAGTCACAGCATTGCCCTGGCCACGCCCCTAAATATTCTGGACATCTTTGGATACATTTTTGTCCTTAAGGCCTTTCCAACCATATATCCAATTTTGGTATCAATCAGATCACCGGTATAGTCCAAGTTAGATCAAGTACAACCCCTGTGAATGGCCAAAAATGGAAATTTTTGGATTTTTTTGGAAGCGCCCCACATTACTTGATTTTGATGAAAATCGACATGTATGGTTTTTGAAGCTATGTCAACATAGGTTTCCAGTTTCGTGACGATTGGCCCAAAGGTTATGGAGTTATGCTAATTGTGTTTTGGTGGCACAACCCTCTTATGTTTATTGGCCGATATCTTCTGAATAAAACCATATTTTCAAAACCTTTGGACTATGACCTCATCTATGTCTAACGAGTGTGCACACTAAATTTCGTCCAAATCGGATAAACGGTGTTGGAAAAATGCGTAACATCCAGTTTTTCATAAAATCCAAGATGGCGGAAAATTATGCAAGGCGGACTTTTGTACTCCAAGAGGATTTTTTGATAGGACATTTGTCTGCACATGTGTGCAAAATTTCATGTCAATCGGAGTTACGGTGTGGGGGCTGGCGAATCTCCACGCTAGGTGGTGCTAGCGAGCAACGTTTTTGTGGCTAAATACGAAACCTCCAAATTCTCCAATTTTTCACCAGGCCGCATTTTTTTTATGCAGAGAGCCCCAAAAGGCACGTTGAACATGTGAAAGAATAATAAGAAACCGTACAATAACGTGGTGCTCGTGTCACGTCCCACGGGCCATGATCAGGACCTCCTACCCAGTGTGTGTATGTTTGTGATGTTTTGTCTTTGGTGTGCTTGGTGTGTTTGGTTTGGTGTTTGTCTCTGTGTTTTGCTCCTCCTCTCTCTCCCTCTGGAAGCCGCTGGTGGGCGTGGTCGCTGGAGCTCCGGTCGGCACACCTGCAGCTCATCAACCGATCAGCGCGCCTACTTATACCCAGACCAACCTTCCAGACCTCGCCGGATCGTTGAATCAGTCACAGTGAGAAGACGCCAGCCGCACCTGAACTAGTTCTCGTGTTTTTTCGGAATACTCTACTTACCTGTTCTCTGCCTCATCACAGACCACCAGCCCCGAGCCTGAACCGGTCACCCGCCGACTACAACCTGGAGCCAAAGCCTGACCCTGAGTCACACCATCACTCCCGGCGCCACGAAGGATACCAGCCACGTCACCACTGTTGTTTGCACATTTCCAATAAACTACACGTGTTCCAACTAACTCTAGTCTGCGTTTGAGTCCCTGGCCCCAGACCCTGACAGCTCGGGCCCTAAATTTTTAAATGTTTTCATAAACTTTAAAGTCCCAGTCGGCAAGTCCGGCGAATTGAGGGCACTCTGTCAGATTATGAATGTTTACAATTCTCACGCTCCTCCCCCACGACCACAGAGCTCCTTCCTCTCGACTTCGTGCCCTTTGAGATATTTGTGTTTGCTGTGCCTCTTTTTACTGCCGGCTGTACACCAAATTGCCTCTCGGGATTATAAAGACACCTTGAACCTTGAAATCCCTTAGATCAAGCCACCTTTGAAACGCCGGTCCGATGTTGACTCGTTTTATCACAGGCACCGTTGCAGTCTTTCTTTTTTTCCTTATTTTCCACTGGTGTTTTCTTTTCCTTGGTAGTTTTGGGCCTCCTCGTTTCGGTTTTTAACCGAGGAATTGGAAGCTTGTTGCTACTTCTCTCCGCCTCCCTCCTGTGATAGTGGAACAGCCCGAGGAGGGAGGGGCTCTGTGTGTGCACGAACACAGCCCTGCGAGCTGAGTGGACAGGATGCGGGCGCTGTCGATTTTTGGAAAACAAATAACAGGCTTTACGTGCACGTAGAGGCGCGCTTTTTTTTTTCTAAAACCGGATGATTTATGTTGTTCTATCGGAGCATAGTGTCGGCTTCAGTGAATATGATCAAAAAAATGTTGCCGACTGGGACTTTAAATGTTGCTCTTGCAAAGATTTGTGGGTTGCCGTATTCTCCTTTCCTTTCGTATAGGAAAGTCTGTTGCATCCTATGCTAAAGGAGCTCTGAAAGGAAGCATTGGAGCTCCTTTCCTTTGCATTTAGAGAATCCCAAAGGCTCTTATCATGGTGGCCACTTGTTTACTTCCAGGTCACTTCTTCAGTTAGGAACCTTCCTAAGCAAAATAGATTTATTTTGTCTATTTTGTCTATTTTTAGTACGAATAGTTCCTAATAGCTCCAATGCTTCGTTTCAGAGCTCCTTTAGCATAGGATGCAAAGGACCTTCCTATACGAGAGGAAAGGAGATTACACCGACCCACAATTCTTTGCCAGAGCAACATTTAAAGTGCCGCACACCTTGGCCGTTCATGAAAACAAACGATATGTGCATTTGCATATTTATCAATTACTTTCATGCAGACATATAGTTATTGGAATTGTGTTGATAAATGTGTGTGGACAGTGATAATAATTTAATGCTATTTTTATTTATTTCAATCATGTTACAAATGTTTGACAAAAATGAAACTAAAACCACAAATGGACACAGCAAACAGTCAAACAGGAAGGAGGAGCTGCTGGACTGAACCGGTCAGTGAACGAGCTGTTTATAAAACCAACAGCATGGGGAGAAGTGGACGATGCGCTTTTTGTAGTCCATTATCGTAGTATCCAGCGCAGACCCACGTCAATCGCCGGTGCCGATCATCAGCTGTCAATCATCAGCGGCGCGTTATTATGACGTAGCTTAGTGAAAGTCCGGTTGGATTCTCTGAGCACCGCGGTCGTCTTTTCCTAAATCCTTTTGAGTTCTCCTATCGCCTTTCCTTAACCCCGTGACGTTTCCCCAGAGGTCAAGGAATAGGAGTTAGGAATAGGAGTTAGGACCTTATTTTGGGACTATTCGACTGCACCCTCGGTCCCGTCATGGTGAGAGGTGACGTCATGGGCTTCAGGTGACGCCTTTTACCTGTGTGCGCGTGCGCGCACGAACACGCGCGGCATTCACCTGGAAGTATGCGGAAGCGAGGCTGGGAGCGGAGATGGCGACGTGCGTGTGAACGGTTTCCGTGGGATTGGCGGCTTTGTATGACAGTAACGTTAAAGAGCAGCAGGACAGAACATATAGCCACCTTCTTGTTGGACGCGCTTCATCCGGACAGAGCGGCGGGGCTACACCGGGAGTACCGGGACTACTTCAACATGTTCTACAAGGATGTGGAGGTAAACACCGGGGCGATGAATGCTACGGTAGACGTGTAGTACTACGTGAGCCGCTTGTGGGAACGTTAGCGACGTAACTGGCGTCAGTGTGTCGGGATGAATAACGGAGCTTCCACTGGCAGCAAAGCTAGTTGTGCACTGGAGGACAGTTTCTACTTCTACATGAGGAACAGTTTCAGTCACGTGTTGCTCTGCAGCTTTCCAACACAAATGTAATGAGCATTAAGTCGTTCCATTCAGATTCCTTCATCTCCACAAAGGCAGGTGGTGTAACTGTATCCAGTAAACTCGGTGGGTCAGTGGTCAACGGGCAGCAGCAACACCACGTTTAAATAAGATTTAAAATGAGTGTGAACAAACTAGACATGGGTCACGTTCATCCTGCCTAAATAACTGCAGCTCACAATATGATCCTGAATAGTATCAAAATCTCCATAAAACTCTCATTTTATTAATGCACGCATGTTTTTTAATGAAAGCCTTCTTTTGCGAATAACAATCAAATAATCTGAAGTAATTTGATCAAAAATCATAAGGTCTCCCTTCTAAATTTAATTTTCTTTTAACCAGGCTCTATTTTCCACTTCTCTACAATGACAGCA
This sequence comes from Eutrigla gurnardus, assembly GCF_963514095.1. Taxonomy (NCBI): domain Eukaryota; kingdom Metazoa; phylum Chordata; class Actinopteri; order Perciformes; family Triglidae; genus Eutrigla; species Eutrigla gurnardus. The sequence goes on along the minus strand of NC_139915.1, from coordinate 20,577,801 downwards.
GCCAGGCGGCTTTTTCAAGTCTCATGAAGATATTTATGATTATCCTAATAATGAAAATTCACGGGCTGCACGGTGGTGTAGTGGGTAGCACTCTCGCCTCACAGCAAGAGGGTCCTGGGTTCGATTCCCGGGTCGGCCCGGGTTCCTTCTGTGTGGAGTTTGCATGTTCTCCCCATGTAAGCGTGGGTTCTCTCCGGGTTCTCCGGCTTCCTCCCACAGTCCAAAGACATGCAAGATGGGGATAGGTTAATTGGTGACTCTAAAATTGCCCCTAGGTGTGAATGTGAGCGTGAATGGTTGTCTGTCTCTATATGTTGGCCCTGTGATAGACTGGCGACCTGTCCAGGGTGTACCCTGCCTTCGCCCAATGACAGCTGGGATTGGCTCCAGCCCCCCCGTGACCCTAAATACAGGATAAGCGGTAGAAAATGGATGGATGAAAATTCACCCCAATCAACTTTTCATGTCCTATGCCTACATGGAATAGAAGATATCTCTCTCAACCAGCTACACAATTGGAATACTGCTTAATGTATGTAATAAGGTATTTCTCTGGTTTAAGAAAAAAGTATATTTTGTTTCATCAAAAGCCAGAAAACAAATGATGAAAAGTCCAAAACGTGTATTTCATTTCCTTTTCTTTGTGCGACCTCGGCATCCGATTTAAATCCTTTTAGTTCTTTTACTTCCGTCCATCTTTCCATGGCCTTCCCGATACTTATTCTGGTCTTGGAAAATACACGCTGGTATTCTCTCACTCTCTCACTCTTTCTCTTCTTGGGTATTGGATTGGATTCCGCCATTCTAGCTTCTGATAACACCGTCAGCTGACCTCCTTTATGTACCACTTCGCGTGCACGAGCGCAAAACACCACAACACCCATCCCTTGTCTGTGGTTGGTTGGAACACTATTTATTTTGCTTTTGAGGTGTTGGTAGTACCATTTGTTTGTGGTTTGTGTGCGATCTCGGAGCCTAGGCTGCCTAGAGTGACGCGTTTTTTTGACGGCCTGCTTATGGGGCGGGCAGCTAGCGGATCGTGAGGTAAAAACAGATGAATGTGATTATTTATGTTTCGGCCCAGAATCGCTGATACAACCTTTAAATGAATTGCATTTGATTGCACCCAGTCACAATAATAAGAAAACAACAGTATTCCTCAGTTGTTATTTTCTTCAACGGGCACCAAACTTCAAATCACGTGGTAAATTCCTTCAATTTTGAAACTTGGTCTATAAAAGTCATAAAATAGTATCAAATATGGCGGAAAAACAAAGGGAATTTTAGAAGCTAAACCAGAGAAAACAATTTAACCTGTTGAATCCAGAGCTTTACAATTTCGATTGGGGAAAAAAACTGAACTTTGTGGACATTTTTTTCCCAAACAGGGATGCATAGATGGGCGAAATGTTGTTGTTCTAAGATGTCAGTACAGGAATGGAAAAAAGATGCAAAACAGCCATTAAACATTGAACTGATGACATCATCCTCAATTCTGGTCTCTGCAGCTCAACTCAGGTTTCTCCTGTTTATCTGCTGTAGAGATACTGGGTTGTTCTTTAGTAGAGATACTGGGTTGTTCTTTAGTGGAGATACTGGGTTGTTCTTTAGTGGAGATACTGGCTTGTTCTTTAGTGGAGATACTGGGTTGTTCTTTAGTAGAGATACTGGGTTGTTTTTAGAAGAGATACTGGGTTGTTCTTTAGTGGAGATACTGGGTTGTTTTTTAGAAGAGATACTGGGTTGCGTTTTAGAAGAGATACTGGGTTGCTTTTTAGTAGAGATACTGGGTTGTTCTTCTGTAGAGATACTGGGTTGTTCTTCTGTAGAGATACTGGGTTGTTCTTCTGGAGAGATACTGGGTTGTTCTTCTGTAGATATACTGGGTTAGTCTTCTGTAGAGATACTGGGTTTGTCCACCAGATATAGAAGATATCCGCCCACTGTAACTGTAGTTACACCACATTGATAATTGTTAGATTATTAAAGTCCCAGTCGGCAAATTTTTTTTGATCATATTCACCGAAGCCGACACTGTGCTACGATAAAACAACATAAATCATCCGGTTTTAGAAAAAAAGCTTGCCTCTACGTGCATGTAGCCTGTTTGTTTTGCAAAGATCCGACAGCGCCCAGATCATCCTGTCCAATCAGCACGCAGGGCTGTGTTCGTGCACACACCGAGCCCCTCCCCCCTCGGGTCGTTCCACACTCACAGGGGAGGCGGAGGGAAGTAGCAGCAAGCTTCCAATTCCTCGGTTAAAAACCGAAACAAGGAGGTCCAAAACAACCAAGGAAAAGAAAACACCGGTGGAAAATCAGGAAAAAAAGAAGTTGTGAACATTTAAAAATTGTGCCCTTGATCCGCCGGACTTGCCGACTGGGACTTTAATATCTCTGTTGGAAAACCAGTCAAATAATTAGACTACAGATGATCCCTATCTTTGTGGTTTTGGTGCTCAAATGTTACATAGCTACTACAGACATGTCACTTCCTGACATCAACACTGCGATGCACAGTAGTGCCTTTGATGTTTTTTACATTTTTATTTATCCTTTATTTATGCAGAAGGGCTGATGATTTGTGATTACCTTATTTAAGACTGTTTTCACTTAAAAGGATGTTGATTATAAACGTGCAATCACAATTATTTTGGCAGGATAACTGTGATTGTGTGCGGAGACAGACATGAGAAGCTGAGCATTGCGGGCAGGTCCGGACCTGCATGCTGCTGAATGTCTGTTGGAGAAGGAAAAGGTCTCCGCACAAAGGACCATGGAACAACCAAAAGAATACACAACGGCACTTGGACTGGTTGAATGTTAATTTCAATGGTGTAAATGCACCACGATAGAATGGTATAACGATACTTATGAGACAATACAATCTTATTACAAATTTAAACATTTTGTGATATGCTGAGTATTGCAAGAACATTTATTGCTTTATATTACGTCACTCTAACTGCAAATGATGCAGTCCAGAGTAGTGGTCGACCGATATGGAGCAAGGCGACCGACTGCCGATCTATAATGCCGATATCATGTTTTTGTTCTCATGTTTTACGTTGCATCTCATCTGTGCATGTGATAAATAAAGAACCTTCAAATAATAATTAATTAATTATTAGTTAATTATAACAATAAATGAGACACAAAATTGCTATAGGGGGTGCGGTCCACTGATGCTAGACCTATTACAGATCAGTGGTGAGAGCTCACGGCAGACTCTGGGTGTGAGAGGAACTGGACCAGTCCATTTATAAAAAAATGGCGTCCGCTAGCCGCGCCACTGGCCCCCCGCGAGAGCCGTCCCTGCGCTCGCCACTGGCCCCTGCACTTGCCGCCGGCACGATACCCAGCCCTGTGACAGCCGACCCTGCTCCTCGAGTAGAGCTCCTTTGTGTCAAAGGCGGCCTGTTGCAGAGGTTCAGGGTTTTCCAGGCACGTCCAACTGGGAAGCGGTCCTCGGGGAGATCCAGAACACACTGGAGGGATTATGTATCCCACCTAGTTTGGGAAAGGCTTAGAGTCTTCCAGGAGGAGCCGGAAAGCGTTACACTTCAATCTTTTTTTTTTTCACCAATCCCGCTGAATTAACTTACTGAAAAGCACAGGGCGCCAATGGCGAATCTGCCAATCTCTGTGATCTCTAGCAAATGCCAATCACATTGCAGTGTTGGGTTGTAAGCACAGGCCCTATTTGTGGACGTCAGGCCCTCAAACCACCCTCATGGAGTCGATTTCGGACCATTTGAGTTGAAACTTGAACATCAGTGGCCTGCTGGAGGTCATTTTGTAGGGCTCTGGCATAGGGCTGGGCGATATGGCCTTTTATTAATACCGCAATATTTTTAGTGCCATGTCACGATATACAATATATATCTCGATATTTTGCCTTAGCCTTGAATTAACACTTTGATGCATACAATCACACCAGTATGATGATTCTATATGTCTTCATTAAAACATTCTTGTTCATACTGCATTAATATATGCTCATTTTAAACTTTCAAAAAAGGGGAAATCACAACTAAGTCAAAGTTAACAAAACTGTATTTATTAAACAGTGAGTGGTACAAACATAAAATTGTCATTTCAAAGCAGAAAGTGCATGTTTTGTGCAAAATTGACAACATTTCAAAACAAGAAATTAGTGCACTTTTGTGCATGCTGTAGCTCACATGGCATTTCAAAACAACACAAAATTTAAGTGAGCAGTACCAGCAGTGAGCGAGCGGCCGCTGCCTCCTGCGCAGACCAGACGCGTATTTCTCCGCGACGGTCGACAAGCACTTCTGCTCAGCTGTTGTTGATTCAGAGCTATTTTTTTCATTTTGTTTGTTTGTTTTCATCTCTCTACTCTGTTTAGATGCACAAATATGATTGCATTTGTCAATCGCAGTATTTTATTTTGAAAATTGACTGGATTGTCTCGTGTTTCTTTGTGTGACCCATGTCAGAATTGACGCGATCGCTCGCGGCTCGCACACAAAATAGACGCCGAAACGATCACTGCACGGCCTCGTAGGATTGCGGCACTTCGCGTCTGATCGTAACTACACTTTCGGTTAACAAGGGCGCCGAAAGGAAGCGGGCTCCGCGGCCGGTGTGAACCCGGCGGTAGCACCTGCTGCCGCTACCTCTCTGCTGGGCGAGGGCGTGTGACGTTGTACGCACGTCAGACTGACGTTTGTAACTAGGGTTGGGCATCGAGATCCGGTTCCAAATAGGAACCGGTTCCTAACCTCCGGTTCCTAACCTCCGGTTCCGGAACCATTAAGAAGCTGTTGGAATTGCGATCCTTTTTTTTCGGTTCTTAAACGTCCGCACTAGTTTGTTTGTATTACTCCGCCCGGCGTGCGGAGACTCCGCGATAGAACGATCAGTAACGAGTAGTCTAACGCGCTACTATTGCCAAACCAGTAGTCAGATTAAAGTTACTTATCCAAATACACGGCGCGTTACTATTTTTGTCAGTAAAAAAAAAGATCTGCTTTCTTCGTGCGTCTCGGGGGGGTGACGTATGTTAGCCGACACCTTCACGGACGGTCGCGTGTAGTCTGCTTTACCGGCAGAAACGTAAACAATGAAGGGGGAAAGATACGCATTTTCCAGCTGGAAATACAAGCATTATTTCGACTTCATCTCAGCAAAAGATGGCAACATAAAGGTTCGTTGTACACTCTGTGTTAACAACAAAGTGTTGTCTACTTTCAAGAATACAACGTCAAACTTGAAAAAACCTTTAGAGTCACAGCATGGCACAACCACATTAAAAGAGCAGGTCCCGCTCGGTGACGGTGAAAAGGCGCAGCGTGTGAATAAACAAGACGAGTTCTTGATTTCACGGAGCTCCTGCTAAGTCAGTCTGTGCTGAAATGCGAGCGGAGTCTCTCTTGAGTGTTTAGTGGAGAAATGTCTCGCTGCTTGCTGGCCCCGCCCCCTCCCTTCGTCATCACGCCGCTCATACTTTAGGACTGTGCTCATTTGTTTCATAAAACCAATCCTTGCTGCTCTAATGCCGGTTCAATATTCATAAAATGTTCATTCATGATGTTACTGCCATTACAATATGCAAACAATTATTTAAGTTAAGTGAAGTCAAGAGTACTACTTTTCAAAGTAACTGTGGCAACACTGGACCTGTTGACCTGCACCTCAAAGAATCGGAATCGAGAATCGTTTAGAACAGGAATCGAAACAGAGGATCGGAATCGGGATCGGAATCGGTAAAATCCAAACGATGCCCAACCCTATTTGTAACTAGGTGCGCTTGTTTTGTCTCTCTTTGAGAGGGAGAGACGAGAGAGTGTGCGAAGCCTGGAGTTAAATGTCCGCGACTAAAAGCAAATGTCTGACAACGTATACTCGAGTTTCACAATATAGTCATTTTCTACATCGCACAGACTACAAGCCGCGATATATCGAGTATATTCGATATATCGCCCAGCCCTACTCTGGCAGTGCTCCTTCTGTTCCTCTGTGCACAAAGGAGCGGATATCGGTCCTGCTGTTGGGTTGTTGTCCTTCTTCGGCCCCCTCCACGTCTCCTGGTGTACTGGCCTGTCTCCTGGTGTACTGGCCTGTCTCCTGGTGTACTGGCCTGTCTCCTGGAATTTCCTCCATGCTCTTGACACTGTGCTGGGGGACAGCAAACCTTCTTGCCACAGTGTGCATTGATGTGCCATCCTGGATGAGTTGCACTAACTGGGCAACTTCTGTGGGTTGGAGAAACCGCCTCATGCTACCTCTAGTGGCGCAAACTGCCAAAATTCAAAAAAGAAAGAAATCTGCCAGAAAGGCCGAAAACAGAGAAATGGTCTGTGGTCACCACCTGCAGAACCATTCCTTTATAGGGATGTCTTGCTAATTGCCACTCGTTTCCACTTGTAGTCTGTTCCATTTGCACAACAGCACGTGAAATTGATTCCCAATCCCAATAATTAATACATATTACCATATGAGTACAAAGAGTTAAAGGATTTGTAAATTATTTGCAGAAAAGAGGTTATCCTTCATTCAACATTAATAAACAGTAGTATGTTCAAAGGGGTTTATTAACAATAAACAAAGAAACATACACTAAGTCTACGTGGCCTATCTAACTAAATACTACACGTGTGTGTGTGTGTGTGTGTGTGTGTGTGTGTGTGTGTGTGTGTGTGTGTGTGTGTGTGTGTGTGTGTGTGTGTGTGTGTGTGTGTGTGTGTGTGTGTGTGTGTGTGTGTGTGTGTGTGTGTGTGTGTGTGTGTGTGTGTGTGTGTGTGTGTGTGTGTGTGTGTGTGTGTGTTCCAAGATGGCGGCTGTTGACCAGTCAGCCATGTGGAGTGGGGGTGTTTATTTGTGGGAGGCTGTGTGGCCCTGCCTGGAGAACAGGTTTCTAGCTATGTGTATAATTAGTGGAATATATGTAGAATCGTTAGGAAAGTTGGATTAGTGAGCATGCAAACTGTCTGTACTAGATCACTACCAACTGAACTAAGGTTACACACTTGACTCAACAATACATCAAATAGTATCACTTGGAAACATTATTGTCATCACATTCAGTTTCTGTCCTAAGCTATGCCCAGATTGTTACCAGTCCTTGGTGAAGGGTTGGTTGTTCCTCTGAAGAAAGGTTGCTGTCTTCAGGTTCCTGTGAAGGAAAGTTGCTTTCCTTGGACTTGTGGATGGAGGAATTTCTAGTGAGGTGCGTCTAGACTAGGAATTCTTGTCTTTGTTGCAGAAGCAGGCTCCAACAGCCAGCTTGTTGGGTGTTTTGAGGGCGTTGCTTGGGGCTTGAGACCTGTAGTCCAAATCCCAGGAGAAAGAGGAGACCTCTGTTCAGGTCGAGGTTGCAGGAGGAAGAGGAGAGACCTCTGTTCAGGTTGAGGTTCCAGGAGGAAGAGGAGAAACCTCTGTTCAGGTTGAGGTTCCAGGAGGAAGAGAGAGATCCCAACTTTGTCTGCTTGGTAGGAAGCCAACTTCCACTGCAGATGGGGGAGGGGGAAAGACCCCCTGTGGAGGTGCGTGGTTGTGTTTCCACACAGAGGACGCTCCAATCCGAACGTTCAGAAACAATTAAATCTGCGCCCATGAATTGTTTCATAGACCCAAACCCTAAGGTCCCAACATCAGCCTAATCAGCTGCAATCCTGGCAGTGTAAAACAGATAAAATGCATATAAAAACATAATTCAAAGTGGTAAGTAGGCTATACGCTGACACAGATAAGTCAATCCCTCCAATGAGAATCTGTATCTCTCTGAACACGAGCTCAGTACTGATACTTAATAATACCATTACAGTTCTAACAATATTGTGTTTTCCAGATGCAACCGAGCAGAGTTTGCAGTAGGGATATTAATAACTGTTTAACCTGCTATCTGTTACACAGTTAAAATAAATATTAAAGATAAAAAAGCTCAGTGGAGCAGCTTGTCATTTTAATAGAATAGTGCTGATCCACCTTAAACGTCAGTCCACCTTAAGTGTTTCTGAACCAGAGTTGCTAACTTCGGGGCTAACTCTGTTCACTTTAGTGAAACCCCAACTTCCCAGCTAAATGAAGTGATGTGACTTTAGCTTCATAGTACAGCTGCTGATAAATGATGATTTAACATGTCCATCAGGTTATTGTTGCAGCTTATTAGGCTCCATGGTGAGTGGTTAACATCGCGTTGCTACAGTGGTGTCAGTGCCGTTGTATCTCAGTAGTTTTATTGATTGTTCCATCTTTGATTTTCTTTTTTCAAAGTCCCATCCAGAGCCAACAGTGTTAAAGCACTAAAATTAGTGTCTATTTCATAAATTAATCATCCCGCATTAACGCATTTTGACAGCCCTAGTTCTTACATATGTTGATAAGCGGTTTCATTTTATACTTTTGTGAATAAATTGATAACTGTAACTCTGATAATGTTCCTTCCATCTTGATCGGTAATTGAAATTGTTAGATGAGCTTTGCTGTTGTAAGATCAAACATTTTTAATAGGGTCATTCCATGCCAACTCATACACCCATGTACATGACACTTCTCAGATTTGGGAATATATGCCTTATGTTACCAAACAAAGGAATCTGAAGTTTCAGGTCAATATCTCAAATGGTTTGCCCGTGGCGTCCATTTGAATTTCAAGTGCCACACCCCTTTTTGACACATTGGAATTTCACATTTCATTTGTTGGCAGTTTTGGAGGCCCGTAACTTCTGTTCTAATACGGATAGAAGGCTGGAAATGGGTGTGTTAGTTCATTGTAGTTTGTACTAAACAAATCTGCAGGCAGAATCAACATTCCTAACTGTTTGGGTGAGAGGTTGCTCACCAAATTCCAATTTTGTTTTTGACGGCGAAAATTATTTTTCACTTTTTGGGTGCCCCTAGCACCACGATTAATGATCATATTTGTTCTAAACAGGATTATTTGTCATATTTGGGAACTTTGCTCTTGCCAAAATGAATTTGAAGGGTATGGTACCACTGGTTGGGGTTTTATGGGGGTCCAAAAACCCTTTTGGGCAGAGGTGACTCTTTTGGAACCCCATATTTGGACCCCCAAATGGACCATGTGGGCACTTGATGATCCTAATGGGATTCATACCAGATAAAGATACATATTTTTTTTACATATAGTTCTTTCTTTTAATGAAATAAAACCTTTGACTATGAAGCTCCATAATATGAATTTTATTCTTAATAATGCACCATTTTGGACATTATTTCCAGAAGTCTGGAATGTAGATCAGGGAGAATTTAGTGATGATAAAGCATGAAAATAGTGGAAATAACTAAGTTTTATGCTCAGTGATGGCATACAATTAATATTAAGACCTCTGGCCATTAATTTCCTGAAAATCACAAATTAACCCCTTATCCCCGATGAAAGAGACCCGCCTGTGACAAGCGACGTGCAGCACGAGCAAGTCTGCAGGCCACTGATGCAAACCATATTCTGACACCAATGGAGATTTTCAATGGGCAAAATAAAGCATAAAGAACATTACATTTAGAATAAAGATTTATCTGACTTACTGTGTGAAACAGGGACAACATAATTATTCCCTGGGGTCATTCCGTGTCATTTCATCAAATGCCTCCCCCCTGACCATCTCAGAATGTCCTGAAAAAATTCAAGTACAAAGACACACTTGTTAATAGGACAAATCCAAAATATTAGGTCTCTACTGTCAACAGTTTTCTCATGAAACATCATTGAATGAAGGGTAGTTTAGACGGTTTTTGGCATCATACTTTGAAAAGCCATTTTTAAACAGCAATATCTGAAAAACTATGTCACCTGTGGCCTTCAAAATGTCTACAGTGTATATCTGTTACTAATAGCCTCCAGACATGGAATATCGGGGGTGTAGCTCAATGATAACCTACTATGGTAGGTACTTAAAATGTCCCTGTCATTGGCGACAGGTCGCCAGTCTATCACAGGGCCGACATGTAGAGACAGACAACCATTCACACTCACATTCACACCTACGGCAATTTAGTGCCATCAATTAACCTATCCCCATCCTGCATGTCTTTGGACTGTGGGAGGAAGCCGGAGAACCCGGAGAGAACCCACGCTTACATGGGGAGGACATGCAAACTCCACACAGAAGGAACCCGGGCCTGGGAATTGAACCAAGGACACTCTCGCTGTGAGGCGACAGTGCCCACCAGTGGTACCATACCCTTCAAATTTATTTTGGCAAGCGCAAAGTTCCCAAATATAACAAATAATTCTGTTTAGAACAAATATGATCATTAATCGTGGTGCTAGGGGCACCCAAAAAGTGAAAAATAATTTTCGCCGTCAAAAAAATTGGGATTTTGGTGACCCACCTCTCACGCAAACACTAAGGAATGTTGATTCTGCAGAATTTTGTAGTACAAACTACAATGAACTAACACACCATTTTTCAGCCTTCTATCACTATTAGAACAGAAGTTATGGGCCTCCAAAAATGCCAACAAATGAAATGAGAAATTCCAATGAGAAATTCCAATGTGTCAAAAAGGGGTGTGGTACTTGAAATTCAAATGGAAATCTCAAACGGTTTGCCCGTTTGAGATTTGAAACCTGAAACTTCAGATTCCATCATTTGGTAACATAAGGCATATTTTCACTGCTTTTCAGCAAAATCTGAGAGGTACCATGTACCCCAATATTGGCTGTTTTCACATGGAATGACCCTATATTGTCTCACTTTAAAGGAGCTATTGACAACATTGATAACATCCAGCCACTAGATCACACTCCCACTCCCCCTTCCATTGCATTCACGTCACAGTAGGGCTGGATGATTATGGAAAAAATAATAATCACAATTATTTTGATTGATATTGAAATCACGATTCATAAACACGATTATCCATTGCTTTCAAAAAAGTATTTATTGAGCCACCAAAACTCAACTTTAAATATTTAGAAAAACAACCAGAAATAAATTAGTAACAAGTAAAAAAGTAAATAAAAAATATATTAAATAATATATAAATAATAATAAAAAATAATAGCAATAAAAAAAACAAAAATACAAATGAATACCCAGTCTACATGCACTCAGACTGTTCCCCCTGCAGTTTGCTTCCTACAAACTGAGGTTTTTGGCAGGAACACCAGTCTTTTCACCTCTGGCAGTGATAATAATAACGAATAATAGCAATACCAATGTAAAAACAATAAATACAAACTTCAGCGCGACATTTATCGTACAAAGCAGGCAGTGCAACTCTGTGTTTGCATGATGGCAACACGTACCGCTTGTCCAAAGTGTTGACCGGTGTCTTGAAGCCTGGTTGCTAACTGTACTGGTAGGGCACATATCCTCAGCTAGCATGAATGTCACAACCTCCGTTATCGCTCGCTGTCGCCGGGAGACAGTGGGATACGGAGCGGCATTGTAAAGAGCGTCCTCAGTGGAGGGCTGTGTGGCGGTGTTTTTTAAATTATTTGTTTAAATAAAACTGTTATCAATTTGATCTTTAACTGAATGTTTAAAACACATCAGAGCAAAATGAGTCAACAGTTATCTGTAATATGAAACCAAAATGTTAGTATGGTAAAACAATGCGCTTCTACTGTACCGACTGTGTAGTTTTAATACTAATCTTATCTGTGTGTGTTCAAGGAAAACATTGAGCTGTCGGACAGACAGAAGGACTGTTACAACGCTGAGCCCTTACTTTCTTCAACGGTAAGAATCCATCTCTTGGATCCTCTCCTAAACTTTTCATACATCAACAAGATAACTGTAGACAAATGTCATTGCTCACATGCAAACAAAGAATATATCTGCTCATGTGAAAGGATTCTTTGACTCTGTGTTGTAAAGATAAACCTGCGAGCCGTCAAACCTGCAAGCTGTCAGACATGAGCAAAGTTTTATCTTGAAGTCTTCTTTTCCTGTTCAAGATGAACAGTGAGCCTGTTGATGTCTCCTGTCTCATTTGCACCTTTTATCTTTAATGGGTCTTGTTATGTATGAAGCTACATATTGTGTTATACCAATAGTGTCTACTAAGGCACATTTGTGTTCTGTAATAGGTTGGGCTCTCGTGTGAATAAACCAGTCTTGAAGAAGGGTCATTCCATGTAAAAACAGCCAAAATCGGGGTATCATGTACACCTCTCAGATTTTGCTGAAAAGCGGTGAAAATATGTTACCAAACGAGGGAATCTGATGTTTCAGGTCAATATCTGAAACGGTTTGCCCGTGGCGTCCATTTGAATTTCAAGTGCCACACCCCTTTTTGACACATTGGAATTTCGCATTTCATTTGTTGGCAGTTTTGGAGGCCCATAACTTCTGTTCTAATACTGACAGAAGGCTGAGAATTGCTCTGTTAGTTCATTGTAATGTGTACTTCACAATTCTACAGGCAGAATCAACATTCCTTACTGTTTGGGTGAGAGGTGGGTCACCAAAGTTCAATTTTCTTTTGACGGCGAAAATTATTTTTCACTTTTTGGGTGCTCCTAGCACCACGATGAATGATCACATTTATTCTAAACAGGATTATTTGTTATATTTGGGACCTTTGCTCTTGCCAAAATGAATTTGAAGGGTATGGTACCACTGGTGGGGGTTTTATGGGGGTCCAAAAACCCTCCCGGGCAGAGGTGACTCTTTTGGAACCCCATATTTGGACCCCCAAATGACCACGTGGGCACTTGAAGATCCTAATGGGATTTATACCAGATAAAGATACATATTTGTTCTTTCTTTTAGTGAAATAAAACCTTTGACTATGAAGCTCCTTGATATGAATTTTATTCGTCAAAATGCACCATTTTGGACTTTTTTTTTTCCAGAAGTCTGGAATGTAGATCAGGGAGAATTTAGTGATGATAAAGCATGAAAATAGTGGAAATAACTTATTATTATGCTCAGTGATGGCAAACAATTAAATATTTAGACTGCTGTCATTCATTTCCTGAAAATCACAAATTAACCCCTTATCCCCGATGAAAGAGACCCGCCTGTGACAAGCGACTTGCAGCATGAGCAAGTCTGCAGGCCACTGATGCAAACCACATTCTGACACCAATGGAGATGTTTCAATGGGCAAAAGAAAACATTAAGAACATTACATTCTTCTTTGTTAGTGCAGAAAATATTAAAAAACACGAGGAAACATACAAATTGGAGAGACGTTACGCCTTGGCCAAAACGTTCAGTGGAACACAATCGCATCATTGCTTTATACCAATTTCCAAAAATAAGATACGGATGAAAAGAATATCACAGGATACAATATTCACAGATGTCGATGCAGGACAACAATCTGAACTACATTTTCCAGGCAGGAAAAAACATTGCCTGTATCTATGATGATGACTGGTTCATTGGAAACATTGTTGAAGGTTCAGATAAACATGGTGATGTTTTTGTAAAATTCATCTATGGACGCAGTGCTCGCCAATACAAACGTGACCAAAAGGACCATGACAAAATTATGTTACTGCTTCCACAATTTCTTGGTTAATAGTTATCCATAGATGAATTTCACAAAAACGTCACCATGTTCATATATATAATATAGAATATTGTATCCTGTGATATTCTTTTCATCCTTATCTTATCTTTGGAAATTGGTATAAAGCAATGATGCGATCGTGTTCCACTGATGGTTTTGGCCGAGGCGTAACGTCTCTACAATTTGTACGTTTCCTCGTGTTTTTTAATATTTTCTGCACTAACAAAGAAGAATGTAATGTTCTTAATGTTTTCTTTTGCCAATTGAAACATCTCCATTGGTGTCAGAATATGGTTTGCATCAGTGGCCTGCAGACTTGCTCGTGCTGCAAGTCGCTTGTCACAGGCGGGTCTCTTTCATCGGGGATAAGGGGTTAATTTGTGATTTTCAGGAAATGAATGACAGCAGTCTAAATATTTAATTGTTTGCCATTACTGAGCATAATAATAAGTTATTTCCACTATTTTCATGCTTTATCATCACTAAATTCTCACTGATCTACATTCCAGACTTCTGGAAAAAAAGTCAAAAATGGTGAATTTTGACGAATGAAATTCATATCAAGGAGCTTCATAGTCAAAGGTTTTATTTCATTAAAAGAAAGAACAAATATGTATCTTTATCTGGTATAAATCCCATTAGGATCATCTAGGGTTGCAAAGGGGCGGAAAATTCCCGGTAAATTTCTGGAAAGTTTCCGGTAAATTTCCACGGGAACTTAAGCTTGGGAATTTTGGAAATATTCCATATTTGGAAACTTGCCATGGGAATAATGGGAATTATGGGAATTAATGGGAATTTAGGGGAACTAACTGGGAATATATTATATCAAAGCATAAATATGAACAGAAGTCATAAGAACATCCATACAAAATGTTTTCAACAGATATTTCAACAGATTTTTTTTGAAAGTTGAACAGAACATGTTTTAATTAGTTGCTTCATTGGTGAAGTCAAAAACAGGAATGTTAGGTTCAATACTCCCAACCCCACTCATTCAAAAATGGAATGGAATGTTCCCATTCATTGTCTATGTAAGAAGCCATGCAATGCCGTGGCGGAGAGGCGAATTTCGAGAGACGGAGGGCTGCCGCCCGCAAGCTCTCAAAAATCTTTTAAACTGACCGGTGTCGATCTAAAATAAAGACAGATTCAGCAACTGCATAGCTTATTTCTCGCCTAAAATGTTCAGAAACACATTTCGTTGAATTATTTTCATAAAATAAGAGGGAGGTGGGAGGCTGCGAGGGGAGAACGATACGAGCTCGGAGGAGCACAGAGGGGAGGGGTGTGTGTGTGGGGGGGGGGGGGGGGATGCTTTTCAAACCTTTCAAATCGTAGACTAGAGCTGTAATAAATATATTTCCCCAAATAGCATCAAAACTTACTTCACTTCGTTTAGTCCAGAAGCTCAAATGTGTGCCTTCAATAGTCTTTGTGCTTCAGGCTCAAAAGTGTGGTCCAGTCGTCTAGTGATCTTCTGTACATGTGATGGAGGCATGCACAGTGCCAGTAGGGGGCGTGGTCTCAATAGCCTGCAATAAGCAGTGTGCTCTGTGCATGTGGTTGAGGAATGGCATGGATATTCAAGTGTATTTGAATGGCATCTGTTTGTTTTAGTCAAGATTATGCTACAAAATAACTTTCCTCAGCTATATTTAAGTCCCCATTGAAGAGCCAACCATCAATTTAAAAAAAATCCCAGTTTATTCCTGTTTATTCCCATTAATTCCCATTAATTCCCATGGAAAGTTTCCACTTTTGAAAATTCCCGGAATTTTGCAACCCTAGGATCATCAAGTGCCCACGTGGTCATTTGGGGGTCCAAATATGGGGTTCCAAAAGAGTCACCTCTGCCCGGGAGGCTTTTTGGACCCCCATAAAACCCCCACCAGTGGTACCATACCCTTCAAATTCATTTTGGCAAGAGCAAAGGTCCCAAATATAACAAATAATCCTGTTTAGAATAAATATGATCATTCATCGTGGTGCTAGGAGCACCCAAAAAGTGAAAAATAATTGTGGCCGTCAAATAAAAATTGGACTTTGGTGACCCACCTCTCACCCAAACAGTTAGGAATGTTGATTCTGCCTGCAGATTTGTTTAGTACATACTAAACAATGTACTACCGTATTAGAACAGAAGTTACGGGCCTCCAAAACTGCCAACAAATGAAATGTGAAATTCCAATGTGTCAAAAAAGGGTGTGGCACTTGAAATTCGAATGGACGCCACGGGCAAACCGTTTGAGATATTGACCTGAAACTTCAGATTCCTTTGTTTGGTAACATAAGGCATATTTTCCCCACTTTTCAGCAAAATCTGAGAGGTGTCATGTACATGGGTGGCTGAGTTGGCACGGAAAGACCCAGAAGTGTTTGAACAGCCAACAGCGTGTCTGTGGTGCTCTGTAGTATGCCTGTAGTAGTAGAAGTGTTAACACATAGATATAAAGTTCTTGATTAGCTCAAGAACAGCTCAAGAGAGCTTCATGGAATGGGTTTCCATGGCCAAGCAGCTGCATCCAAGCCATACATCAGCAAGTACAATGCAAAGCATCAGATGCAGTGGTGTAAAGCATGCCGCCACCGGACACTAGAGCAGTGGAGACGCTTTCTCTGGAGTGATGGATCACGCTTCTCCATCTGGCAATCTGATGAACGAGTCTGGGTTTGGCAGTTGCCAGGACAACGGTACTTGTCTGACTGCATTGTACCATGTGTAAAGTTTGGTGGAGGGGGGATTATGGTGTGGGATTGTTTTTCAGGAGCTGGGCATGGCCCCTTAGTTCCAGTGAAAGGAATTCTGAATGCTTCATTATACCGAGATGTTGGACAATTCCATGCTCCCAACTTTGTGGGAACAGTTTGGGGATGGCCCCTTCTTGTTCCAACATGACAGTGCACCAGTGCACAAAGCAAGGTCCATAAAGACATGGATGAGAGAGTTTGGATGGAGTTGACTGGCCTGCACAGAGTCCTGACCTCAACCCAATAGAACACCTTTGGGATTAATTAGATTGGAGACTGAGAGCCATTGAGCAAAGACACAGACAATTTAGAGACTGTATGAAAGAGACACCACGTAATGTGCCCTATGCTCTTCGACCTCGAGTGGAGGTTGAACTGAAACGTTGACTGAGCTTGGGATGATCTCGCCATTGGAGCATAGTGATCGGGGTACACCTGTGGTGCCTGTCAGCAAAAAGGATGGCACAGTGAGATTTTAAGGTCACCCTCAATCCAGCTCTCTGCGTGGATAAATATCCTATTTCGCATTGAGGACCTTTTTGCCTCGCTAGCAGGAGGTCAAAACTTCAGCAAGTTAGACTTATCAAATGCCTATCTACAGACCAAGTGCTTTTCGGACTGCGGTATGCATCTCAAGCAAGAATAGTGCCTGTTTTTCCAGGAGTCCGTGGAATACCTGGGACATATTATCGACGTGGCTGGACTCCACAAATCACCAGAGAAAGTAAGTGCCATTGTGGAAGCACCA
Source organism: Eutrigla gurnardus (assembly GCF_963514095.1). Classification (NCBI taxonomy): domain Eukaryota; kingdom Metazoa; phylum Chordata; class Actinopteri; order Perciformes; family Triglidae; genus Eutrigla; species Eutrigla gurnardus. Next base: position 20,560,841 of record NC_139915.1, on the reverse strand, counting down.
GCACCAGTTGATGTCAGTCAACTACGCTCATTTCAGGGAATGCTAAACTACTATGGACGGTTTGTCCCTGACCTGACTACTGTCCTGAAACCACTGAATGAGCTGCTCGTAAAAAGGAAGAAATGGCAGTGGATGCCGGCCTGTGAGTCAGCATTCAAGAAAGCAAAAGCACTCCTTGTATCACAGGAAGTATTGACACGCTACGATCCTAAGCTGCCACTCCGCCTCGCGGGCGGTGCTTCACCTTATAGGGTTGGAACTGTGCTCTCGCACGTCATGCCAGATGGCACGGGAAGACCAATAGCCTATGCAAATCGAACTATCAGCAAAGCGTAACAAAATTATGCTCATATATAGAGAGAGGCGCTAGTGATAGTCTTTGGAGTACGCAAGTTCCATCAGTACCTCCTATGGAACCCACTGACCATTGCCCGCTGACCTCCATCCTGAGTCCAGTGAAAGTATGCCATCAATGGTGGCAGCCCGCATGCAGTATTCGGCGCTCCTCCTGTCGGCGCATGATTATACCATACAATACAAGAAAGGTACATTACATTCAAATGCCGATGGACTTTCACGGTTACTGCTGTTGGGGTTGTAGCAGGAGCAGATTTGGTTATCAACAGTTAATTATTAATATCAATATGATTATCAGTATTAATAATTATATTTAATATATTATCATGATATAATCATGAATAAACGGGGCACCACCCTGGGATCAGGGAAAAGATAACCTAAAACTGTATTCAGTCTCAATATAAAGGTTTTATACTCACATGCCAATCATCGTGATCATTGGCATAGAAGCATAAAAACAATCTAACAATTAAAAAGGCGTGAAATTCAAGCACTAGCCTTCACAACCTGCTGTTATCCAGTGACATATACACAACAAGCACAAGAGACCGCTAGTTATAATATAATAAGATTTATTAAAATCAGTAATAATGATCACAATCAATAACACTGCAATTAACAAAGCCTTATTACCTAACTACCTAACACACAAAACTAAGCTAAACAGAAGGAGAGACACACGTGGAGTGTGTGTGCGTGCGTGCGTGCGTGTGTGTGTGTGTGTGTGTGTGTGTGTGCGTGTGTCGAGAGAGAGAGCGAGAGGGAGAGATGGCTATGTGCGGCCACCAGATGGAGCTATTCCTCACAGCGTTCGGGGGCGGAGCCACTGACGTCCGATGGGGTAGCGAGAGAGAGAGAGAGAGAGAGAGAGCGAGAGGTGGAGCTATGTCCTTAGCGTCCGGCGGGAACAGCTGGCGGAGGACACGTGTGTGCGGCGTGTATGTGTGTGTGTTGGTTAGCGGGACACAAACAAAGAGAGAGAGAATGCGGGAGCGATATTCTGAGGCTCAGAAGGCGTGCCGCTATCACACGGGCGCCCGTGAATGAACTGGCGTTTATTTCGCGAGACCGGTCTTTTAATTGATAGTAGAGGCTTTCTGAGCTCGCGAATATGGCGGAGGTTAGTCGAAAACACTGTTACAGAAATCAACCCAGCGGCGATCACGATCAGCATTCAAATACAGCAGCACATGAACAAACGGACTCGGCGGTCCGCGATCAGAACTTAAAACACATTAACAAGAATTACAAGCATATCCTACTCTATAACTTATGTCTCTGCCCAGACTGATAGCCTCTTACTGGTGTCGTTGCGTAAGCTGCGAGTCCGTCCTGGCGATGATGGCGTTCCGTAACGCGGCGATAGTTCGTGGGCCCCGGCGTCAGCGGGGGACGTGATGAGTCGGCTTCGTCCAGACGAGAGCGGAGCGGGTTTCCTCTCGTTGATCAAACTCAAATAAAGAAAACAGTTGGTGTTTCCTCCTTCCACGAGCGGCGATATAATCGCGGCTTGGCGATTTAGTCAGCTTACTTCAGACAGCGTCTGGTAGCTGGAAGGCAGGAACCGGCTTGGTTCCTCTTGTTGCAGCGGTGCGCTGCAGGAGGGGTAACGTGGTGTTGCGCCGGTTGTAGGAAGAGACGCCAGCGTAAGAGTAAGAGAGCATTCTCCAGGCGGCTTCGGTTTATAAAGCTCATGGCTGCTGCCGGGGACCCCCTGGGGTGCCCGCAGTTGTCAGCCAATAAGGCACCAGTTGTGTGACGTCACATTTCTCACCTGGGTGAGATGTGAAACTAAAATGGCGGTGTAGTTTTGAATCCCCTTTGTCCCTTTGTCCTGTGTAGGCTTTGTAGGCCGCATGGTGTAGTCCTAACGGTTAGGTCCCAACACTGCTCACCCACACTCATGAAGAGAAGATAGGTGCCGTAGAGGTATTCAACACGTCTCAGCTGGACACACTACCAGTCAGTAGCACGGAGATCAGAGGTGACACCTCATCTGACCTCACTTTGTCTCGTGTCCTAGAAATTGTCTCAACTGGTCGTTTTTTTTAATTGTTATGGCATTCCTCACATCCTTGTGAGTGACGGCCCTTAGTTCTGCTCTGAAGAATTCAGTACGTTCCTTAAGACCAATGGAGTCAAACACATCCACTCTGCGCAATACCATCCTGCCACCAACAGCTTGGCCGAGTATTTTGTGCAGACGTTCAAGCTAGAGCCCGACTGATATATCGGCGGGCCGATATTATTGGCTGATATTAGGCATTTTCCAAACTATCGGTATCTGCATTTATAATGGACGATAAATGAATATTTAAAAAAATAAAATAAAAACAGACAAAACACCCTTATAAATGCGCAAGGCGAGGCAATTAACGTTGATGCACCACTGTGTAAACAGTGTTTTTTTTTTTTTCAACTTTATTTTTATCGAACACCGCCACAGAAAAATTAATTTCAGTTGTTGCATTCTTTTTGTTTGTTTGTTTTTTGTTAATATAAACATTCTGTTAGATCAATTAACAAGGACAGCAATAACGAGAAAGAAACAATTATCACAATTTTAGCACTGGTATTCAGGTTGATGGACTTTAACAGTATTCCAACCTCACCTAGCCCCACTCCTCACCCACCATTTCCAGCCACGGTGCCCATCTTTTCCATAATGAAAATTCTCTTGACTACTGACCGCCATGTATCAATTGTCGGGGGATCTTTTTTAAGCCAGTTTAAGGTTATTGCTTTCCTGGCCGCCGCAAGTAGTATGCAGTAGGTATGTCTTTTTCCTAGTCATCTCTGTTTCAGGGAGTGCCCCAAGGATGGCAAGCAGTGGGTTCGTAGGCAACTGAGAAACAAACATTTTATCGAGTGAGTCAAATATCTCCCTCCAAAAGTTGTCTAAAATTGGACACTTCCAAATATGTGTGTGGTTCGCAGACTCATCTCCGCAATCCCTCCAGCATGCACCTGTTTGACTGGGATCTATTTTGGAAAGAATTAGCGGGGAACTATTTTCCACTGGAACTCTCTCCATAGGTTTGCACAAGTGACTTTATGCACTTCTAAAGAAATACTGTCCCAGACCTCCATGCTCATCTCTAGTTCAAGTTCTGCTTCCCATTTTTGTTTAATATGCAGAGTGTTTTCTCGTTTCATACTAGACAGCGCGCTATATATAATAGATATTGGCCTCCAAGTATGCTCCCTTTTTAGTACCGCTCAATTGGTGAATCTGATTTTTTTTAATGATAGTCCAGTCTGGGTGTTTAGATAGATAGCTTCTTACCTGAAGATACCTATAGAAATCTGATCTTGGCAGACTGAATTCATCACCTAACTGTTGAAATGTTTTTAATTCCTGTTCCCTAATAAGCTGATGGACAAAATTTAGGTTCAGATGACTCCATTTTTTATATCCCCCGTCCAGTTTCAACGACATAAACCCTTTTAAACGAGCAATACTTGACAGGGCATACATTACTAGGGAGGCTGAAAGTCCTCTGTACCTCTCTCCATGCTGCCAAAGTGGCTTTTGACCATCTACCCAGGGTCTCTTTAAGGGCTTTATTTTCGGTGAATGGAACATCTGATAAAGGCATCAGAGCACAGAGTGACTTTTCAATCTCCAACCATCTAGTATCTCTCTCGTCCAAAATCCAAACTGTCAGGGCCCTAAGCTGACAGGCCAACCAGTAATATCTAAGGTGAGGAAGCCCCATCCTCCGAGCTGTTTAGATAACTGCAGAGTTTTGTATCTTACACGTGGGCGCCTCCCTTGCCAGATAAATCTTGAGATAAGATGGTCTAATATTGTTGTTGTAGCCAATTTGGATCTGTGTGTGTGTGTGTGTGTGAGTGAATGTGGGTGTGTCGGTGGTGAGGCACTGTGGTTGCTGTGGGTTACCTGCGCACCTGTGGACATGGGTGGTTGATTGGTCACAGAGGTTAGATGAGGGAGACACATTTCAGGAGTGACTGGGAAATCATGATCAGAGAAGCCACACAGTTTTTCAACCGTGTCTGTGTGTGATGGCTGAATGGGTTTTGTATCCCAATGTAGTGTTTTTGTATGAGTTAATTTTAAGTATATTGGCACCCGACCTTTTGTAGATGCCTTTTTAAAGATTTAATGATTAATAAAGTGTCAAACTCATTCCCCATGGAGGACCTCATTTTTGTAACACACCAGCATGAGTTGGAAACGACTTCAGAACATCCTCTGCGTGTTTAAATTTTGTTGAAAAACTTAGCTTCTTGCTGCACTCCACCCTATTCCATGCCAGCTGATTCCAATCAAGTGGATGTATGCAGACAAAGAAAGCCTGGCCAAAGTAACGCTGAAGAATCACGGTAGGACTGATTGAGAATTGTTAAGCCGTGTGGAAGAGATTGGCCTTCTCACAAAAAGGATACAGGTAAATCCTGCTACAATTCAAAATAAAGCCTCCGGCCTTTAAATCAGTCAAAATGGATGACGTGGCAGCAGCTGTCAATCAAGGTGAAAAGGAAATTGAACGTGATAAAAGATCAGTCAAACTCACAGTTAAAGCACTGGAAGCAAAAATAATATCACAACAAAAGGAAAGGAATCTCAGAATAAAGAAACTACATAAATTAACAAAGGAAGTTCAGCAATTAATGACTTCAAAGGAAAATGTGTCTGAGGTGCAAACAATGCGTGAAATGTTCTTAAAGCTGTGTATGGAAACCAATGAGTTGCAACAATCATTGAAATCAATGTTACCTGAGGATGAAATGTCAAAACAAGATGAATGGTATGAACCTCGAATGCAAAATAATAAAGAAATAATACAAAAAATGGAAAGGTGGTTGCTTGATAAAAAGGAGCATGATGATGATGATGATGATGATGATGACGTTGAAAGATACAATGAAGCTGCTGCTGGAAATGCAAATGGGCTTAATGATGATGATGATGATGATGATGCTGCAAATACAAACTTGCTTGATAATGCTGCTGTTTCTGTGGTCAAGGATGATATTGCTCCTGGCGACAGCATTTCTAACATTGGTCGTAAAACATGTTCATCAGCTGGCCGCTCCAGCCACAGGTCTTCAACATCCTCTGCGTGTTTAAAGGCAGAGGCTGAAAGGGCTGCTCTCCTTGCAATGGCAGCAGGCCTCAAAGAAAAACATGAACTGGAAGCCCAGGAGGAGCAAATCAGAAAGAAAAAGGAGCTTCTGGAATTGCAAAGTCAAATTGCTGCTCACACTGCAAAGGTTACTGTGTTGAAGTACAGAGAATCTGATGCTCAGAGCTCCAGAGCCTATTCAAATGGAATGAGTTCGTATCCGGAAAGATCAAAACGTAAATCATCTCTCAGACCCTCTGCTACAGAATTTGTTCCACAACATTCAAACCATCAGTTCCATCATCTACCTATAGGAAGCAGCAAAGCTACAATGCCACTGGAGGCACAGCTCAAATATTCAAACCATCAGTTCCATCATCCACCTACAGGAAGCAGCAAACCTACAATGCCACTGGAGGCACAGTTCAAACAGCCACATCCACCGCTAGGAGGGAGCAAAGCTGCCAATCCCAATCAATGGGTGTACGACCCAAGGAAGTTTGCACATGGTGGACCAAGGCCTTATGTTCCAAATCCAAAACCAAGCATGTCTCAAGGATTTCAGGAAACATTTAATGTGCATCACATACAGGAACCCACCATGCATTTTACACAGGAATCTATTCAACGTACTGACTTAATGCAAACCGATGTGGATCAAGACAATCTGTTAACTATCATGCAACGGCAAAATGACATTCCTGCCCTTCTGATACAGCAACAGTCCTCATTGTCACTCCCTCCAAGAGATATACCAACCTTTGATGGAGACCCACTTGAGTATAGTGCATTCATAAGAGCATTTCAGCACGGAGTAGAAGGAAAGGCTGCTAGCAGTATAGACTGCTTGTATTTCCTAGAACAATATACAAAAGGACAACCAAGAGAACTGGTTAAGAGCTGTCAACACATGCCACCCGACAGAGGATACCAAAGAGCAAAATAACTTTTACTAGAACGCTTTGGAAATGAGCAAAAAGTCCTGTGTAAAATGCATGGTGGGTTCCTGTATGTGATGCACATTAAATGTTTCCTGAAATCCTTGAGACATGCTTGGTTTTGGATTTGGAACATAAGGCCTTGGTCCACCATGTGCAAATGTTTCCTTGGGTCGTACACCCATTGATATGGCAGCTTTGCTCCCTCCTAGCGGTGGATGTGGCTGTTTGAACTGTGCCTCCAGTGGCATTGTAGGTTTGCTGCTTCCTGTAGGTGGATGATGGAACTGATGGTTTGAATATTTGAGCTGTGCCTCCAGTGGCATTGTAGCTTTGCTGCCGCAGAACCTCAGGGCCGCAGAGAATGTTGATGTTTTTAAAAAACGGCTCAATACTCATCTTTTTAGTCTGGCTTTTAATTAATTAACTTTCTATTATTTTAAGTCTGCTATTTTATTCCCCAAGTTTTAATCTATTATTTTAAGTTTGCTTATTTTAGTAGTTTATACTGATTTTATTCTATCCTATTTAGCTATTTAGCTTTTTTATCTAGTTTTTGCTATTTATTTTATTACTGCTATCTTGTTCTATTTTACATTATTTTATCTCTTTTACCGTCGACTGACGGGAACCAGAGTCCCTCATGGTGTGGATGGCCTTTCACTCACCGATGTCTCAGTGCCGAGCCATGTCTCTACAGTTTTAGCCAATGCAGTGCGTGGGTGTGTGTGTGTGTGTGTGTGGTGTGCCGAGTTGCGTGCATGTTAGTGTGAGTGTGCGAGTGTGTTCCGGGTGGGGGGTCGGGTCTTTCTTTCTGTTGTTGTTGTTTTTATTGTTGTTGTTGTTTTGTTCTTATTTTCTAAATTTGTATTTTCTGTACGGCACTTTGTGTTGCATTTACCTGCATGAATGGTGCCATATAAATAAATAAAATTGAATTGAATTGAATTGAATTGAATTGAAAAAATAGCCAGTGCATACATGGAGAAAGCTCTGGGATGGCCACCAGTAAAGTCAGAGGACATCAAGGCGTTGCAAGCTTTTTCATTGTTTCTCCGTGTTTGCTGTAATGCAATGGAGGATGTCAGTTACATGTCAGAGATGAACATGCCATCCAACATGCGTGCCATTATCCTGAAGCTACCCTATAAATTGAGGGACAAATGGAGAAACACTGCTTATGAGCTGCAGGAGAAGCACCACCGTCAAGCAGGCTTCAGTGACATTGTCAAATTCATTGAGAGACAAGTGTCTATTGTTTCTAATCCACTTTTTGGAAACATTCAGGACACAGCCATTTCATCACAAGATCATAAAATTGGAAACAAAGTCTCACATGCTCGAATCAAGGGAAAAGGAAGTAGTTTTGCAACTTCTGTGGCAGCTGTCTATTCTAAACCTGTGACTCAAATGCAAAAGGAGAAAAACTTACCTGATAAATCAATAAAGGTGTCTTGTCTGCTGTGTGAAGAGGGTCACAAATTGGAGTTGTGTCCCAAAATGGAAAGGAAGTTGCATCGAGACAAAATCGACTTCTTAAGAGAGAAAGGTGCTTGTTTCGGTTGTTTAACTGTTGGACACATGAGCAAAGACTGTCATAGGCGTCTGTCTTGCAAAGTGTGTAACCTGAAGCATCCTACCATCCTCCACATTCATTCAAAGAAAGAGATCAAACAAGAGGACACACAGCAGGAGACAACAGAGAACAGTCATGTAATTCCTCCTAAGACATGCGGCCATATAGGGGCCGGACCACAGGATTGTGTCTTGGCAATTGTACCGGTACAGATCAAGGCCAACAAAGACAGCAAGATACTCACCACGTATGCGTTCTTAGATCCCGGCAGCACTTCCACTTTCTGCTCTGAGCGACTCATGAGGGAGCTAAAGGTCAGAGGAAGAAGCGCCAAATTTCTCTTGAAAACAATGAACCAAGAAGGATTTGTGGACAGTCGCATCATCTCAGGACTGGAGATAGCAGCACTCAATAGTAACACCTACTTCAAATTACCTGATGTGTACACACAGTGCAGGATGCCTGTGACCCGTGATAACATTCCACGGCAGGAAGAGTTAAGTGCCTGGTCTCATCTCAACTCTGTTGAAATTCCTGTCATTGATGCTGATGTGGAACTGCTAATTGGAACCAATGTTCCTAAGGTAATGGAACCGTGGGAGGTGGTAAACAGCAATGGAGAAGGACCTTATGCCATCAAAACCCTACTGGGTTGGGTTATCAATGGACCATTGAGAGGAGGCAGTGATATTAACAGCGGCTGTCATACCATTACTGCTAACCGAATATCCATTGCTCACATAGAAGAACTGCTGGTGAAGCAATATAACCACGATTTCAATGAAAAATCAACAGATGAAAAGCCAGAAATGTCCAGAGAAGATCTCAAATTCATGGATATTATGAACACCTCGGCCGAACTTAACAATGGACATTATTGCTTGAGATTACCTTTCAGAAACGATGATGTTATCATGCCCAATAATCGCCACGTTGCTGAGCAGAGGGTCCGCTGTCTGAAAAGGAAAATGGAGAAAGATGTTACATTCAAAGAAGAATACACTCAGTTTCTCAGTGATGTCATAAGTAAAGGTTACGCAGAGAGAGTGCCAGAACACCAGCTGGAAGGGAAAGCAGGCAAGGTTTGGTACATCCCACATCATGGCGTGCGCCATCCAAAAAAGGGAACCCTGAGAGTGGTGTTTGATTGCGGTGCAAGTTTTAAAGGCACCTCTCTCAACAGTCAGTTACTGCAGGGGCCGGACATGACAAATTCTCTGTTTGGAGTTCTCACAAGGTTTCGTCAAGAACCTATTGCAGTGATGGCGTATGTACAGGCAATGTATCACCAAGTCAACGTTGCAAAACAGGACATAGACTTCCTTCGCTTCCTTTGGTGGCCGAATGGCGATCTGGCACAACGTCTCACTTGAGTACAGAATGACAGTTCATCTGTTTGGCGCAATATCATCACCTAGCTGTGCTAGCTTTGCTTTAAGAAAGGTCGCTGAGGACAACAAGGCAGCCTTTCCAGTATATGTCATTGATACCATCAAGCACAACTTTTATGTGGACGACTGCTTGAAGTCCTTGTCTTCAGAAACTGAAGCTACAGCATTGGTGAGAGACCTGACAGCTGCATGTTGTTTGGGAGGCTTTCAGCTGGTAAAATGGATCAGCAATAACAGATCGGTGCTGGAATCCATTGAAGTGGAAAAGCGGGCCAAAGAAGTCAAAGAATTGGACTTTGACAGAGACAGTCTCCCTGTTGAGAGAACACTGGGGTTGCAGTGGTGCGCAGAAACCGACACCTTCAAGATGACAGTCCAAGAAAGACCATGCACAAGACGAGGTATTTTGTCTACTGTAAGTTCAGTGTATGACCCCATTGGATTTTTGGCCCCCTTTACCTTACCCGCCAGGTTGATGTTGCAAAACCTTTGTAGGCTGAGCTACAGTTGGGATGAGCCCATCCCTCAAAGCTACCAGCAGCAGTGGATCAGGTGGCTAGAAGATCTAAAAAGGCTCAGCATATTCAGCGTGCCACGATGCATCAAGCCCAAAGATTTCGGACAACTCATAAGTGCCCAGTTGCACAATTTTTCCGACGCCAGCGAGGATGGGTACGGCACGGTTTCCTACCTTCGTCTGCAGAATGAACAGAACCAGGTTCACCTGGCTTTCATCCTGGGAAAGGCACGAGTTGCTCCAGTAAAGAAAGTGACAATTCCTAGTATGGAACTAACAGCTGCTGTGCTTGCAGTGAGGGTCGACAGGATGTTGAAAGCGGAGCTGCAGTTAAACCTAGAAAGTTCTATCTTCTGGACAGATAGTACAACTGTGTTAAAGTACATTGGGAATGAAACAAAGCGCTTTCACACCTTCGTGGCTAACAGGATTTCTGCTATAAGAGAAGCTACTGTCATCTCACAATGGAGGTACGTGGACACCAAGCAGAACCCAGCTGATGAGGCCTCTCGTGGGGTCAAGGTTGAGTATCTTCTTACAACCAGCAGATGGATCCATGGCCCAGACTTTCTTTTCAAGAGTAAAGGAGAATGGCCCACTAACATTGTGGAGTCCACTTCCATCAGCAGTGATGACCCAGAGGTTAAAGGAGAGGCCATAGTGAACACTGTGATGATCAAAGATGCACCAAAAGCAACAACTCAGCTACTGACCTACTCTTCTTCATGGAAAAGGTTAAAGACCTCAGTAGCCTGGTTTCTCCAACTGAAAAAAGTGCTGCAGCTGTTGAGTCAGAAGAGGAAAGAAATAGAAGCTTCGGTGTCGAGCAATGGGCTTGACACAATTCAGCAAAAGAATGAAGTTGAAAGAACCATGAGAGCATTCAGAGCCACACTGGGTGGTCAAACCTTGTCGCTCGAAGACACTTCAGCAGCTGAAAGTGCCATCATTCAGTATTGCCAACTAGAAAGGTTCAGTGGTGAAATAGCAGCACTGAAAAGTGGAACATCTGGAGTGAAGAAAAGCAGTCACATTTACAAACTCGACCCAGTGCTGGAAAATGGGCTTTTGAGAGTGGGAGGACGGCTCAGCAAAGCAGCTATGCCAGATGGCATGAAACATCCAGTCATTCTTGCTAAAGATCAGCACATCTCCATTCCCATCATACGCCACATTCATGAACAGCTGGGACATTGTGGAAGAAATCACCTGCTTTCCAGACTTCGCCAACGTTATTGGATCACTAACGCAAATTCTGCTGTCAGAAGGCTCCTTTCTTCTTGTGTCATGTGTAGACGCTACAGGGGAAAGCTGGGGGAACAAAAGATGGCAGATTTGCCAAAAGAGAGACTTCAACCTGACCTCCCACCATTCACAAATGTGGGTGTTGATTATTTTGGCCCTTTTGAGGTGAAGGCAGGCCGCAGCCTCATTAAACGCTACGGCGTCTTATTCACTTGTATGGCCAGTAGGGCTGTGCATTTGGAAATGGCATATTCTTTGGACACCAGTTCTTGCATCAATGCACTGCGCAGATTCATTTCTAGAAGAGGCCAAGTCTCACATCTCAGGTCAGATAACGGAACCAACTTTGTGGGGGCAGAACGTGAACTGAGAGAAGCTCTGTCTGCACTTAACCACAAGAAAATTCAAGGTGCATTACTTCAGTCTGGAGTGAAATGGAGCTTCAACACTCCTGCTGCATCCCATCATGGAGGAGTATGGGAAAGAATCATTCGAATGGTCCGAAGGGTACTGAACTCTGTACTTCAGCAGCAACACACAGACGATGAAGGATTGCAAACTCTTCTGTGCGAGGTGGAAGCCATATTGAATGATCGTCCCCTCACAAAAATCTCAGATGATCCTAATGATTTGGAACCCTTGACTCCAAATCACATCCTTTTGTTGAAAGGCAAACCTGCTCTACCGCCTGGCCTTTTTGAGAAAAGCGACCTTTACTCCAGACGACGTTGGAGGCAAGTTCAATTTCTTGCGGATCTCTTCTGGCACAGATGGATTCGGGAGTACCTACCTCTGTTACAGGAGCGACAACAGTGGATGAAGGACAAGAGAAACTTTGTTGCAGGAGATATTGTGCTTGTGGCGGACTCAACTGCTCCTCGCGGATCCTGGTTGTTAGGGAGGATACTGCAGACCTTTCCGGGCACAGGAGGACTCGTGCGGTCTGTCAAAGTACAGACCAAGTACAGCACATTGGAGCGACCGATCACGAAGATCTGTCTTCAGCTGGAAGCTGATGAAACTCTTGTAGAGACTCACGTCATACCTTAGCATCAAGTTTGACTCTATGGACATGTGAACATTACCAACTGCGATAAAAAAAGAAAAAAAAAATGTATTACTGTAATTGGCTTCAGTTGTTCTATTGTGTTGAATTGTTATGTTATTATACAGTAACAATTAGGGGCCGGTGTGTTGTAGCCAATTTGGATCTCTGTGTGTGTGTGTGTGTGTGTGTGTGTGTGTGTGTGTGTGTGTGTGTGTGTGTGTGTGTGTGTGTGTGTGTGTGTGTGTGTGTGTGTGTGTGTGAGTGAATGTGGGTGTGTCGGTGGTGAGGCACTGTGGTTGCTGTGGGTTACCTGCGCACCTGTGGACATGGGTGGTTGATTGGTCACAGAGGTTAGATGAGGGAGACACATTTCAGGAGTGACTGGGAAATCATGATCAGAGAAGCCACACAGTTTTTCAACCGTGTCTGTGTGTGATGGCTGAATGGGTTTTGTATCACAATGTAGTGTTTTTGTATGAGTTAATTTTAAGTCTATTGGCACCCGACCTTTTTTAGATGCCTTTTTAAAGATTTAATGATTAATAAAGTGTCAAACTCATTCCCCATGGAGGGCCTTATTTTTGTAACACACCAGCATGAGTTGGAAACAACTTCAGATTCCCTCAAGTGGCCTTTTTGTAGTTAGATTGCCACTACAATTGTGAACATACTTTTTGGTGGTGAGAGGGGTAATGTTTGAAAAAGAAATAACAGCCTAGGTAGCACATTCATTCTAATACTTTCTATTCTGCCCGAGATAGAAAGGGGCAGCACAGCCCATCTGTTGAGATCAGCAGATATTTTATCTATCAGTTTATTGTAGTTTGCCTTATACAATTTATCTAGATTTGGTGTAAAAGTAGTCCCCAAGTAAGAAATACCTTCCTTTGGCCACTTAAATGAGAATGCTGCTCTGATTTGGTGTGTAGTAAGTGAATTCAGGGCCAAGGCTTCTGTTTTATTGACATTGACTTTATATCCTGAGAGGGATCCAAATTTAGCAAAGCAGCCCATCAGATTTGGAATTGAGTTTAGGGGGTCTGACACGTATACAAGGACATCATCTGAGTAAAGTGAGATTTTATGAGTTTCATTGCCAATTTCAATCCCCTTGATCATTGCATCATCTCGTATCACCTGTGCCAGTGGTTCGATGCTTAACGCAAAAAGGAGCGGAGAAAGTGGACACCCCTGGCGTGTCCACTTTCTACCCAGAGCGAAAGGCTGGGAAATATGTCCATTTACTCTGACCATACTCTGAGGAGCAGTATAAAGTAGTTGGATCCATCTGATAAAATTCGGCCCAAATCCAAATTTAAGGTTTTCAGTAAAAATGGCCACGACACGCGTTCAAATGCTTTTTCCGCGTCGACTGCTAACGCCATACAGGGGGCTGGATAATTGTGACTTTGCTCCATAACATTAAGAAGTCTGCGGACATTATCTGATAGATGTCGCCCGGCTATGAAGCCCGTCTGATCTGGATGTATTAAAGTTGTAATGACCGTTTCGACTCGTTTAGCTAGTATGGAGGTCAGCAATTTATAGTCAGTATTCAAAAGTGCAATTGGCCTGTAGGAGGCACAGTCTGTGGGATCTTTATGTTCTTTCAGTATTACTGATATGATTGCCTCTTTCCAAACTGTTGGCAGTTCTCCTTTCTCAAGGGAGTAGGAATATGCTCTCTCTAGGATTGGGCTGATGATATTAATAAAATTCTTATAAAATTCATTAGTGAACCCGTCAGATCCAGGACTCTTGTTGTTCTTCAAATTTTTAACTGCCTTCTCAATTTCCTCTCTAGTTATTGGTCTGTCAATGAACTCAGCTGTGGTAGGGTCAATCGTCGGCAGTTTGATAGAGTTAAGGTCCATCCATCCATCCATTTTCTTCCGCTTATCCAGTACCGGGTCGCGGGGGCAGCTGCCTGAGCAGGGACGCCCAGACTTCCCTCTCCCCGGACACTTCCCCTAGCTCCTCCGGGAGGACCCCAAGGCGTTCCCACGCCAGCCGGGTGACATAGTCACTCCAGCGTGTCCTGGGTCTTCCTCGGGGTCTCCTCCCGGTGGGGCATGCCTGGAACACCTCTCGAAGGAGCCAACAAGACCACATCGTCCGCAAAAAGCAGGGATGAAATCCAGTGGCTCCCGAACCAGATCCCCTCCGGCCCACGGCTGCGCCTAGAAATCCTGTCCATAAAAATAATGAACAGGACCGGTGACAAAGGGCAGCCCTGCCGGAGTCCAACATGCACCTGGAACAGGTCTGACTTACTGCCGGCAATGCGAACCAAGCTCCTGCTCCGGTCATACAGGGACCGAACAGCCCTTAGCAGAGGGCCCCCGACCCCGTACTCCCGAAGTACCTCCCACAGAATGCCACGAGGGACACGGTCGAATGCCTTCTCCAAGTCCACAAAACACATGTGGACTGGTTGGGTAAACTCCCATGAACCCTCAAGCACCCTGCGGAGGGTATAGAGCTGGTCCAGTGTTCCACGGCCAGGACGAAAACCGCATTGTTCCTCCTGAATCCGAGGTTCGACTATCGGCCTAATTCTCCTCTCCAGCACCCTGGAATAGACTTTCCCGGGGAGGCTGAGAAGTGTGATCCCCCGATAGTTGGAACACACCCTCCGGTCCCCCTTTTTGAATAGAGGGACCACCACCCCGGTCTGCCAGTCCAGAGGCACTGTCCCCAACTGCCACGCGATGTTGCAGAGACGTGTCAACCAAGACAGCCCCACAACATCCAGAGACTTGAGGTACTCAGGGTGGATCTCATCCACCCCCGGTGCCTTGCCACCGGGGAGCTTCTTAACTACCTCGGTGACTTCAGCCCGTGTAATGGGTGGATGAACCTCTGAGTCTCCAGCCTCTGCTTCCCCAATGGGAGACGTGTCAGTGGGGTTGAGGAGATCCTCGAAGTATTCCTTCCACCGCCCGACGATATCCCCAGTCGAAGTCAGCAGCTCCCCACCTCCACCGTAAACAGTGTTGGTGGAGGGCTGCTTCCCCTTCCTAAGGCGCCGGATGGTTTGCCAGAATTTCCTCGAGGCCGACCGATAGTCCTCCTCCATGGCCTCCCCGAACTCTTCCCAGACCCGAACTTTTGCTTCAGCGACCGCCCGTGCTGCAGCACGCTTGGCCTGCCGGTACCCATCAGCTGCCTCGGGAGTCCCCCGAGCCAACCAGGTTCGGTAGGACTCCTTCTTCAGCTTGACAGCATCCCTTACTTCCGGTGTCCACCACCGGGTTCGGGGATTGCCACCACGACAGGCACCGGAGACCTTACGGCCACAGCTTCGAACAGCCGCGTCAACAATGGAGGCAGAGAACAAGGTCCATTCGGACTCAATGTCCCCAGCCTCCCTCGGGATCTGGTCAAAGCTCTCCCGGAGGTGGGAGTTGAAGACCTCCCTGACAGAGGGTTCCACCAGACGTTCCCAGCAGACCCTCACAACGCGTTTAGGTCTGCCAAGTCTGTCCAGCTTCCTCCCCTGCCAGCGGATCCAACTCACCACCAGGTGGTGATCAGTTGACAGCTCAGCCCCTCTCTTCACCCGAGTGTCCAAAACATACGGCCGGAGGTCAGATGACACAACCACGAAGTCGATCATTGACCTCCGGCCTAGGGTGTCCTGGTGCCATGTGCACTGATGGACACCCTTATGTTTGAACATGGTGTTCGTTATGGACAAACCGTGACCAGCACAGAAGTCCAATAACAGAACCCCACTCGGGTTCTGATCGGGGAGGCCGTCCCTCCCAATCACGCCCCTCCAGGTAACACTGTCGTTGCCCACGTGAGCGTTGAAGTCCCCCAGTAAAACAATGGAGTCCCCGGTTGGAGCACTCTCAAGTACCCCTCCCAAGGACTCCAAGAAGGCCGGGTACTCTGCACTGCCGTTTGGCCCATAGGCCGAAACAACAGTGAGAGACCTATCCCCGACCCGAAGGCGCAGGGAAACGACCCTCTCGTTCACCGGGGAAAACTCCAACACATGGCGGCCGAGCTGGGGGGCTATGAGCAAGCCCACACCAGCTCGGCGCCTTTCACCGCGGGCAACTCCAGAGTAGAAGAGAGTCCAGCCTCTCTCAAGGAGTTGGGTTCCAGAGCCCAGACTGTGCGTGGAGGTGAGCCCGACTACCTGTAGCCGGTAGCGCTCTACCTCCCGCACTAGCTCAGGCTCTTTACCCCCCAGTGAGGTGACATTCCATGTCCCCATGGCTAGAGTCACCGTCCGGGGATTGGGTCGCCGGGGCACCCGCCCAGGACAGCCACCCAAATCCCACCGCACCGGCCCCTTCTGGCCCCTTCTGAACCCTCCTGCGGGTGGTGGGCCTACAGGAGGGCGGGCCCACGTCGCTCTTTCGGGCTGTGCCCGGCCGGGTCCCGTGGGCACAGACCCGGCCACCAGGCGCTCGCCTGCGAGCCCCAACCCCGGGCCTGGCTCCAGGGTGGGGCCCCGGTGACGCCAATCCGGGCGACGTGAACGTCCTCGATTTTAGCTTCTTCATTAAGGGCTTTGGAACTGCTCTTAGTCTGACCTGTCACCTAGGACCTGTTTGCCTTGGGAGACCCTACCAGGGGCATTAAGCCCCGGACAACATAGCTCCTAGGATCATTCAGGTGCTCAAACCCCTCCACCACGATAAGGTGTCGGTTCAAGGAGAGTTAAGGTAATTGTCGATTTTATCTGGGTCACGTTCTTCATCTTTGTCCGAGTACAGGTCTTTGTAAAACCCCTGCAAAGGTCTCTGCGATTTCATTTGGTTTGAATAAAAATGGTTTGTCTGGTTTACCACTTTTGATTTTTTAAACTGTTGTGAGACTGTATTGTTTCCTCAATTGAGAGGCCAGTAGGCGGCTAGCTCTACTCCCATGCTCATAGTATTTTTGTTTTAGGAACCTTAAATTTCTTTTGATTTTTTTCCATCAAGAGGTCATCAAGTTCTTGTTTAGCCATTTTCAACTTGCGTAGGTTTTCAGGTGAGGTATTTTCTTTATGCTGTTTTTCTAGATCATCAATCTTTTTTTCCAATTCCATACGCTTAGCTGTCCTAGCCTTTTTGAAAGTTGAAGCCAACTGGATTATTTTTCCCCGTAACACCGCCTTCGCCGCATCCCACAGTATGATAGGGGAAATGTCATCTCTGTCATTAGATTCCAGATAAAAGGTGAACTCATCTCTTAATGACGTTTGAAATGCTGGAATTCCTAGCAGGGAGGTATTTAGTCTCCATCTACGCGAGGCGATCGCCCGCCACCCCACCCCCCCCACCCCAACGTCCCAAACTACCGACACAGGTGCATGATCAGACAGGGTTATATTGTGAATTTGACAGTCTAATACTCTAAATGATTCATTAATAGGCATAAAAAAATAATCAATCCTCGAGTATGTGGAGTGAGGGTGAGAGTAAAATGTATAATCTCGATCTCTTGGGTGTTTGTATCTCCAGACATCTAGGAAGCCAAACCCTTCACAGCAATTTTTTAGTGCCCTACTCATAGTTGTTGGGTGGGCATTTGAATTCATACTTTTGTCTAGTAATGGGTTCAGTACACAGTTGAAGTCTCCTCCAATCAGCAATATGCCTTGTGCCTTCTCAAGTACCAAGTCGAATATCGTTTTATCGTTTTATAAATTGTGGGCTGTTATCATTTGGGGCATACACGTTAAGCATGGACACCTGGATTGTAAACAGTGTTTTAAAACATGCATGGCTAACGGCGGAAACACCTTCGACTTAGCCAAACAGTTAAAGGACAAGCACCCAGACCTGCACACTGAGCTCAGGGAACGACAGGTCATTTACTCAGGAAAAAAAGCCACATTCAGTGCTAAAAGCAAGCGCCACCCCCCTTCACTCTTAACAAAAGTAGCTCTGGAAGAAAAAAAATAGAGCTGGTTTATTTATATTATTATATTTTATATTATATTATTGTATTTATATTTTCACAGTGATTTTTAAACTTTTTGCCATACATGTAGCCATGTTGATTTACAATAAATCTGAAGTGGTCCCTTATTTTTTCCAGAGCTGTAAATTGCATACATTGCATGCATGCATTAGAAAAGCTTGTCTTTGTGGTATTTCATTTTATTTACTGATTAATAAGTTATTGTTCTAAGATTTTCTATCAAAATAAAGTCAGTAATGACATTTTTTGCGGTCTCTTTTTATTTGAAAAAGTATCGAAAAGTATCGAAATACATGTTTGTACCGGTACTGGTACCAAAATGTTGGTATCGTGACAACACTATGACATACCGCAACACCCCCCATGCAACCATGAGAGAAACCCCAGCTATGTTGTTCCTTGGATGCTCTTGGCTGGATTTCCTGTAACCCAGTGTTGCTGGAGCAGTGCACAGGTCACAGGATGCTCAGCAACAACACTGCCAACAACACTCTAGGGACAGACTTTTTGATGTTGTGGAGGCTGTCCTAGTGCGTGATTATCGGAAAGGGGAGGAGAAGTGGGCCCAAGGTTTGTCATGGAAAAGACGGGACCAGTGTCATACAGGGTAAATGTGGGCACACCAGGGGTATGGAAACGTCATGTAGATCAGAGCCTCAGCAGAATACAGTGAACCTTCCTGTAAGCCCAGATTGATAGTTGCACCACACTTCACCCTGATACACTGCAACAAGAGCTGGATGATGATCAAGTTCTGGAGAGGACACCAGCCCACTGAAACCACCACAGACAGGACATTCTCAGGTAACAGAGGATGAGAGATCAGTGTTTCCCGCAGGATTTTTTTCAGCAGCGGTGGTGTGGTCCCCGAACCCTCCAGGGGGGTCCGTGGGCATGCCCCCCCGGCCGAATTTTTTTTGTACCCTTTACATTGGAATGCATGAATCTGGTGCACTTTGAGAGGAGAATATGCACTTAAATCCTATTCAAACAGTCCTGTGTATTACTGTAGATGGGATTATTGGTGTTGTAACTTTGCCTTTTGTGTCTTCATTTACAGATTTTTATATTTTTGTATAGTAATATTTAACAAAAAATGTCACAACGCAAATATAATTTGCACAATTTATTTACAGATTTTTGCCTAATGCTTAAACACTAAACATGGTTGCTATGCCCAAAGCATAACTGTTTTTTTACTTAAGACACTTTGTTCAAAAATTAAATCTCCTGCAACAATGGGCAAAACACATCTTTTTAAATTATAAACCTAACTAAAATTTGAAAAGAACACACACACACACAATACTAGAGGAAAAACGGCACGGAGGTTGCGGTTTATAGATACAATAAAATGATTGGGCTCAGAGGGTTTTTAACACTGGTGGTCATGTAGTGACACATTTTAGCAACTTACTTTCTCTCTCTCTCTCTCTGTCTGTCTCTCTCTCTCTCTGTCTGTCTCACTCTTTCCTTCTTTCTTCGATCTTCCACTTCACTCGCTACTGCTAGAATCAATGTAACTTTGCAACCGTGTAGGGTAGCCTACTGCCAACAACTGCCACACTCGCTGTGTATTTTTCTTCTTTGATGTTGGTTACGTGACGATGTGCCGCGTGCTGCGCAATTGACGTTACGCGCTGTACATTTTCTAAAAGGAGCTACGTAAAAAAAAAAAGCGCGCCGCTGCTGTGTGAACGTGGGGGAAACACTGGAGATAGCAAGTTGGCTTGGGACCCCCCTCTGGGTGGCACTGACCACGGCACGGTACGGATCGAATGGCCCTTGTGTGTGTGTGTGCCCTTAAATTCATCTTAGTAGCTAACTCCATTATGAGTGACCTGTCAATCACAAGGTTGCTTTGCCCCTAAGCATGTTGGACTCTTAAGGGCCTGTTCAGACTGTACCTTTCCGATGACTACATATAGCTACATATTTATCCTGAAATACAGTCCCATGGGAGACACCAGAAGGGGCGGGACTTCACCTTTCTACAGACAATTGAGGATAAACATCTTTGATTACAAGCTGCAACACTGGTATTGTTTTCATATTGCCAGTGTCTATGTCGTCATGGAAAACTGTGATCCTGGAACCTGTAGCGGGACAGAAAAGATTTTAAGTTGCCAGGTGTTAAAGTGATGGTTCGGAGTGAAATGCACCCTAGGTAATTTCCACCATGACATCCAGCCAAATACCCCTTCAGAAGCATTTTTAGCAATGGTCAGCACATAGGGCTATCAGCCGAATGGCTTAGTACTGGCGCTATGGTACAGTGGGTATATCTCGTAAATTATCCCACTAATAATGCATGGAATGTTACCAAACTTCTGAAAGTTTGTATGTACACCAGGAGTTTATTTAAAAAAACACCTGCCTGATAGCCTCTATCCTCGGCTGCTATGCTACCGCAGCATACACGCCACTTCCGTGTTTACCCAGCCGATGCCGTGACACGAGTTTCACGTGAGAGTATGAAAAAGTTTCGCTGAATTTTTATAAATGCTTGTATTATCAGGTCAACACATTTTTATAAATGCTTGTATTATCAGGTTAACAAGTGTTGACCTGTTAAAAATTCAATACTTTTTCATACTCTCGCGTGAAACTCGCGTCACGGCATCGGCTGGGTAAACACGGAAGTAGCGTCTGCGCTGCGGTAGCCTTAGTTAGTGTTATTAGCCGAGGATAGAAGCTATCAGGCAAGTGTTCTTTTAAATAAACTCCTGGTGTACTTACAAACTTTCAAATGCCTCGTTTTGTGAGTACAGACCCTATGTGTACTACTGTAGAAGTTTGGTAACATTCCATGCATTATTAGTGGGGTAATTTACGAGATAATCAAGATGTACCATCGCGTTAGTACTAAGCCATTTGGCTGATAGCCCTATCTTGACCAATGCTGACCATCGCTAAAAATACTTCCGAGGGGGTATTTGGCTGGATGTCTTGGTGGAAAAGACCTAGGGTGCATTTTACTACGAACCATCACTTTAATATCTGGTGTCTTGCTGCGTGTGGACAGATCGTGACATCATGCAATCACAAAAGCTCATGGGTGTGTAGCATAACAGTTTTGAAGCTTTTCAAGTTCAGCATTTTGGATTTTGTTCTTGCCAGTGAAGAGAAGTGATCACATAAATGTTTACTGAGATAATAAATCAAGTGAGAAGTAGGGTCATTTTCTGATCGACTTCCACAAAATTAGACTTCTTTTTTAACCAGAGTTCGAAGAGGCGTGTGGTAGAATTTGGGGAATGGTTGTTTGTTTTCTTGTTGTTGTTTCTATTAGCTGTATAAATCTGAGTATCATACATATTTTGAGCTGCTTAAAAATGTAAACAACGTAAAGATTTTTTGTTGTTGAACAGCCCACCCAGAGGACATTTGACTATATACTGGTGGGCCACAAGGTGGATGATGACACGGACCAGAAGGCACAGAGACAGAGAGCTTTCATCCAGCAGCTGGAAAAGAAAAATATCACCATCACTGTGAGTCTCCTTCACTGATTCTGATTCCTCTAAACACTCTGACCTGACATATGCTGCAGTGTGGTGGGAACCATTATTCCTTTTATGTGTGTGTTGTGTTTGTGTCTTAGAGGATCATCCATGATGATAAAGTGTTTTTCGGCCTCCGTGCTCCCAGCGAGATGTTTACAGACTACCAGTACCTGCTCAAAGTCTCCGACTCTTGCAACTGGTGTGGAGATGTAAGGGGCTCCATTACCCAGGCTACCAGGTAACACACACTAGTGTTGCATGTTTAAGTGATGGTTCGGAGTAAAATGCACCCTAGGTAATTTCCACCATGACATCCAGCCAAATACCCCCTCAGAAGCATTTTTAGTGATGGTCAACATTGGTCAAGATAGGGCTATAAGCCGAATGGCTTAGTACTGGCGCAATGGTACATCTTGTATATCTCGTAAATTACCCCACTAATAATGCATGGAATGTTACCAAACGTCTGCAGTAGTACACATAGGGTCTGTACTCACAAAACGAGGCATTTGAAAGTTTGTAAGTACACCAGGAGTTTATTTAAAAAAACACTTGCCTAATAGCTTCTATCCTCTGCTGCTAAAGCTATGCTCAAACGAGGAAAAACGATTCACAGCAGTATTTATATTGAAAGACATTCATACATGGTAGTCTGAAACCAAAGAACCCCAACTTTGTGAATGTGGAAACAACACAACTCTGCAGAGAAAATAAGAGTGAAAGAGGTGAGAGCTTTAGCTTTCATAGACGGATGCATGGACTTTAGGTTGCAGGATATATGAGTAGGATGTATACCAACACCTGTGCAGTCAAAATCCATCATAAACCTACTCATTTCCAACCTTTTTATTATTTTACAGGATCCGAATTGTCCATTTTATCCTTAATCAGACCTTCATCAACACAGGGGGTGAGTGTCATAAGTGCCATAGAAATGAATGGTATAATTCTTTGTAGACCTTCAGCAAACATAATGGCATAGACTTTTAAGAGGCAGCAATGAATATTGATTATCAAACATAAATGAGACAAAGAGTAGCCTCTCATGCATATATGTTCTGTTTTTTTTTTTTTTTTGGGGGGGGGGGGGGGGGGGTCCTTTATCAGAGAACCTGAAGGAACTGTTGATGAAGGATGTGTTTGAAACCATGTTCTGCCTCCATGAGGTGAGTCAACCTTTCACTGGCCTCTTTCAACAGCTGGAGACGCCTGCTCTTGTCTACTTTTTAGGCGAGGTGCAGTTCATCTCAAATGAAAGTAGCTTGTTTTCCATTTTGTTTTCAAACATTTTGAAACTGCGACCGTTGTATGGGAACATAACTTTGCAGGAGACACGGTAAGAAGGACAATGCTGCAACAAATTGCAGTAAAGAAAGGATCTGCATTGTATCAGGTTTATTCTAGCTTACACAAAACTGTTGAATATGTGGATCAACCCTGATAGCTGGTCTCAGACATCTCTACTCTGCACACATTGTATCATTTTTACACAGAGAAATTAAACCAGCATTTCAACTCAACACAACTCAATCTTTATTTAAAAAACACGTTTAAAACAACCACCAAACGACCAAAGTGCTGTACAGGACAATAAATTAAATAGTAAACATAATATAATACAATAAGAGAGCCAGGGAGAAAAGCCTGTGAGGTCTGGGAAGATCTAATGTGCAAAGGCAGGCCATTCCAGAGCTGAGGTGCAGCCATCACAAAGGCTCGGTCGGTTCTGGCTTCAGGGTCTGTGTTAAGCTAACAAACAGGTCAAAGGATCAGTGACATGATGCTTTAGATAAACAGCTGAGTCCTCTGGGTTTGTGAATGTTTAGACAAACGTTGAAATACATTTTCCAAATATTGTTATGTTGATGTGTATTAGCATATGAGATGAGAACATATTCTATCTGTATGTTGATTTTTCCCATGATTCTCAGAGAAAGATGCAGAAAGAGCTGAGGAAGAAGTGGGCTCGATGGTCGGGTCTGTTCTCAGGACAACCAGTCAACAATGTCAAGTCAGTCTGTAACTTGTCTCTCTGTCTGTCCTACTGTCTCTCTTTTCTTGACTTACTGTCTGTCTTTCTGTCTGTTATTGTTTCTGTGTCTGTCCTTCTGTCTGTGTGTGTGTTACTGTCTGTCTCGCTGTCTCTAACTGCCCTTCTCTCTCTCTCTCTCTGTATAACTGCCTCTCTGTATGTGCCTGTAAGTGTTTGTCTGTAGCTGTCTTTCTGTCTCTCTATCAGACTGTCTGTCACTCTATAGGATGTTAACAGAGGATTAAGGACATTAGAATGTAAAATCCATCCCAGAGGTCTTCATTCTGCCAATTGCAAATTCATCTATTTCATACTTATTCCTTTTCTCTGCTAATCAGTAGCAGCAGGTATAGAAGGGTAGCTGGTTAGTTGAGTAGCCTTAGGTCCTAGCTGGGTTATCTAAGCTTCCACCTCAGTCCTCTGTCCTCTCCTCCTTGGTCGGTCAACTGCATGTCTTTCCGAGCCATTTGTTCTGGCAGATCTGGCCGGATCTTCTCCAGGTCCGTATGGAAGTAATTCTGTGCCATCAGAGTTTGAATAGGAATTTCTAAGATTGAAATTTTTTAGTGAAGAATCAGACTTTGAATTTTAAAAACCATCAAATGTCTAGCACTGAATTTTTTTTCGGCCTCTGAATTTGAAAAAAATTCAGTGTCAAAAAAATTGAGTCTAAAAAAATTCAACATCTCAAAAAATTCAGTCTAAAAAAATTCAACGTCAAAAAATTCTGTGTAAAAAGAACCAGACTCAACATCCGGGTCACCAGGGAGAAGCAATCGATCCCTGTCTCAATTCAGCCAATGTCCAGCCAATCATGTTATGCTCCATTTGTCATGTGACACCCACCCAGGTAGGACAGACCGGTCAGGCCATGGCCAAAAACGCAGGTGATGGTGCATGTTCGAAATGCCATACTAACGTACTGCCTACTACATACTCAACGTGTATGTACTGCATACTGTCTACTAAATGAACGTTTGAGTATGCTGTTACCCTCAGACTGTTCACATGGAAGTATACGCATCTTATACTACTTTTTTTTAACTTTATTGACATCAGACTCGTCCTCATCTTCTCCCACAGTGGTTCTAGCACCCGTTTAATGGAAATTACTTTGCATGATTACTATTACACTTAATTAAATATTTCTAAATATTTATTAAGTCAAACTACCATTGTCAAATGTTTTCTAGTTTATTATATATGTGCGCTCCCAAGCTTTCCCTTTCTTCCTCTTACCTGAGTTGCTGCTTCACTCGCCATAGATTGCGAATATTAAGCAGCTTTAATCGATCATTAATCGTCCGTTCATATATCGTATTATACCTCTGACCACGGAACAGCAGCACCTTCACCGCGGGGATGACGGAGGCAATCGGCCCGTCAAAATCGGTACATTATTTACATGTACATGGAATTTGGATTTTCCTCTGAAGTAAGTAATATCACTTATCTGGTTTAAATACGTTCCTTTATTATTTGATCATCAATAGACAAGCATATGCATGCATAAACTAAATCAACAGACATGTAGGCTAATATAAGTTGTTTTAACCTTTGTGTCGTGTTCGTTTCTCCCCCCTTACTTTAGTGTTCCCGGTCAAATTTGACCGGCCTGTTTTAACTGCTCTTACATTAATACAAAAAACACTGATCATCACCAAATTTTATTTTACTCCTCTTTAAGCTGTTACCAATGTCTCAGACTACTGGTTTACATGAATAACTGCAGTGAATATTGAAATTGTACACTTTATTCCAAAATTAGCGTGTATTGTAAAAAAAAAAAAAAAATCAAAACAGAGACCAAATTCACAAAACATCAGAACATCAGCATGAACACATCATCCATGTGTGAATGTGTGTGTGCGTGGGTGTGGGTGTGTGTGTGTTTTCACACACAGGATTGGCATTTTGCAATCAGGTCGGAATGCGCCTTGCAAACGTAGGCAAGGTCGGAAAGGTTGTGAAGTTTTGTCATCAAATCAGATAACTTGTGAGTGGACATGAAACTGTTGCAGGGACATAGTTGACCAGAATATAGGCCTCCCTGACTCCGCATCCCACAGACTTTTTGTAGCCTCATTGGTGGACCGATATATTCCTGCTGGACCTGCTGGACCAGGACCTCCAAGACCCATGTAGTCTTGGAGGTCCTGGTTCAATGCTTTCCATGTGTCTGCAAACACACGCCTCCCCTCCAGGTTTGTCATCAGTATAATTTCCATAATGGACTCTGGTAAAAAGAGTTGGAAGCTGGACTTGATGTCATCCACATGAGATGTTGCGTTCCGTGTTGGCCCTGGCGTCATCCTAACAATATCCTAAACTCTTGCTCTGCCTCCTCGGTCCTGGGTGGATGAATACCAGTGCATGTTGCCATCCTTGGACTGGAATGTCATCTCAGGTGCCTCTTCCTCAGGTGCCTCTTCCTCACCATCTGTTGACTGGTCGGTCTCACAATGGTCTGGGTCAAAATCAGGATCGATGTTGTCTTCTATTTCTGAGACATCCTCCTCTATTTCCGGTTCAACTTCAATCCCTTCTTCATCAGTTTGAAAAAAAAAGGTCAAGAGCCTCTCTGGCAGAAAATCGTCTGATCAGGTGCCTACTCATTGTGTTCAGAGTAAAATGACAGCAATACACAAATAAAGCTTTATATAGGTGGTCTGTGTGAAGATGATACATTTTGTATCAAAAAGTGTGGTTCACGTAGGGGAGAGGCACATAAGCGCAGGAAAGAGGTGAGAAGAGGAGACACCTAATTATTCAGTCTGAAAGGGGTTCACGTGGGGTGTAGTGTGTGTGTGTGTGTGTGTCTGTGTGTGTGTGTGTGTGTGTGTGTGTGTGTGTGTGTGTGTGTGTAGTGACAGTGGTGGATTTGTGGTTGTATACTATCTGATGGATGAACACAAACTAGGGTCACCCATTCATTTCCTATGGCGTTCATTTTTGACCG
Source organism: Eutrigla gurnardus (assembly GCF_963514095.1). Taxonomy (NCBI): domain Eukaryota; kingdom Metazoa; phylum Chordata; class Actinopteri; order Perciformes; family Triglidae; genus Eutrigla; species Eutrigla gurnardus. The sequence goes on along the minus strand of NC_139915.1, from coordinate 20,534,248 downwards.
GGAACACCACAGGTGTTACAAAGTTGATTTAACGACTCAAAATTCAACGAAAGTGGTGATGATTAATTGTATATGTTCAAATGCCTAGTGTGGAGGATATCATAAGGCCTTGAGACAATAAAATGTAAAACACAATATTTATGATTGATGAAAGTAGGAAATCGGTCAGATTTGACCCGAACACGACAGAAAGGTAATATCATGTATGAGTTTGGTTGTATAAAAAAAGACAAGTACCGGGATATTAGTGAATAATTTATTAGACAAATAATCCATGTTATATATACAGGTTTCAATATCTGTACGATAAGAAGAAATAAGTAGTTTATCAACAAATGAATAGGAAAACATTGAGAATAAATGTAATATATAATGTTTTCTGTTACAGGTTGGTGCCAGAGGGCCGTACTGCAGGTCAATCCTCATGTTCCCCCGCTGGGCCTCTACTTTGGGGAAGGGGATTTAAGGAAGGACCTCCGTCTTTCAAGTCGTTCCATGGAGAACCTCGTCCACTGCTTACTAACAGAACATAGTTGGGTTCCATGTCCATAGTTCCACGGTGGTGATGGGGGTGACAGCGACGAAGCCAACGAGCCACTCCGCAGTCCTGGGACATCCTCAGAGACTCCAACAGTCCTGGGACATCGTCAGAGGCTTGTAGCTGCAGTGTCTGCTCCAAATGTCCAGATCCCTGTACTGCAAGAACATGATTATTGTTGAGGTTTTATTTTTGTTTATCAGTGGTGCAGTTTATAAGTAATGGCACACAGTACACAGTTCTTACAGTCAAATGTTTCCTGTTAAATGTTTGTTTTACCATTATATCTGATGTTCTTTACAAATATAAATAATAAATATCTGAATATATATTATTGTTGACTCATGTTTTAGGCCTGCAGGTCTATTTCCCTCCTGCTCTGGAGGAGAGACCCTGCTGCAGTGGTTGGTATCATGGCTGAGGAGATTGGGGTGTAGTGGGGGAATAGCAGGTCTTTGCTCCATCACCTCATCAATGACAACAAACACTAGTGTGCAGCAGTGACCTCTCCTCCCTCAGTGCCTACACCTTCAGTTCATACAAACAACATATACAAACACTTCCCATAATCATGTTTTAGCTGACTATTCACCACTCGTCATATACTGTTCCACATGGGATAAACTTAGTGGACTCTGATGTTTTACAGATTGCAGATATTACCCAGCACTGACTTTGCCCGATTATTTATAAGAAAGACAACTTCATCTTGTTTCTTTTATGCTGTAGTGTTCAGCACTTTAAACTGCTTCCAACTCGCCTTGTATTCCTGCATGAGGGTCTCCCACTTCTTTGTCCATCCAGGCTCCACCTTCCCTCCATCCATGTTCTTTAATAAACATCCTGTATGAAGATCAGCATATAGAAAAGTGTTACAGCTCATTGATGATTCCTTGCTGTTCAACAGAAACATTTCAGGTAGACATCTCAGGAGAGCAGTACATACGCTGTATATACGCTGGTGTTCAACCTTATATCATTGAGAAGCTAAATATGCAACAGTAGAACTTAAACGGAGCCCTGCATAGGAGAATTATAACATTTAACACCACATTTTCTTAAGTAAAGCCTCTCATAGCAGCATTCCTCCTGCCAGTGAACTTCTCCTCATCGTTCCCTCCACCCAATGAGGCGTTTGGTGTCTACATCCATTCCTTTAACGAACAACGATGCACCGCGTTATTAATCACCGTTATAACCATGGTTTAAGATGGGCGCTATCTTCTTAGTCAACGTCGGTAAAAACGGCACATTTGCCGCTTCGCTTACGCTCGCTAACCTCTAGGGTTAATTAGCGTCAGTAGGCTAGCCGGCTAGCAGGCCCTTCGATTCGTAACGTTAACGTACAATTCCAACAACAATGAAGTAACGTTCATTATCAATACAATTTAAAAGTCAGCTGGAAACATAAATATCGTGTAACAGCATACTTACATTTGTATGCGGTTTGTTGCTGGCTGTCACCAGGATCGCCGCATTCGTCCGCCATTATCCAAAAAGTTTCAGAAGTCATACAACCAATGGAGCGTAACATGATTGGCTGGACGTTGGCTGAATTGAGACAGGGATCGATTGCTTCTCCTTGGTGACCCGGATATTGAGTCTGGTTCTTTTTACACTGAATTTTTTGATGTTGAATTTTTTTAGACTGAATTTGTTTTATAAATTGTTTTTTTTTTTACACTGAATTTTTTTGAGATGTTGATTTTTTTATACAGATTTTTTTTTTAATTCACAGGCAAAAAAAACATTTCAGTGCTAGAAATGTGATGGTTTTTAAAATTCAAAGTCTGATTTTGATACTAAAAAATTTCAATCTTAGAAATTCATATTCAAACTCTAATGGCACAGACTTACTTCCATAGGTCCGCTGATCTTAATCCAACCCCAACACTTCTTTTCCTGATGTTGAGTGTATTCTGTCATATGACATATGCCATATACATTAAGAAATGTTCACATATCGATGTCTAATCTTGTTTTTATTTATCTCTGGAAAGAAAGTGATCTAATTGCAGACAAACAACAACAAATACTTTTTTTACTCATTAAACAAAAGACATCAACATCAATGTATATTCTAACTGAGGAAGTCAGGACACCCTACCCCCTAATACCTAGTGTTACTGCCTTTGGCTGAAATAACTTCAGTGAGACGCTTCTTATAACCCTCTACCAGTCTCTGACATTGGTCTGAGAAAAGTTTGCCCCACTCCTCAATGCAGAATTATTTAACTTGTGAGATGTTTGAGGGGTTTCTAGCATGTACAGCCCATTTCAAGTCACCCCACAGCATCTCAATGGGATTAAGATCTGGGCTTTGACTGGGCCATTCCAGGACTCTCTTCTTCGTTTTCAGCCAGTCCTTGGTGGAATTACTGGTATGTTTTGGGTGTGTTTAGGTGTTTATTTGTTTATTTTGGGCATGTCAATTAAATCGTCATCACCACACTTCATCTTTGTTCAAATAATACAATACACATGGCCGAAGAGAAGCCAAAGCTTATCTAGTCCCGCCCCCATTACCCACAGGATAAAATCTTCATCATCATCTTTTCTTTAAAGATGTCATTAAAGGGTCATTGTCATGTTGCAGGGTCCAGTTCCACTTCAGCTTTCATTTTCTTACAGATGGTCTCACATGTTCCTCAAGCACCCTGTGATACACTGTAGAATTCATGATAGATTCTATGATGTTGAGCATGCAAGGTCCTGCTGCACCAAAGATAGAATGTAAATTCTATTGTAAGTGTTCCAATAATAAATGCAAAAAAACAGGAATATGGCAATGGCCATATGAAACAGTCCACTTTTCTAGTTGTGTGTTGCTGTGCTTCCTCCCTGCAGGTGTTACTTTGGAGAGAAAGTAGCGTTATACTACCTTTGGCTGGGTTGGTATACCAAGCTGTTGGTTCCAGCTGCTGCTCTGGGTGTCGTAGTATTCCTTTATGGACTCGCCTTTTTCAACACCAACCCTCTCATGTGAGTCACAAGCTGTGGAATTAATATTCTGTTGTAAATGAGCTAAAACGAGAAAATACGTGACACGCTCATTTTGTGTTGATGTAACTTGATTTATAAAGTCCCTTTGATACAGTTTTAAAATTTGAAAATGTGTGACTTTGATGAATTCTCATGGTCTTATAAAACACTGCCATTGACACCAAGAATGTTTTTGATATTCTTCTCCTAGATCTCTCTGATTATCTCTGTAAAGTTTGTTTACGTATTCAAAATCACACCTGCCAAACTCTCTTAACTGGTGTTGTAAATTGCTCTTTTCAGCCTGATGAATATCACTTGTGACACTGAAACAAATAAAGCAGGGGATGCTTTAGTGTGTGATATTACAGTAGGTGATGTTACAGTGTCGAGTAGCGATGGGACGATATAGGACTTTTTAGTGGACCACAATAAAAACATTCACAATGAATCCAGCGTGGTGACTTGAAAAAGCTGTCTAGCTCACTATCATTGTAGAGAAGTTAAAAATAGAGCCTGATTTAAAAAATACAGGATGCATGAGGTCCAGTGTCTGTTGACCTGTAGCTCTCATACAAGTCTCAATGCGAAGAGTGTTTTGTTTTGGATGACTGGAAGCCAGCTTGTCCTGTTAATCAGGTTTGTGCAGCAGCTGAATCAGTAGCCCCTTTTTTACACTGCCTTTTCATTGTGGGAGTATCACTCAGCGCCGTCGTCAATGTAAACCAGGTGTGTCAAACTGATCCAGTAAAGGGCCGCTGTGGCTGCAGGTTTTCATTCCAACCAAGCAAGAACACACCTGATCCAACCAATCAAGGTGTGAAGGCCAATCAGGTAGGTGAATAAGTCGAGTCAGGTGTGTTCTTGCTTGGTTGGAATGAAAACCTGCAGCCACAGCGGCCCTTTACTGGATCAGTTTGACACACCTGATGTAAACGCTCACCAAGGCTGGAAGGCTTAACAGAATTACGCCTCTAAGAATACAACAGGTAGTCACAGAGCCGCATTTTGATGCAATCGAGCTAATCAGATTTCAGACGCTCTTTGACTATGTCACACAGCTGACGATACCATAGACGAGACCTCGGTCGCCCATGTGACGTCTCGCTTGTTCCGGAAAGCCGGGGTGCTCTCTAAACACACCCCGGCATTACGCCGCAAACAAAGTTCTAAACGCTCCAGTTCGCGGCATACTTTGACTCGCTTTTCCACCATTACGGCGGAATCGTCTGTGTAAAAGTGACACAACATGATTGGCCTTTTATTTCCCTTAACCCTTTAATCTTTGTCCCTTTGTTTGTCCTCAGTAAGGAAGTGTGTCAGTCCAGCATCATAATGTGTCCTCGCTGTGATAAGAGGTGCACAGTGTGGCAGCTGTCAGACACCTGCACCTATGCTAAGGTGAACTCATCTCAAGTCTTGTATTCTGTGGGTTTTGATCTCTTCCACTGCTTTCAGTAGAGCCATGCTCGGGCCAGGACCAGGTTAGTGCTGGACTTTTGGGGGATGAAACATTAGCACAGCCCGAGCAAAAGTCTGCAATGTTTCAAAGTCTTGATTGTCCAAAGTGGAGGCTGTACGGGGAGGCAATATTTATGTAAAAGTGGACCAGTGTATTGTTTCCTCTGGTGGAGATGTGGACATGCACGTAGAATTAAGGTAAAACAGCTACTACAATGAAAACACCTACAGTTTCTGTAGTACATCTTTTGAGTTTGCATCGGGAGGAATGTCAGCAACAGAAACTCTGGTAAATTCTACACTCTGGGCAGATAATAGTGTTGACAAGTAGAGATGAAATGAAAAATTTCTTTTGACCATTTTAGATCACTTCACTTCATATTGTGCACCTATTTGACAATATATGCAACATTTCTCACAAAATGTGCTTATCTCTTAAAGTAAGCTAGTATGAACCACTTTCAACCAATAAAATCATGAAATCCATCCATCCATCCAATCATCCATCAATCAATCTGAAACTTTTAGCACTAAGGTGAGTGTGAGCCACAGTCCTTTGTAGCTTTGTATCTGCAAAGCTCATTGAGTCAGTGGAGGCCGGAGTAAAAGGAAAGTGTCTCTGTATTTCACCTCAATTTGTGTTTTGCAAAAAGCAAAATTAACCACAAGTCACATCCCTACTGTAAACTATAAGCTTTTGAAGGCAACTAAAGATTGTGTCTTTCTGATCTCAACTGTCTGTTACACTATAGAGGTGACCTCTGTGCCTGCTGGTCACATATCACATCAACAGTGTCATAGAAAGCACACTGTCTGGATTTATGACAGATTTCTAAATACCCAGGTATACTGTAATACCGCCTTAGCCTAGTACATCATTAAGGAAAATTCTATTAAATATTAATATAGAAATACATTTTTTTTTAGGTTTTCTAACATAACCAGTCTACAAATATAAAAAAATGTACATAGTACATAAAGAATTAAGACTTTAATCCAACAAGAGACATAGAGTGGTCTAACCAAGGAGTTTGTTCCTTGGTCTCTGAGGTCACAGGTTTGATTGGGCTCGCTGGACACATCTACAGTACGTTACGAGTTACAGCTACTAATACATGTCGGAACAGTGAGGGTCGTTAAATTACCACAAATCAGCTGACACAATCAGGGTGCTGCATATTTATTAGTGCCTGATTGCTTTTCCACACAGTATTTGAGTGAAGAGGTTAGTCTTACATAATCCTGGTTTTATGAAAAGCTGATCCTGCTGTTAATCTGTTTGTGTACGACCATTTTTATGACTTTTCCTCTTGACGGGATATTTGGTGTTTTCATCAACACAGGTTAGCCACCTGTTTGACAATGAGGGTACGGTGGCTTTTGCAATGTTCATGGCGATCTGGGGTGAGTGTGGAGTTTGATCTGATCGGATCTCTCATCCAATGTGATCTACTCTGAAGTCTTATGTGATCTACTCTAGTGTCTAACCCAATGTGATGTAGTCCCTCTTTAACTGGTTATATCTGTGTGTTGTCAGCCACTCTGTTCCTGGAGCTGTGGAAGAGACACAGAGCCAGATATGTGTCTAAGTGGAAGGTCTATGACTGGTGTGAGGAGGAGGTACTAGAAACAAATCACCTCTATTTATTCAGCAAGCCTGGAGCCTGCAGGAGACACAACATGTTAGCGATAGCAGTGTAAATGTCAGTAAAACTCCTTGTAATATCCCTTTAATGCTGAGTTAAGTGTGTGTGTGTGTGTGTGTGTTGACAGGAAGAACTGATTCTGGAAATAGTCAATGATCCAAACTGTTATCCAAAACAGTTCAGACACTCCTACCTGCGCAGCACTCTAGTCCTAATTCTGGTGACTCTCATGGTAAGAGACACACACACGCACGCACACACACACACACACACACACACACACACACACACACACACACACACACACACTTGTCTTGTGTGACTTTGGACCTGCCAACACGTTCACTTGCCAAAATGATGTTTCATAATAACATTTAATAACATTTTCTCCAATTCCAAATATTCATAACATGCCTCATTAGACATGAATGCGTTTGTGTCAGTTCTGCTTCCAGTTGAGTAAGATAAACGTTTTGTGTCTCTGTGTTTGTTCTCTGAATATTAACCTACTCCCCCAGCTCTGTATTTCTTTATTCTTTTACCCACAGTCAGTGTTGGAGTTAGGTGGGAGCCAGTCCTTACTCTATGGGATCTTAGCTCCCACAGAGTAAGGACTGGCTCCCATGAACGCAGTTAACTCAAATGTCTGTGGGGGTATTTGAAAATACAGCAGCATAATATTCTGATTACAAATAAAGCTATTTTCCCTTCCACATATGGAGTAATATCGACATTAAAGATAAATAGCTTGACATGACAAAAAATTGAGCTTGCACAACTTTGTAGCCTCAGTAGCTACGAAAAATATTTTCAGCAAAAAATAAAAAGATCAGTTTGTATGCATACTGTCAGTGCGGTCACATGGTAAGATCGTATTGTTTTTTTCCCCAAGAAATACGTTGCCACTCATTGGGGGAGGGGGTCTCTTCAAAAATCCCTTTCTAACATGCCGTTGAATAAGTACGATAATGGTTAGTGACCTGGCTGACTCCGCTTCGTTAGATGGCGCTGTAGCCCTTTCTACAAGATGGTGTTAGAACTACTTCCGGTAGACAGCTACTTAACAATAACAAACTATCTGGCGGCATACAGACAGTCTCCTCGTCCGTCCAGAAATGTGTTGTTGATTTCTTCGAAGCCATGGTATCATTTGACTGTTCCGGCAACATTACTATTTATGACGGCGTCGGCGCATCCTTCCACTTCCAGGTGAAATCCCCGGCGAAAATTGTCGCGCATGCGCAGGACGCGAACACGATTCAATCTCGTTCACAAGGCGGCAGAAGTGAGATAAACAACGACTCAAGCCAGGGGTTGCAATCGGCTTCAGAAATCCGATCCCTACACGTTTCTTATCCTGTACACATGAATTTGATACGGTTTGGATGGTTTTAAGATCGTATAAAGCTCGCCCATGTGAACGCAATGAATGTGTATGCCTGTGTGCACGCGCACAAGTTTCACACGTAGTCGTCACGAAAGGCGCACCTATTTAATTATAGCCTTGCGCATCCATAATTTTTTTTTTGTTAAGACCCCCACAGAGATGAAATCATAACTCGAATCCTGCCCACAATGCCATAATGACCCATCGTAGATTGCAGCTTTACAGAACAGAAAGTCAAGTGAGATCAGAGCAGTACAGGATGAGATGAACAGTGTGATGGACTGGCGACATGTTGGTGTGTTTTTTTTGTGTGTGTTCCAGTTGATGCTGATCATCGGTCTAACTCATGCCCTGGTGGTGTTTCGAGTGGTGGCCGCCCCCTTGATGTCTGAGGGCAGCTGGGATTTTATCAGGGATCATGCCAACACTGTGGCTGTGATGCTTGGAGCTGTACTGCACTATGTCACCATTCAGATCATGACCCGGGTATGTAAACCTGCATCTTGATCCTCATGCTGCATTCCTCGGTGGAATGGGAAGCACAGGAGAAACCCACTTTATTCCATGGTGGTGAGCTGTAGTAGACCTTGTAGTCACACCGGATTAACAGCCTTAATTAGCTTCTCTTTTTGTGTTATGTATTTTTAGCAGTTGGTTATAAAGTAAAACGTCACACAAACAACTTGTGTAAAAGGAGCTGATTAGATTGTATTGTATCACCATTCGATTTTAATTAAATATCAGCATTTGCAGCCATTCTACCAAAGGTTTGTCAACATCTCTGTGGTTCGTTTCACCAAGTGGGAGATATCATTGGTGTCAGAAATTCCTGATATGTCCAACTCTGAATTGCAAGTTGGAGTATGACATGAACCATTTTTTCCACTCTATGAGGAGATGATCCTACTTCTCTCTTGATGTATTATCTCAGTAAACATTATAAACATGAGTTCTTCAATCCAGCATGATGTTCATTCAGTACATTATGGTCCATTTAGAGTCCAACAGACCAGAAAGCAGGGGATGCTTTAGGACGAGGCTACCTTATGATTGACAGATACCATACTACCACGGCCTCGCTACCAATCCTACCACGCTACCATTTTTACCATGCTACCAATGCAGACCTTGAATTATGAAGCTAACTTGCCATGTTCATGGCAAACGTTGTTACTCCTGCAAGTTTGACCACTTAATCCTTTTAGTTTATTTGCGTCACTCAAGCTACACGCAAGAAGGCAGCTTCCCTCCATGTAGATCCTAACCAGTTTCCTCCGTCATGGCTGAAATCACCACTATTGCTGCTTTGTAGATGTTGTGAAGTCCCAGATCCACCAGAAAACCAGACACCTCCTGTCTGAGTTCATGACATCATCCAGAGGTGCTCGGTGGATTTGATTCCCTGGAACTACAAGACCCACGTCTGCTGGTTTACTACAGCTGGATGAACCAGAATAAACTATTTAGCTGTGATCAATAAGCAGATGCAAAGGATGCTGAAATAACTCCATAATGATGGTGATTAATAAAAAGTGTGAAGTCAAGCATTGTTAGGTCTGTCTGTAAGACGACAAGCTAACTACTTTTAAAATGCTTGTTTTATGAATGGAGTCTGGATTGATCGCTGTTTGCGTCTATTTGCATTTTTGTATTGATTTTGTATGCAATTCCCCACACAAAAATGTGCATTGCTTATGGTGTGAAGTCAGCATAAAAATACAGAAAATGTAAGTGGCTTTAAGAACTTTTCAAAGTAACTAAACAGTGTTCTGAGCGTTTCGGTTCATTCTCAACAGTCAGAGTTCAGTGAATGATGGACATTTTCAGCAAACAGTAAAATTACTGTTACGCTCCAAAGCATTTTTAACCTTTGTTGCTCTAACTAGCTGACATCACAAACGCTGTTGTGAGAAATAAATTGAGTCCCAAAACCTAAACTGGATCACAGGGCCTGGCAAGCTTTAAAACTTTTCATTCAATGCTCCAAGCTCGTTTAAAAGCTCCTGAAGAGCAGGTGATTTGAGAAAACACAGCTCATAAAGGTCTACTTGCCGACGATGTAATAACCATCAAAAATCTCACATCTTTCTCGTCTCTGTAGGTGAACAGATGTGTGTCCCTCAAGCTGTGTGACATCGGTGAGAACAAAGTATTTATGTATTAATATTGAGAATTTAGTATACAAATGCAATAAAAGATATAGAAATTTATCAATTTCACCGTAGCTTTAAAACAATAAATTCTAGTTAAAATATTGAAATACATTTTAATACGTTTTTGTAATATCTCATGTAAATGAATGCATTTCCATGTGTTTTCTCTCCCTCTCGCTCGCTCTCTCTCTCTCTCACTGTGTGCGTGTGTGTGTGTGTGTGTGTGTGTGTGTGTGTGTGTGTGTGTGTGTGTGTGTGTGTGTGTGTGTGTGTGCGCGCGCAGAGAAGACAAACTCATTTGCTGCCACAGAGAGAAGCTTCACAGTCAAGATGTTTACCTTCCAGTTCTTCACTCTCTTCTCCTCACTCTTCTATGTGGCCTTCTTCCTGGGCAGGTAGTCTGTCTGTCTGTAACTGTCTGACTCTGTCTGACTGTAACTGTCTGTTTGTCCGTCTGTAACTGTCTGTCTCTAACTGTCTGTCCGTCTGTAGCTGTCTGTCTGTCTGACTGTAACTGTCTGTTTGTCCGTCTGTAAATGTCTGTCTGGAAACTGTCTGTCTGTCTGTAGCTTTCAGTCCATCTGACTGTAACTGTCTGTTTGTCCGTCCATCTGTAAATGTCTGTTCGTAACTTACTGCCTGACATATTATTTTCTTAACAAAATATAAGGTGAAACCACTATGTTTTGGTGCCAAACTGTGATGAGGGTCATGATGTTGGTGCTTGCTTATTTAAAGTAGCTCCACCTTTTTTCCTCCAGTATGTGAAACTAGAGGAACTGTGCTAATGCTAATGTTTTGTTGGCAAAGGATAAATGGACATCCGGGGGATTATGTGCGTATCGCTGGATGGAGACTGGAAGAGGTGAGGAGCACCACTTCTTTTGTTTCTAGTCATTCATATAGCATGTCTGCACCCCAGCACTACTCCTTACATGTGTTGTGTATATGTTGTAGTGCCATCCTAGTGGCTGTTTGACAGACCTCTTCATCCAGATGGCAGTCATCATGCTGCTCAAACAGACTCTCAACAACATCTTTGAGTTCACTGGGCCGTGAGTGTGCTGTGTTTTCATTCAACGTCTTCTGTAAGACCCTGATCACACCCAAACGCATCGCAGTAGGTAGGGCAACTTAAAAAATGCCCTTTGGTAAAGTGCGTCGGGCAAAATAATAGGTGATCCTGTGTACTGGGGGTGCATGATAAACCAGGTGATCAGATGTGGATTCAAGCAGAAGTGAAGCGCTTGATGTTACTCTTCTGTTGGATGAGAAGGGTGGAAAAGACCATGAAAAGATACAGACTGAAATAATATATAGTTCATCCTAATTAATAACCACGAACCGCACTTGTCATTATCCGTTCCTACCACATCTACTGTAGGAGAAGAAAATATTTTTTTATTGTTTGTTTATTCTGCACATGCTATTTTGGTCACTGTCCTTCATGAATTAACACCTGGGTGTGGTTTCACTTCATTTACCTGTTCAGTTGCATGGCGTTTTTTTGTGTGTGTGTGTTTTAGACAAAGAAGGTGATTAGGGCTCCAATATTTTCTGTTGACCACGTCGTTTTGTTTCCATATCGTTATATTATGTTCATCAATAAACATAAAATAACGTGACTGGAGTGAACAATGGATTACTACGACTGCGTTGCAGTTAAGAGCCCACTGACCCTCTTAGTGGCTTTTAGTAGTGGCTACATCTACCTTCATCAAAACAGGAAGGGTTGGTTATGTAATCGTTGAAAGCTTTGTCGTAGGCAACTGGACATGCTCTAGGTTTTTCTTTAGGTGTTTCAAGGTGAAGGAAGTACCCACAAGAAGGAAAGTAGCAATAAGAAATCAGGGAAGCTCTTTAAGAAGAAAAACAATAAAAAAATGCAACATTATCATTCCATACATTGTGGTTGTGTCTGAGAAAAAGAGGAGGATATTCATTAAACACCACATCCCCATACACTTAAAGCCTAGCAGCCACAGTTGTTCACCCAAAGGACAAAATACCCAGAAACCATCTAGACAATGAACAAGCAAATGGTGCAACCAGGGTTGGAATTTCGTCATTTTAGGAGCAAGGCCATTTTGCCTTCACTTTCATTTTTTTAGGGGCACCAAGGCCACATAACAGGGCATAAAGGCCATTGAGTAAAATTAGATGGTTTTACCTTTCAGATTTATACCATAACCTCCTAATTCATAATAAAACATAATATAACAATTATGTATTAAAATATTTTGAATACCAATATCAAGTTGATGTTATGTTTTAAAATAACATCTTCCAAAGGAATTACTACTTGAAAGCGATAAAACGTATTCTGTATGAAATCTTTCTATATATAAAGATGCACGCGCACATACACGGGTAAGCAATGTGGGAATGACGTAGACTATAGGCAGTCCGTCTCATCATCGCTCAGTGTTCAACCCAGATATCGAGCCGTTTTATGAATGGAAATACTGTTGTAGGACAAAGCGGGATTCAGGGTCGGGCTTGGGCTTCAGACTCGTGGTGTGAGTGGGACCGGAGCGGAACAGGACCGGTACTTTTATAATAAAAAGGCCGCTCTCTGCAAAATCCGCTGCCCGCTCGTGGCCACTTGCTCGCTCAGCTCCGCTCGTGTTTACTAGAAATATGTGCAGACGCCGGAGGAACCGGACCGCTACTTTTATAATAAAAATGCCGCTGTGTGCTTTCACTGCCCGCTCGCTCAGCTCCACTGGGGTGGTGGCTGTAATTAAGCCCACTACGCTGCACAGGCGCTTTTTACATGGAACTTGCATGTGATGTTGATACTTCACCTGAGGGGCTCGTGAAGTTGCGTAAGTTCTATTTTAGAACAATCCCAGCAGAGCAATCGCTCTGATCCACAGACCCGGGACTAGCCTACTGTGCGCACTAGGGTGGCTGTAATTCCATAAAAGCCCACCACGTTTCACTAGCGTTGTTTACACTTGGACTTTGACAGGGGCTCAAAGGCCGCCTAGGCCTGATTGCCTCTTGGACATCATCACGTCGTAATATGACACACGTATGGCTTTACATTTTTTTCAAGAAGTGTCTTCTTGAAGTCATCACGAGAGAACAACACAGAGAACATGACTCAAACTTTACTGACAAGTCGCGTCTGTACATATTTCTAGTCAACAATCGGCCTGCATCAGAGCATGTGAGTGGAGCTGAGCGAGCGGCGCTAAACGAGTGGGGGGTGGATTTTGGACAGAGCGCAGAGTGGCATTTTTGTTTAGCACTGGTACCGCTGACACCACAAGTCTGAATCCTAAGCCTGACCCAGAATCCTGCTGTGTCCTACACAGTCATCAACAGTATTTTTAGTCTGCTATCAGCTCGATAGCGTGAGGAGATCCAAGTAGAAAACCGATAGATAATGAGAGGGACGGCCTATCCATTAAAGCCTACGTCATGTCCACATTGCGTACCCGTGCATGTGCTCATGCATGAATCGTACTGTACTGAAATCTACCTCTTCCAATCTTGCCGACGAAGCGTACCGTTCGTAAGTATGGAACGGAGCATAACACTAGTCAACAATCCAGACTTTAGCCTCAATTATGCCTGGGCTCGGTACCTAAATACCTAAACTGAATTAGCCTCTTCAATACGAGGTGAATCGTCTTCAAAAACCCAAAGCAAATCCAGTTGCTTATAATGAAGTTTTCGAAGATTATTATGACCCACATGACTGAGAACCTTCACAGACAGATTTGTTATGTAGTAAAGCCCCTCATGCATCTTGCTTGATTTGATTGGTGTTTAGAGTGTTGGTTTATTTGAGATTTGTTAAGACAGACTAAAGAGAAGACAGACTACGACGTGCTGTTCACTATTTATTCAGAATTGTATCATTAAGTAAAATCAAGAGCTCAAGGACTTTTTCTGTTTGAAAAATCACAGGCATCAAAGCTGATAAGCATCTAGGATGTTAACTGCAACCAATCGCCCAGAAAAAGATGCACAATTTCTTGCAGCCAAGTGTTATATACATTTCTCTTTTATCAAAAAAAGGTGGAGAGGAACTGTGGTTTAGACTTTAGCCCTCCCTTCGTTGGTGCATGAGGTGGTCCCAGCTCCATAGCAACATAAGCTTGTTTCCTGGAATCGACACCCTGTAGAAAAAAAAGATTGACCCGTCTGCCTGTCCCTGCTCATCTGCTCTTTGTTTTATGTTTCTCGTCTGACTCCTTCAACTCTGAGTAAACCAGTTGTTGGAGCCACTCTTTATTTTGTTTCTAGTTACCTATTTAAAGACATTAGAAATGGCACCACCTGGTGTTGACCGGTGGTAGTGACAGGAGGCCTTTATGATTAGGTCTCTGATGACACGCAGGTGTGCAAACCAACAGGTGAATGCTGAGAGAGCACACAGTTTTTACTGCTCTGTTTTGTTCTCTGTTTATGTCGATACCAACACTAAGTGACACTTAGAACGCTACATTTTAGATATCACAACAGATTGTGATAATAGCATATGTTTTGTTTATTTGTACTTTTTAGTTTAATTCAATTGGTGCACGTTAGAGCTGCGAGCCAACACATGCACACACTCGCACACAATCCACCCATAACCAACCGGACAGACGACAAGCAAATCAACAACCAAGTAAGTGCAAACTCGAAGCACGTAAGAACCTCTCGACAGCATAAAGGCTTTAGCTAAGCACCACTCGTAGAAGCTATTGACCTAACACCAGTGTTATCTCTTGACCTTCCTCTCTTCAATGAATGTGGCTTCTGTGTGCTCTCACATATCCTGACTTCTTAATTGTCTACAGGATATGTGCAACCATTTTAATAAGGCAGATGATTGATGAAACAATTTAGAATACAGTTAATTTAATTGGTGCATAGCAATTAAATCACAGTGTCTCTAGACTTGAATAAACAATGTGCTGGTGCATGGCAGTGATAATAGTCACAGTGTTTGGACTTAAAAACAGATGCATGAATCACCCAGGTGTTAATGCAGATGGTAATCTATGGTCAAGTGAACTAGTAGTGCTAGGCAGGGGTCAGTGTAACTGTAAGGCCCACATAATTAACAATGTTAAAGTAAACATAATGTTAAAGTAAATTTAACGGAGCAAAGCTCCCCATAGTACAATAATAAAATGGAACAGGGCTCTTAGTGGTAAAGTGAAAAATGGAAAAATCCTAAAATTGGCTACCGGGGCCAAGTGTGACATGACAAGGGTGCAACTCCACACTTGGTGCTGAAAACTGGAGAATATTTTAACTTGTATGCACGTCTAAAAATTCTAGAAAAACATGATGTACGCCGCTGGTTTTGTGGGTGACTAATTTCTTGCAACGCAGCTTGGTGTGATTGGCCTGTGAAGGCAGTGAGTAGGGATGAGTTAGTGTCTAGTCCTACGTAGTCTCAAACTAGACCTCACTGGACAACACAGTGTAAACATGTCAGACTCTGTTGTGTTTTCCAGCTGGTTAAAGAGCTGTCTGAGCAGAAACACTACAAGGAAGCTGCAGAGGAAGTGTGGTCACTGTTACAGGAAGGCCTGCCGTGTTGAACCATGCGACATCTGCAAACTCCGGGACTGGCTGTATAATTACCACCTGGCCAACACAGATGCCTTCAGTCTGTTCAATGAGTTCCTGGAAATGGGTAGGTCTACAGTATCCCCCTGACCCTCACAAAGAAAAACCCAACTCACAAGTTCCAAGGTGGACTGTAACCTTACACAAAGTCCCAACAGTACCTGCCTGAGAAATGTCAGCAGTAGAGTCAGGGTTGGTTATTATTAAGGTTGCGTTTGGATGGGATATACAGAATGGAGGTTGGCAAGGCATGAGGTAAGGTTAGGGTCAGGTATGTCCTGATTTGGCTTTGACATTGCAGGTTATTGAGTACAGATCATAGAGTGTATATAAGTGGACGTAGTCATGGTGATATCACCTGTTGGTATATAGACTACGGTTTTGAAGCCTTGAGTTTGGCATTTTGGCTGTCACCATCTTGGAGTTTGGCCGTTGCCATCTTGGAATTTTTGCTACGTTTTTGGGGGCGATTGGAGAAGTGGGGGAATTGCTTTTCAATAAAGTGCCTGATTTGGGGGGGGGAAAAAACAATACGGCTCTTTTGGGCAAATTCCATTTTGCATACTGGGACGGGAATGAGGAGAAAACTCCAGACCAAAGGTCTGTGCAAACCATCATTTTCCCGAAACTGCAGCCAAATCCTTATAGTACTGATGACCACTAGATTGTTGGAGACCCTGTAGGCCACCACAGGAAGTTGGAAGCAAATTACAGAGTATAAAAAAACTACGTGATGTTTCTGTATGTGCCCAGGGTGGTCATTCGGCAGAAGATTCGCAATTGACCCAGTCAAGAAGTCGATTGATGTTACAGGCCCAGGAATACTGACAAAAATGTGGAAGTGTTAGACCACCTTCAGGCTTTGGTAGCTGGAGAACAAGTCTACTGAGACGAGCAGGTTTATTCTTTCAGATGAATGCATTCCATTTTTGATCAAGGTTAACAAAAAAGATTTATTGATACAAATTGGAATGTGCTGAAAAAGGTACAAGAATAGTAGAATTACTATATTTATCAGGTTAACGCAGCCCTTGACAGATATAGGCAAGGAGGACCATCTGGATAAGTCTGATTTACATTTGTCTAGTAATTAATAAACATTTTGAAGGAACAGATCTTTGAATAAGTTGGTTACAAACACTCCCAGATATCTAAAACCCTCCAAAGCTACCTTTTAAAGTGGAGTGTGTGGGAGAGATTTCGCTAAATCATTAACAAATACCAATTCACTTTTTTGAAGATTTAGTTTGACTGCAATCATTTGGAACAGTAAGTAAGTAAGTGAGAGAAAACAGAGGATTAGAAATAAGAGTAGGTCATCTGCTTATAATGATTATTTGTGGACTACACCAAATCGTGAGATGCCCTCAAACCTATAATGACTACAGAGCCAGATGGCCAAGGGCTCTATAGCTAAGTAAATAACAAGGGAGAAAGTGGACAGCCTTGGCGTGTGCCCCATGTTAAAGGGGGAAAGGCTGAGACATAATAATGTTGGTCAGACTTATACTTGCTACCAGAGGAGTCACTACCTGATGGCCAGTAAGAGAATACAAGTTCAAGGCACTTGAACATTGGTTTCATTGGTTACCGCTTCATAATTTTTTATTCTTTACAAGGAGAGTAACAGCAACGCAACAGTGCACTGAGCACTGCACATTTTTCAGCTCTTGAACCAAACTGTTATACCCGTCGAGATGGTTCCTCGCATACAAAAAAACTCATTAATCCACATAGACCAGCAACTATCCTCTTTCTATATATATATTTTTTTTTTCCTCCCCCCCCAGTGGTCCAGTTCAGTTTCACCACCATATTTGTGGCAGCGTTCCCCCTCGCCCCCCTGCTGGCTCTCGTCAACAACATATTTGAAATCCGCCTGGACGCCATCAAGATGGTCCGCCTGGAACGGCGGCTTGTCCCAAGGAAGACCAACGACATCGGTGAGCTGTGTGTCTGTTGCTATATGAGTGGCAGGTTTCTGCGTAGAGTTGGCTGCTGCAGCATAAACATCGACTGAATATTGAAATCATATATCAGAACAGTGGCTTTCAAAATACCAAAACATTTCGAGTAACCCATACTTACACTGTAAAATGTAATAAAACATTTAATAAATTGAATTAAAATATAACAAATGAAAACTCTAGTTGGGCAGTGTGAAGATAATAATGATTAGTTGTTATAGTATGTCCCGTTTATTTATTTGTTTGTTTATTTAAAAGGGACAATGCACATCAATTGACATTTTCAGTTTACACTCAAAATGTAAATATGCCAGAGTTAGCAAAAAAGCTAATTTTCGTCTGTAGTTTGACTGTAAGTTACCAAGACACCTCAACAACTGACAGATTGAAATGACAATTGATGGTTAATATAAATAAATATTTCATTTTTTGTGGTGATCATGCCGCGTGTCCATTTTTAAACCTCACATTTCTTTCAGAACATCTGAATGATGTCAATGTAAAGACTTTTTTTCACCACCCTCAGTAAAAAATTCGAAGGAAGCAAGGTTTAGCAAAAACATCATCCGTCTCCTGGTTAAAGTTCTGTTTTGGACCCATCCACCAGAACTCCTCCCTATGTGGACTCTCTGAAACTAATTTGTTCGTAACTAATTGCAAAAAAAAAAATTGCAAGGCGTTTGAAGTTATCCTCATCCACAGTGCATAATATCATCCAAAGATTCAGAGAATCTGGAACAATCTCTGTGCGGTGCAGTGCCGGTCAAGGTCGGAAATCCATACTGGATGCCCGTGATCTTCGGGCCCTTAGACGGCACTGCATCACATACAGGAATGCTACTGTCATGGAAATCACAAAATGGGCTCAGGAATACTTCCAGAAAACATTGTGGGTGAACACAATTCACCGTGCCATTCGCCGTTGCCGGCTAAAACTCTATAGGTAAAAAAAGAAGCTATTTCTAAACATGATCCAGAAGCGCAGGCGTTTTCTCTGGGCCAAGGCTCATTTAAAATGGACTGTGCCAAAGTGGAAAACTGTTCTGTGGTCAGACAAATCAAAATTTGAACTTCTTTTTGGAAAACTGGGACGCCATGTCATCCGGACTAAAGAGGACAAGGACAACCCAAGTTGTTATCAGCACTCAGCTCAGAAGCCTGCACCTCTGATGGTATGGGGTTGCATGAGTGCGTGTGGCATGGGCAGCTTACACATCTGGAAAGGCACCATCAATGCTGAAAGGTATATCCAAGTTCTAGAACAACATATGCTCCCATCCAGACGTCATCTCTTTCAGGGAAGACCTTACATTTTCCAACAGGACAATGCCAGACCACATACTGCATCAATTACAACATCATGGCTGCGTAGAAGAAGGATCCGGGTACTGAAATGGCCAGCCTGCAGTCCAGATCTTTCACCCATAGAAAACATTTGGCGCATCATAAAGAGGAAGATGCGACAAAGAAGACCTAAGACAGTTACAAGACTTTCTTCAGCTCCCCTCGTACCTCCGGTAAAGGTGGAGGTCTGGTCTCCGTTTACAAATCCAGCTTTCAGTGTCGACAGATCAATTTAGACACTTACTCCAGCTTTGAGCTGCAGGTATTTGAATTAAATCTGTCCACTCCCGTGTTGTTTGCGGTTGTGTATCGTCCTCCAAAATTCAATAAGGACTTGATACACGACTTTGCTGACCTGTTGTCAAAGGTTATGGTGAAATATGACCATCTCTTAATTTCTGGTGATTTTAATGTCCATGTGTGCTGTGAATCAAACCCTCTGGTCAAGGATTTCTGGTCTGGTTTGTGTAAACGAGATTTGTGCGTCGTGTATTTCGGACCATTTGCCTGTTTTATTTACTGTTTCAATACCTTGTTTGAGGCCTAAGCTCCTGTACGCCGCTCACGTACATTTAACCCTTCAACTGCATCCCAGTTCTCAGTTATTTTTAACAAATGTATGATCTCAGATGAAAACTGTGATCTTAGCGCTGAGGAGTGTCTTAGCAGTTTTAACTCCATATGTTAAAAAAAATATTGGATTCTGTTGCTCCTCTTAGATCCAGACGCTAAAGCACTTTCTGAGCCTTGGTTGAATGACTCCACCCGCTCTCTCAGACGCTCATGTCGGCGTGTTGAGAGAAAGTGGAAGAAGGACAAACTCCATGTCTCCTTAGAGGCCTTAAAGGTCTCTTTATCCATCTATCAGACAGCTGTAAAAGAGGCTAAAACAAAGTATCTATCTAATCTTGTTCTCACAAACAGTCACAAGCCTCAAGTTCTCTTTAACATTATAAACTCTCTCTTGTAAATCCCTGTGAGGTTCCTTCCATCCTGCCATCAGCTTCCCTTTGTGAAGACTTTGTTAAATTTATCGGAAAAATCTCTGCTCTCAGGATTTACACACCCTGGCAGCCTCCGATTGTTACACCGATGTGCCCTGCTGTTT
Source organism: Eutrigla gurnardus (assembly GCF_963514095.1). Lineage (NCBI taxonomy): Eukaryota > Metazoa > Chordata > Actinopteri > Perciformes > Triglidae > Eutrigla > Eutrigla gurnardus. Next base: position 20,514,082 of record NC_139915.1, on the reverse strand, counting down.
TCGACCAGTTTGAGCCTGTGTCGCTGTCATCACTTTCAGATATAGTGAAGGGTCTGCGGCCTAAGCGCTGCCCCTCTCACCTGTGGAGTCCCTCAAGGCTCTATTTTGGGCCCTATCCTGTTTTTACTGTATTTGTTGCCCCTGGGATCCATCTTAGCGAAACACAACATTTCTTTCCACTGTTTTGCTGACAATGGACAAATCTATATCCCTTTAAAATCCAAAGAGTAAGGATACATTGCAGCCATTGCTTGATTGCTTATCTGATATAAAAACTTGGATGGACATACATTTTCTTAACCTTAACGAAAACAAAACTGAGATTATTATGTTTGGGCAAAATGTTCATGATTTTTCATGACTCCCCGCACTCATGTCAAGAACCTTGGAGTAACACTAGATAGTGGTTTGACTCTTAGCCAAGATTAAGGCCTATCTTCCTCCCAAAGACCTAGAGAGAGTGATCCTTTATTTCTTCACGGCTGGTTTACTGTAATTCTCTGTATGTTGGTGTCGACCAGTCGTTGCTCCGTCGCCTGCAGCTTGTGCAAATTGCTGCGGCTCGTCTCCTGACTGGAAAAAGAAAGCACAACCACATTACACCAGTCTTGGCCTCGCTACACTGGCTCCCTGTCCGCTTCAGGATTGATTTTAAACTTTTGTTATTTGTTTTTAAAGCTTTAAATGGACTGGCACCGCTATACTTATCTGAACTTTTACACTGTCACACTCCAGCCAGAGCGCTGAGGTCGGCAGATCAACTGCTCCTGAAAGTCCCCAGGACCAGACTAAAAACCAGAGGGGACCGAGCGTTTGCGGCGGCTGCCCCGAGGCTCTGGAATAGCTTGCCTTGGCATATTAGATCAGCCCAGACCCTAGAGGTCCCTTTTGAAGACCCACCTGTTCTCCATGGCTTTTAATTCAGGCTGAGCATAACACCCGTCTACTGTATTTTATGTATATTTTTATTTATTTATTTTTATTATTCTCATTGTATTGCATTGTATTGTTTTACTGAACTGTACAGCACTTTGGTCGACCATTGGTCGTGTAAAATGAGCTCTATAAATAAAGGTTGAGTTGAGTTGAGCAACTAGAAGCCTGTATTAGACAAGAATGGGACAACATTCCTATTCCTAAACTTGAGCAACTTGTCTCCTTAGTCCCCAGATGTTTGCAGACTGTTATAAAAAGAAGAGGGGATGCCACACAGTGGTAAACATGGCTTTGTCCCAACTTTTTTGAGATGTGTTGATGCCATGAAATTGAAAAACAACTTATTTTCCCCTTAAAAACAACTTTTTTGGAATCGGGTTTGTACAAACAACATCAATAACACTTTTTAAAAAGTTGTCTGATGCTGCAGAGAGGGATGGAGAGGCGCTGCCCACATGCAACAGGAAACATCCGATTGGAAAAAAAACATTTTTTCAATAACTCACATATTAACGAAGACAGCAATGACTTGTCAAGTAATTTCATGCCTAAGTCAAGTCTCAAGTCATGAATAGCAAGTCAAAGTCAAGTCTTTCGTCACCGTTAATCAAGCAAGTCACAAGTCCTCAATCTGGCGACTTAAGTCTGACTCTAGTCAAGTCACACGACTCAAGTCCCCCATCTCTGACGTGCGGAGACAGGACTGTTGACGGCAAAAGTATCGATATTTTGCAAGTTAGTATCAAATCCGACACAAATTTTTAGGCTCTATTATTTATCGAGTATCTTTTTTTTTTTTGACAACCCTAGTGTGTGTAACAGTACTGTCTGCAGGTGTGTGTATGTGTAACTGTACTGTCTCCTGTCTGCAGGTGTGTGGACGAAGGTGTTGGAGGTCATCGGTGTGTTAGCAGTGATTGCTAACGGTCTAGTCATCGGGGTGTCATCAGACTTCATTCCACGTCTTGTGTACCATTACCGTTACGGTCCCTGTGCTAATGGCAGTACTCACACACCGTCAGTTATGTTCCAGCTGGTAGAAACACCTGATAACATGTCAGCAGACTGCATTGTGTCTCATCATGAGTGTTGTGTGCTCTTGTTGCAGCTGCATGCAGGGCTACATTAATGACACTCTGTCTACAGCGGTTGTGACTCACCAGTCAGTCCGACAGGACTTCCTTCCAGCTCAGATGATCACAGACAACGGCTTCAACGTCACACAGTGCAAGTGAGGAGACCTTTCCCTTATTCATGGTTCAGACTACATGACAGATATCTTGTCGGACGTGTCGGCTCAGATCAAAATGGTAAATGGCCTCATTTATATAGCGCTTTTCTCCAAAGCGCTTTACAGGAATGACTGACATTCACCCATCCACGCACACATTTACACACCGACGGCAGAGTCAACCACGCAGGGCGACAGCCAGCTTGTCAGGAGCAATTGGGGTGAGGTGTCTTGCTCAGGGACACCAGGCACTCAGCTAGGAGGAGCCGGGGATGGAGCCGGGGAATCGACCCGGCAACCTTGCGGTTGCCAGCCAAACGCTCTACCTCCTGAGCTAACCCCCCCCCAGATCAACAACGACAATGAGTGTTGCAGGCAACAATCGATCCGTTTTATACCAGGGGAAGCCAACATGATGTCCGCGAGCAACTGGCTGCCCACAGGGACCAACCTTGTTGGTCAATGTGCTTAACTGCAGATAAGCTTCACTTGTCAACCTCAATCACTGGTTTCATGCTAAGGTGTCGGTCGGACATACTAATACATTTAATACAGTGTTGTGGGGACTAAATATGTTTGTGAGGAGTTGCTGAGTGTTGGCTAATGCTAGTAAAAATGCCAAGCCAACCAAGACAGTTATCACAGTAAACAGCCCAGTTATATCCAACAACGTATCCAACGAGCCACTTAATCACATAAACATGTTGATGTTTGCGATGCCTCACTTAGAGTTTTGCTGTCTATTAGGGGTGAAGTTAGATTGTTAACACACACTGGTTGCAGGTGTGCTAACGTTAGCTACATCTGCTGTGCTAACGCTAGCTGCTGTAGGGGATTTCAGGCTCTGATAAACGGTGAATTCTTTAGTTTTTAGATCCACTGTATTCTGTGTGTTCTAGTCCTGTTGACTTCTCCAGATTTGCATTTCAATTTACAAACACTGCTGCAAGTGATATCCATGTGTCCGTGTCGGATCTTGAATGCAACTGTTTCTGCTGCTTTGATTCCCCTGAGATGACAACACTTCATGAGCAAGCAACACGAAGTAAGTGACCATATAAGGACTGTGGAGAAACGACAGCAGCAACTTTGGATCTGGATCCATCTTGATTTCAGTTGTGAAGCTGTTAACAAAGTTAGCTTCATAGTTCACCTTACGACATCGGTTCTAGCATGTTTGATTTGACTTTGACCAATAGGAGCACAGAGCGAGCGGTTCACAACGGTGAAGAGAAAGAGGAACAGCCCTGGCTCTTTGATGTTTCCTCGAGGGACGTTCACGACGGAGTGAAACAAAAAATTCTGGAGAGAAATAGCTGAGTTACTTCAGCAACGTGTATAGAATCACACACATGGTCAAAGATGAGCAGCCATGATTGGTCAATGATTGATCACCTGACATAATGACCATCGTAGCGACACTAACATCATGGAGTCTGAACCAGAAGAATCAGTGCCAGGTTTGATAAACAGGACAAACTGTGTGTTTGTGCAGGTACAGGGACTACAGGAGTGATGAGGACTACACTCTGACCTCTCAGTTCTGGTTGGTGTTGGCCACGCGCTTTGCCTTCGTCATCTTGTTTGAGGTTTGTACTCCAGTAAGAAAGTGTTGTCCACTTGAACTGTAGAGGCCGATTAAAAAGTATGTGTGTATCTTGTTTGTGTTTCTGCAGCATGTTGTGGTGCTGTGTAAGTTTATAGCCGCCTGGTTCGTCCCAAACAATCCCATTCGAGTGAAGAATAATCGGCTGCATGACAAACTGGATCGGCTGAAGGAGGAGCTACGGTAAGTGAGTGGTACCACAAAGGTCAAGAGATGATGGAAAGTGTAGACTGGATTTGCCTCAATTACTCTGCTCTCTCTCCTCTCGTCCGTCAGTCATTTTTCCTTCACTGTTATGTGTGATGGTATATAATGCTTGGTAGGCTTGGGTGGTATTCTAGAGTATTTAGAAATCCTGACAGTATATATATATATACATACGTTGATCTTTCTATGAAGCTGTATTGACGTGATGTGTTGTAGTGACCAGCAGATGCCACCAAAGGTCGTATATTTTCGGAAGCCTTATAACTTTGAGTTTAGCAGTGCTGGGTTATGGTGGACTGGCTTTTATTGTATAGTATTGTGTGTTTGTGTTCTTATTTTAGTGAAGTGAAGCGCAGCAAATCGACAGACGTCTGACCTCCTACAGCTGACCTCAGACCTACCACCGCTGATGAATCCCGAATGGTTGAAGTGTCTTCTTTTATTGTCTGTATTTGTTGATCAAACTGAGACTGTACATACAGACTGTAATGTTGTGTGAGGTTTAAGTGTCAGGGTAACATTGGACTCCTATTACTCCTGCTGATGCACCGTGTAACAGCTAACAGCAATGTGATGTTTTTATATGAAAATATAAGAAAGAATGTATAAAAGTAATTTAATGTTGATTATAAGTTGTTGTTGTTCCAGTAAAGGGACAGTTCAACAGTTTCCTGCTCAGCATTTTTTCAATTAATTTCAATGAACTCTTCAATGAACTCTTCATTAAAAAAAATATATAATAATAATGAAGATGGAAACTTGGTTTTTGGTCCACCCATTCCTGGGATATTTGAGACTTCCCTGGTGAAGGCTCAGTGTCCTTGGCACACAAATAGTTGCAGGAGAGAGAAACTAAATGTCATAATTCGAATAGGTAAAAAAGGTCAGCTGACTAAAATAACCTTATCATAATATGAATGCTCTTGGAGATCACCACTTTGTGATAGTTATTCATAACCACTGCACTTAATAACATGCAATTCCAGGACCACTCTTACTTACCTTATTCCTTACATGCAATTAGTAGACGCAGACAGTAAACTACTTTACCTTCTATATTGCTGGGTGAAAATCACCCAAACATGTGCCTGTAGGAAAAAGTGTGTTTTGGATTAGGAAAACACCCATGCCATCAAAGATGTCAAAGAGAATGCTGAAGCTACCCAGAGACCCATGACACTCGGATAAACACAGCATAATGAAAATCACATAAATTGATTTGCTCAGGTGAAAACCACCCGGCAATAGTGTTCTAGGGTTAATATACATGTTCCAGTGTTTCCACAGTCCACATGTGTACCTTGTATCACTCTGTTTAGTGTTAGTGAGTGCAGTTATTAGGCTATTTTTTGACGGTGGGGAGATTACTATTAACAAATACATTTCTGCACTTGTCCATCTTGGCAGTTTAAGGAGGATCCTGAACGCATCATTATATGCTACCTGTAGCTTTGCTGTGGTATATTTACACCAGAGATGAGCTGTGTAAAGATGAGTACAGTAGGCTCTGAAGAGACTATCTTTAATGTCATCTGTGCACATATGGAATCTGCGGGCCAGCATATTGGCCTGAGCATAAAGTTTACAGTACTGACGCTGGATGTCATCATCATCACACAAATCCTCAATGATGATAACCCAAATACCGTACTCTCTTAACAACATCTAAGGGCGGTCAGACAGTAAAAATGAGGGAAACTTGCTTCTGATCCTCCTTACTTTTAGCAATCAGAATGACACTCTTCTTAGGGTTAAACATAATGTCATACTGGGCTCCAAAGCTAGAGCACACTTTAAGCAATTGCTGTAGCCCAGCACTGTATAGAGACATGATGACCACATCATCAGCATATATGAGGTGGTTAATGAGATACCTACCATACATCCAGTCTTACACTGACTAAGCTTCATGGAAAGATCATCCATGTAAATATTGAAGAGGACAGTTGACAAGATGCCACCCTGTCTCACCCCTGACTGCCCCATCTGATTTGCATGGTCTGTTGTGTGTACCAGAACTGCAGGATCCCTATCAGGTAAAGTGGGACACCACGCTCTTGGAGTTTGGGAAACAGTTTGCCATGATTGACCCTATAAAATTCTTTTGACGCATCTAGGAAACATAAACATGGTGGAGTTCTGCCGTCTGTATTTACTAATTATTTATTTTAGTGCATATACACACTGATCTGTCCCAAGCTTGCTTTTGAAACCAAACTGGTTGTCACTGGTTCCCATATACTCACTAAGCCTATCTAAAATAATTATTTCTAACACTTTAGAAATTATGCTAGCTAGAGCAATAGGTCTGTAGTTATCTATGCTGGAGATTTTTCCAGTTTTGTCTTTAATCACAGGCACTCAGAGATGGACAGAGTACTCGACCCCAGTACTTGAGTAAGAGTACAAATACTACTGGTCAAAATTTACTCCGTTACAAGTAAAAGTAGCTCAGTCGACATGGTACTCGAGTAAGAGTAAAAAAAGTAGTTGCTTTTAAAGGTACTTAAGTATCCAAAAGTACATGCTTTTAAATGTACTTTAAGTAAGAGTAAGAGTAAATTTCAAATAAAATGAATGGTTCTAGGCTTAACATAGTTAATAAATATTTGTGTAAAAAAGTCTTTGGGGGTTCATGTCTTCCTGCACGACCAGTAAATACCAACCACTGCTATGCGCTATACAGTCACACAAGATAAGTAAAATATAATACAATACATATACCTTTAACTAGTATGACTAGATTAACATAATGTCAATGTCAATGCTTTATTTTTGGATAGGGACAGTGCACATTATTAAACGATAAATTATAATAACATATCTCTGTAAATATGCCGGATTATAGCAAAGATTTGATTTAAGCCACTGTTTCAGTTGTCCTTTAAAAGAGGAATATGTGGGGTGTTCCCTTATTGTAGAGGGAAGACTATTCCAGATCCCCCCCCCCCCCCCCCTACAAAAGACAACACATTCTTCCCAAATGCAGTGTGCCTGTGGGGGATCTCACAGTCTCCTCTAACACAAGCCCTGGTGCTCATACCTTCCAGAGTCCTTTTCCTTATGAATTCATTCAGTGGTGATGGAGCAAGACCATGGAGACTTTTATACACACAACAAGCAAATCTAAATGTTTTAAAATTATGGAAACTTAAAAAATTATGTTTTTTAAGAGTCTTGCAGATGTGGTAGGAGAAGGGTTTTTTTATCCAGAGTCTTTAGGGCTCTTTTATAGAGAGAGTTGGTTTGAGTGCTGTCGTACATGCCAGTGACCAGCTCGTTAAGCAGTAGTCTATATGTGAGAAGATCATACAATGTAAAAACATCAAAGCTGCACTGCTGGTTAATGAATTCCTAATCTGTTTGAAATTTGCCAGGTTGTATTTGACAGAGTTAGACACTTTTTTGATGTGTTTCCCTGAAAGAGATTGTCGAGTCCAGACAACTCCCAAGTATCTGAACTCGCTCACCAAAGCAAGCTCCTCCCCTCCCAGAAAGACACCAGAATGATCAGTATTTGGCGGGCTTTTAGCAAAATACATACAGACACTTTTTTTAACATTTAAAGAAAGGCATGAATCAGTGAGCCAGCCCTCTAAGATAATGTATCTTACAGTGTAATATTGCCAAGGAAACTGCACTGTCGTAGCTAAAATTTTCTGAAAGTTCCTCCGGATCATTGTCACACTCGATTGTCGCGGTTTTGTGTTGACAAACACAGTCGAGAGCGTTGCTACTTTGGCGGTATCCTTATGGGGAGGGATTACGTATTTCCGCTTTTACGTAGATCCTAGTGGAGAGCGTGCACTGTGATAGGGTTCCTTCTTTGACAAACACAGCTTGTGTCCAAAAGTATTTAGAAAAAAAAAGAGCAGACCTGAAAGTAACGAGTACTTTTCAGCCTTTCTAGAAATTGACTTGAGTAAAAGTAAAAGTATTTGTCTTGGAAATGTATTCAAGTAAGAGTAATAAGTACCAAAGAAATCTAATACTCAAGTAAAGTACAAATCCTCTGGATATGTACTTAAGTACATTACTTAAGTAAATTTACTCCGGTACTGTCCACCACTGCAGGCACTAACAGTACAGACAACATAGAGTCAGGCAGTATGCCATGCATATATAACCCAGTAATACACATAGCAAGCAAGACGTGCAATCTACGACAGGCATGTTTAGGATGTTCTGCTGATATCTGATCAAAACCATATGCTTTGTTCATGGACAATTTCTCAATGGCATAGTACACATCATCAGGTCTAATAATCACACCGTTGTTAAAAAGAACATTTCCAACATAAAATGTCTCACTCTTAACACAATTAAAAATGTGACTGTAATGTTTGGTCCAGAGTTATGCAATATTTTCAGGTCCAGTGACTCCAGCAATACTAGACGGCAAAGGCATTTTACTGTTATTCATAACCTTAACTTCTTTCCAGAAATCATTGGCATTATTCTGCTGAAGCTTTTTGGCCATGGCGTTAGCCCTCATAGCCTGCTCATTTCTTTTAATAAAACATACAGCATACTTGCATCGTGCATTTGCCTGTATTTGTCAAGCTCAGGGCCATGTCTAACTATCCCTGATAACACCCAGGTTCAACAAGCTTCTTTGGCCTCTGCATGGAGTTCAGTCACATATTCATTCCATCCTGGTCTGGAATTGTGTTGTTTACGTCTTTTGTTGCAAAAAAGCTTACCACTACTGATAAGACAGTTTACAATCTTCTCATACATTATACAGAGAACTTTACTATGATTCTGGTCATTACAGTTAATGTAGGATAGCAGATGGTATATCAACATTACTAAGACCTTATCAGTCAATAACTTGTAATTCCAGAGGTCTGTTAGGCGTGTTCGTTTATTTGAGATTTGTTAAAACAGACTGAAGAGAAGACAGACGAACTCTTAACTATTTATTCAGAATTGTATTGTTTTTTTTTCTGTTTGAAAAATCGCAGGCATCAAAGCTGATAAGCAACTAGCATGTTAACTGCAACCAATCGCGCAGAAAAAGATGCACAAATTCTTGCAGCAAAGTATTATATACATTTCTTCTTCCTCAAAAAAAGGTGGGGGGGAACCGTGATTTCGACTTTAGCCCCCCCCTTCTTGACACAACACCTCGTTTCCTGGAATCAACACCCTGTAGAAAAAAGATTGACCCGTCTGCCTATCCCTGCTCATTGGCTCATGCACATCTGCTCTTTGTTTTCAGTTCCTTGTTTTCTGATTCCCTCAACACTGGGTAAACCAGTCTTGACCTTCCTCTCTTCAGTGAACTTGGCTTCTGTGTGTTCTAGCGTAGCCTGGCTTTTTAATTCGTCTACAGGATATGTGTAATTACTGCTCAAAAAAATAAAGGGAACACTAAAACAACATAATGTAACTGCAAGTCAATCATATTTCTGAGGTATCAGCCTGTCCAATTAGGAAGCAGCACTGATTGGGAATCAATTTCACCTGCTGTTGTGCAAATGGAACAGACCACAGGTGGAAACGAGTGGCATTTAGCAAGACATCCCTAAAAAGGAATGGTTCTGCAGGTGGTGACCACAGATCATTTCTCTGTTCTCGGTCTTTCTGGCAGATTTTTTTCTTTTTTGAATTTTGGCAGTGTTTGAACCACTAGGTAGCATAAGGCGGATTCTCCAACCCACAGAAGTTGCCCAGTTAGTGCAACTCATCCAGGATGGCACTGTTGGGGATGTAGCAGGAGCAGATTTGGTTATTAACAGATAATGATTAATGTCAATATAATTATAGATATTAGTAATTATTTTTAATATATTATTATGATATAATCATAAATATACGGGGCACAACCCTGGGATCAGGGAAAAGATAACCAAAAACTGTACTCAGTCTCAATATAAAGGGTTTTATACTCACATGCCAATCATCGTGATCATTGGCATCGAAGTATAAAAACAATCAAACAATTAAAAAGGCGTTAAATTCGAGCGCTAGCCTTCACAACCTGCTGTTATCCAGTGACATATACACAAGCACAAGAGACCACTAATTATAATATAACAAGATTTATTAAAATCAGTTATAATGATCACAATCAATAACACTGCAATTAACAAAGCCTTATTACCTAACTACCTAACACACAAAGCTAAGCTAAACAAAGGAAGAGACACACGTGGAGTGTGTGTGTGTGTGTGTGTGCGTGCGTGTGCGTGTGTGTGCGTGTGTGTGTGGGGAGAGGAGAGAGAGAGAGATGGCCAGGGACGGCCACCAGGTATTCCTCCCAGCGTTCAGGGGCGGAACCGCTGACGTCAGATAGAATAGCGAGAGAGAAAGAGAGAGAGGGAGAGATGGCCGGGCGCAGCCACCAGGTGGAGCTAATTCCTCACAGCGTTCAGGGGCGGAGCCGCTGACGTCAGATAGAATAGCGAGAGAGGGAGAGAGAGAGAGAGATGGCCGGGTACAGCCACCAGATGGAGCTATTTCCCTAGCGTCCGGGGACGGGAACAGCTGGCGTAGGATACGTGTGGGGGCGGTGTATGTGTGTGCACATGTGTGTTAGCCGGAACAAAGAGAGAGGGAATGCGTGCGTAATACACAAAGGATCTCGGGAGCTCGTGAATTAACTGGTGTTCGTTCGGCGGGACCCCGGTCCTTTAACTGATGATCACTTACTGAGCTTGTGAATGTTTCCGAGGTTGGACACACACTGTTACTGAAATAAAACCCAGCGGCGTGGGTCCACAATCAGCATTCGAATACAACAACACAGAAAGCAACGGACTCGGCGGTCCGCGATCAAAACTTAAAACAAGTTAACAAGAATTAGAAGCATATCCTATACTACAAACTTATATCTCTGCCCAGACAAATAGCCCCTTACTTTGTCGATGTGTATAAGTCCGTCTTGTGCGGCGGCGGTGCTTCTTGACTTGTCCAGCGAGTTTGGGGAAAAGACTGTGGCCTAAGACAAAGGACGTTAAAAATTTGACTCCTGTTGCAGCGGTGTCCTGCGGTGGAGGAGCTCACCTCCTGTTGCAACTGTGTGTCGCGATGGAAGAGCAAGTTTTAAGGTAACGCCGGGTTTTATACCTCACGGCTGTCTCTCAGGGACCCCCTGGGGTCCTTGTGGTTGTCAGCCAATAGGAGAGTTAGTCTGACGTCACACTTCGCAGCTCGGTGAGAAGTAAAACAAGATGTAGTTTTACCCCCTTTGTTCCGACCGCATGTGAAGGCTTCTGGCCTTCAAGCTGGTCGCTCTGTGTTGTCCCTGGTGAGGTCCCTACAGCACATCAATGCGCACTGTGGCAAGAAGGTTTGCTGTGTCCCCCAGCACAGTGTCAAGAGCATGGAGGAGATTCCAGGAGACAGGCCAGTACACCAGGAGACAGGCCAGTACACCAGGAGACGTGGAGGGGGCCGAAGAAGGACAACAACCCAACAGCAGGACCGATATCTGCTCCTTTGTGCACAGAGGAACAGAAGGAGCACTGCCAGAGCCCTACAAAATGACCTCCAGCAGGCCACTGATGTTCAAGTTTCAACTCAAACGGTTCAAAATCGACTCCATGAGGGTGGTTTGAGGGCCCGACGTCCACAAATAGTGCCTGTGCTTACAACCCGACACCTTGCAATGCGATTGGCATTTGCTACAGATCACAGAGATTGTCAGATTCGCCACTGGCGCCCTGTGCTCTTCACGGATGAGAGCAGGTTCACCCTGAGCATATGTGACCGACGTGACAGGGTCTGGTGATGCCGCAGAGAATGTTCTGCTGCCTGCCGGTTTGGCGGTGGGTCAGTGATGGTCTGGGGAGGCATTTCTTTGGAAGGTCGCACAGCCCTCTGTGCTTGCCGGAGGTACCCTGACTGCCATTAGATCCTCAGACCCATTGTGAGACCATATGCTGGTGCAGTGGGCCCTAGGTTCCTTCTAATGCATGACAATGCTAGGCCTCATGTGGCTGGAGTGTGTCAGCAGTTCCTGCATGATGAAGGCATTGATGTTATGGATTGGCCTGCCCGTTCCCCAGACCTGAATCCTATTGAGCACATATGGGACATCATGTCTCGTTCCATCCACCAACGCCATGTCGCATCACAGACTGTCCAGGAGTTGTCCGCTGCTCTGGTCCAGGTCTGGGAGGAGATCCCTCAGGAGACCATCCGTCTTCTCATCAGGAGCATGCCCAGGCATTGTAGGGAGTGCATACAGGCACATGGAGGCCACACGCACTACTGAGGATCATTTTGACATGTCTTGAAAAATCTCCACAAAAGTTGCATCAGCCTGCGATCTGATTTTCCACTTTGATTTTCGGTATGATTCTGAATCGAGACCTCCATAAGATGAGGATTTTGATTTCCTTAATCATCCTTATGTTGTTTTGTTGTCAACGCATTGAACTTTGTAATGAAGAAAGATTTCCAACTGGAATATGTTATTCATTGAGAACTAGCATGTGGTGTTTAGGTGTTCCCTTTATTTTTTTGAGCAGTTTATTTTAATAATGCAGATAATTGATGAAACAATTTAGAATACAGTTAATTGGTATTGGTGCATTGGGGTCATTCCGTGTCATTTCATCAAATGACTCCCACCTGACCATCTCAGAATGTCCTGTAAAAATTCTAGTACAAAGACACACTTGTTACTAAGAAAATTCCAAAATATTAGGTCTCTACTGTCAATAGTTTTCTCATGAAACATCATTGAATGAAGGGTAGTTTAGACGTTTTTTGGCATCATACTCTGAAAAGCCATTTTTAAACAGCAATATCTGGAAAACTACCTCACCTGTGGCCTTCAAAGTTTCTACAGTGTATATCTCTTACTAATAGCCTCCAGACATGGAAAATCAGGGGTGTAGCTCAAGTATAACCTAGTATGGTAGGTACTTAAACTTCTCCTTGTCGAAATGAAGTAGCAAATTTGAAGAGTGGCTGAGCTCCCATTTTTGCAGATAAAAGACTTCTATCACTTCTGCCTCTATCTCTGGTGTTAGCTTAAACATTCTACAAAATATGGTTTCTCTTAGATGATTAGTTTCACAGATATTAATCCTCAAAAATGGAAGTAAACACGTTGTGGGGTTTTTTTGTGGCCGTTTTTGGTACTGCATGTCCCAATAGCCTACTAGTAAACATCACAGCAGGGCAATTCAATTGGGTTTTTTACCATTTACCAAAGACTTACATGTGACTAAATGCTACTGATAAATTTAGCCTTACGAAAACATTAAAATGTAGCACAGTTGTAGTTACAGAAGCAACAGCCCGCCAGTTAGTCACCATGGCAACACTGTTCAATCACAATCAAGTGATTCCCTTGCTGCATTAGCACCGTATGTCATACTGTGATAAAGACAAACTGTTATTCAACATCAAACTTTGGAGACTTTTGTACTGTAATGTAAAATCTTTATGCTCAAATTAAAGCTAGGGTCTACGATCCTGGAGAGCTAGCAAGAGAGCTAGCAAGATTTCAAAGTCGCACTTCCTCTAAGTTCCCCTCCCCCCCTCCCCCTCCCGTCAGTGCTCCGTCCAAAGCCACGCCCCCACAAACTTGAACGTGCATCTGGCAGTGAGACTCAGCAAGGAGGAGAGCTGACTTTGCCGACTCAGCCATTTCTGCCTCAGACTACGACTACCTCATGTCTCATTCATCAGTAAGCACACTATTTTATTATTCTAATGATAATTCAAAAAAAAAAAAAAGTACAATAGTATGTCTCTGCCGACCCAGAGGCTGCAGATTCAGCTTTCAAGCTAGCATGTAATGTTTAGCAATAATAACTTTAGATGTTTTGTGTTTGATGAACTCTCAAATGTACGTCACTTTGGATAAAAGCGTCTGCTAAATTACATGGTAACAATGTAACGTTTTTTTCCCCCCTGACAAACGTGAATTTTGTGTTCAAATATATCTTGTTATTATGCTTGTTAGAGCTTTCACGACGAGAGCATTGGCTCTGATCCTAGCTACAGTCCGGGGCTGAGCACGTCTTCAGGCCCGAGGTCATCGAACAAGAAGAGGCCGTGCTAGAGGTGGTGCACCGGGTAGGAGCTGAGGAACTCGAGGTAGAGGACGTGGAGCAAGCCGGACTGCGACCGGAGAACACCTTCAACATGACGACATTGTGCGAGTGGAGAATCTGCAAGCTCAAAGAATTGCAGATGAGCAGGTAGCCTATCTAAAATAGCATTTTTAATTAATATTTTTCGGACCTCAACATCACCAATAACTATAAATGATGATGACCTGCCTTGTAGGCCTACTGTGAACACAAAAGTCCTCTTACAGGACAATAAAGATCTGTCCAAAAAAGTCTAATCTTCTTGATGAATTATTGTTTTACAGGCCAGAATTCAAACACTGAGCTTTGAAGAATGCAAACATTTGCTGCAGACCTGCCTGTCAAGGGACCCAAGCCTCATCTTTGATATCCTGCACATGTCAACATCAGGGGGTCTTGCGACTTGCCAGAAGGATCTGGAACGATGTCTGGGCTGTGGAGGACCTTCCAACCCAGGGGAGAGTAATAAACAATTCCGCCACGCAGCATACCGGCAATATGTTGTGTGGCAATATGGGGCACTGGGAGCTGGGCACAGAGTAGTAATTCCTAGTTGCTGTGTTTGGAAAATAAGAGACCGCTACCCAGATCCACACGGACAGTATAAAGGTTTCATCCCCAGTAGAGTGTAAGCACAGTGTAATAAATAGCATTTACTTTTGAGCCCTGCCGTTTACACTGTGTACTGCTTTATATATTCCTGTAAAATTTGCACTGAGGTTTACAGTCTGTACAGTCCAAAGTTATGTTTTTTATTGTAATTTATAATTTGTCTAGTTTGAATAAAATTTAGAAAATGATAAGTGCCTTTCCTTTACTGTTTCTGCATAAGCAAGCTATTACATTTCTCACCTCCTTACATTCTAAATGAATGACAACAAATGTGGTCTAACACTTTTTATTATTTTATCAAAAAATAAACATAAAAAAATAGACCTAACAAATACTTTTAAAAACAAGAACACCTGAGTGTATCTACACAAAAGAAAAGGTGTTTCCAGGGATGGCTGACAGGTCATGCTGTGCATGCGGCGTCATTGTCAGCTGTGGTGATCACTCCTTTAGCAGCGATTTACCTTTAGGAAGAATATCAAAATTACACATCTGACAATAATTACTGTGTTTCAGAGACACACAATGAATAACAACACTCACAACTTTGTTTCCATTTCACATAGTAACAAACATTTATGGCATGTGTTTCATCCTTGGCTTTGTTTAGATAATTATTTTAGATCATAACTTATGATATCAATTTTTAAAATGACCTTTTGCACATAATTATGTTTGAACTTTGTGATCAAGCTACAATATTGTAAGAAAACTCACATAGCCCTCTGCTGAGTTTACTCTGCAGAAGCTCCTGTGTTGATGGGGCCGGGACACCTGACAGAACCCCATGTTGACGGGGATCATCAGGCCTCTTCCTTGCGACCCGTGGCACACCCCCAGTAGCGGACAATCGGCGCCGCAGAATTGCACTTTGGAGGTCCACAATGTATGTGTAGTCCTTTTCCACCTTTACTGTGTAAAGGCTCCACTTCCTGGACTTTTTATTGTACACCTTGCCGTATCTACCATAAGAGAAAAGATTAGAAGCTTAGTGATACATTCATATTACCTTACAGTGTACATTATTTCATTTTTCCATATAAAATTAAACATACTGAAGAGAGCCATCAGCCCTTCTCTTGGCTGGTCTGTCAACGTGGTGGTTGTAGTCCAGGGCAGCCAACATGACTCGAGCAGCGTACACGGGCGGTGAAAAGCTGAAGCGCTTGCTTGCGTACATGAGAATATGATTGTGGATGATTGCATTCGGCTAATACGAGCTACACACGTAGCCAAGTTGGCAAACCTTACATATTTCATGAAAATAACAAATGCCCCCCGAAACAAAACAAATCATTACCTGTCCAACAGAAAGAGAGCAACCTCTGCATCACTTTTCAGGCCCTTCACATGCCCCAGTTGTCTCCACCGCTCAAACGCCGCACCGATGTTGACTCGGGTCCGACTTCTTTCTTTATCCTGAGCCTTTCTCATTGCACCCTTTTCTGCCTCAGGCTTTCTTTTCCTTGCCTTTTTAGTGGGGTGAGTTGGTAAAAGTAACGCTGGCTGCATTTTCTCCGCCATTGTAACCAAATGAACTCCGTATTCCTGCAGAGGAGTGTGCTGAAATGTTCAGGTGTTGTGCCACCGGCATCAGTGAGACCCGACCTGTGCACGCGCGGAGGAGGGCGGGACATGAAGGCATCTGACCAGTCAGGGCAGTTTACTAATCCGTGCTAGCCGGACCTGCTAGCACTGATTGGTTAGCTTTTTCTCAGTCCTGCAGCTGCCACAGAGGTCTGATTATTTTCGCTCCTTTTTCTGAATACATAATGTATTGACTACTCTCAGGATAGAAGGACCATTTCACCCAGTATAACAAAATGTGCTTCTGAACAACATTGTAGACCCTAGCTTTAATGGGGTCTTATCTGACAAAGTGTGCTCTTCCACTGGTTCACCACAAGGGTGTGTGCTCTCACCTTTGTTATTCATTTTATACACAAATATGTGTCAGAGTATTTTTAAAAATCGCCTCATTTTAAAGTATGCAGTATGCAGATGACTCCACTTTACAAAGTAGTCGACAACCGGACCGTGATTGTGTCCGGTTGTCGACTACTTTGTAAAGTGGTGTGAAGACTCTCACCTACACCTCAATATAGCGAGGACCAAAGACATGGCTATTGATTTCAGAAAGAATGTCAAAACACCTGAGCCTGTGATGATCAAGGGACAAGTCACTGAACAAGTGCAATCTTATAAATATCTTGGAACAATCATTGACTCCACCTTAAATTTTAAAGAGAACTGCAAAGCTGTGAGCAGGAAGGGACACCAGAGACTGTTTTGTCTGAGGAAATTGTCCCGTTTCCATATTGATAGGACCATGATGACACTCTTTTATCATGCTTTTATTGAATCTGTATTAGCTTTCTCACTTGTGTCATGGTTCGGAAACCTGCCCTTAAAAGAAAGGAACTCGTTTAACCAGATCATCAAATGGTCTGGTCGGCTGATTGGAGAGACACAGCTGAGCCTGGAGTCGCTGTACACCAAACAGTTGCAGCGACTAGCCAGCGCCATCTCCAATGACGTCTCCCATCCTCTTGCGAGTGAGTTCCAGCTCCTGCCATCTGGACGGAGATTCATAGTCCCAAGATCTAGGACCACACGCTTTAGGAACAGCTTTGTCCCTGCTGCTGTTTCCCTTTTAAACAAGTCCTAATGCACTTTGAGGTCTATCCTGTGACTTGTTGTTGCTATTTATCTATTTATTGAAAATGTTTTTTAAACCTATTTATTGTCCCTTGTATCATCACTTTGTCGTATCTTATCTGCCTTCAATCCTGCTCAGTGAACATCGGAGGTACCCATGTCTGTTTCATGCTGTGTGTTAACCTGTCTCCGGTTTGTCCTGTCATCAATGTTTGTGTGACGCCCTCTCCTGCTACTGCACAACAACTCTCCTGCTACTGCACAACAAATCTACCTACTGGCATTAATAAAGTAAACTGAACTGAACTGAACTGAGATAAACGAAACCTCCCCATTTAAAGACGTGTGCAAATTTACACATGATGCACAGCAGCATAACTTCATGTTGAATCTCTTTTTTGTAGGAGAGCTTTATTCATTTGTTTTTAATAACCCAAATTACGTGCACACCTCTTGTGTACTTCAGTTACCACCAATTATTAGCACTGATCTTTGTATAATCTTTGACTGTTTTTGAAATTAGGCTAATTTTCATAGAAAGGCGCTAATTTGCACCAAATGTCTGCATATTATCTCATTCAAATATCACAGGAGCACTGAGACGCTATCCATCCATACTACGTTTTCCTGAGCATGAATACTTTCAATATTTAGTTAACACACAGACATCTTAGAGACACTTGTTTTCTAAACAGAGGAAGAGAGAGAAGTGTGATACTGCTCAGTGTTTTGTTTGTTGCCAATTTAGTCTGTGTTCTCCTTCCAATTATATCCACACAGCCCAACTTTTGTACCTTCTCAAAACTGATGACAAGAGTCATTCACACTTGCCCTGCTGACTGGCCAGGTACACAATTTTTACTACAGAGACATGACTTAAAAATAGTACTTAGCATTGTGTAGCATCTTACCCTAGCTATCTTTGTTGTATACCAGCAATGGGTTAACCCAGCAACTAGGACTGCTTGAAACTGGTTCTATTGACATCATTACCGTACCAACAGCGATATATTGTTGTTTCACTTACTTCTGACAAATGTACTTAAAATGCGAAATGCCTTAAAAAAAATGAGACATGAAAAAGAAGGGCTAAAGCTCAGGAAAATGTGCCAAGAGTCAGACCAGGAGTGTTTTGGTTTTCTCAATACTTTTGTCACTGGGCAGGATTAGTAAACTATAACAGTCTCATATCTAATTACTCAAAAATCTGATTGAGAAGAAAAATGTTTTACCTCCCAAGATACATGTGCAAACTGTATATATCTGTTTGAGTTTGGAACCTCTGAAAGGGAAGCTTTTTTTTAAACAGCGGAAAGTAAGAGACTTGCAAACACAAAACCTCAAGCCGAGCAACAGTTTCCCCTCACTGAAGCCCCAAAAATGTCAAACTATCATCAAAACAAGTTTTGTTAACAAGAATCATCCCAAGGGATCAGTAAGAATGTCCGTTCCAGTGTTCATGTTGCAGAAATATCATTTTAATAATCACTATCAAGGAAATCCTAAAATGAAAAAGGTTGACATCACAGAAGTATGTTGTGACACTGAACAAAAGAGAGGAGCTATAAATAATCAAACCTGAGGAGGAGAGGAAGCGCTAAGGTTAAATGTAGCATGGCGTTTGTAAGGTTTCAGTCCGGTGGAAAGTGGTATGATCAGCGTCTCTTGCGGCGCTGAGGTCTGGACGTCGTCGCAGCTGCACACTCTGTTCTGCTGCAGCGACACGTCTCCACTACGGTGTAGCTGTGCTGGACCCTGGAGCCATTGGTGCAGCTCAGCTCCACCTGCCTCTGGCTGGTTGTGGCCTCTTGGCAACACTCACACTGGTGCATCATCATGTTAGCTGCGGCAGAGTATCTGTAAATACACATTCAACCAGCTGGTTACAACAGCTGACTCGAGGATCAGTGTCGGTACAATGCTCACTATGTCACATCAGGTAATTATAGAGGGTGACTCGCAAGCTACTCATTTGGTAAAGACTATTGATCAGTACAAAACGTGTGGCTGCATCACCTCCAGACATTTGCAGTCGTTGTAAGGTTCATATTTGTACTAAAACACCATATCATATTTAATCATGTGACATGACAACCAAGCAGGAAAGCAGAAAGGAAACGTAGCGTGCTGTGGTGCTTCTATTTGTAAAAATACGTGAGATGCTCTATCTGTGACCACAACAAAGCCTGAACCAACACCTCCACCAGGAGAGGGGAGCAGCTCATGTTTTTGATGTCTGCCCTATCTCATTGTAAGGCCAGACACTACAGGTTAATAGAGTAATAAACAAATACCTAAATATGCAAATTATTATTATTATTTAATTAAATATGCAGCAAGAGCAGAAGTCCAAACATTCGATAAAGGCAGGCACAAAATCTGTTTCATTTTCTTGAAGTATTAGATTTAAAGGTTTTTACAAATCATACAATAATACTATTACAGTGAAAGAAATTCTAAATTTGTCATTTGGATGTTGTTTTTATATTAATAATCCTATTATTATAAACTGTAAATTGCCTTTTCAATTAATGTGTTATCAATGTGATTTTCCTATAAGTGTGATCATTAATTTTTTTTAAACGATCACTATTATTAAAAATGGCATTATACATACTAATTTGATAAAGTGTCGGTATCAGTAAAATATGAACAAAAACTATCGGTATTGTATCGAGCTTAAACAGTCTGGCATCCTCTTCTTTTTCTCTACAGCTTTTTTCTTTTTTCAAACTATCTCGATAGTCACTTGTTGCCGTAGTAACAAATATTTCCACCATTTCACCATTCCAACTCACAGCACATCGTTTTTGTCGCTTCGCCGTTGTCAATGCTGTGATCACACCAAATGCCAGGAGATCTAATACAAAACCAAAGCTAGATATGACGCTCGTCTTGGTGCGGGATCAGAATCCGGAATGATTCCACCTGAGAGAACTGAACTTCACATCCCTGTGGACACCAAATGATAGAGTTGAGACTAGACTCACATGGATGAGCTTCCACAGTGTCCAGCGCAGGACGTCATATTGACTGGCTGCGAGCTGCGACAGTCGTTCGCCTCGATGACCATCTGCTTGCTCTGGACCTCACAGACGCTCCGCACCGTACCTGCAATACACAGCAGCTGTCAGGCTCCGACAATCACATGTGATGTCATCACGTACAAACTGTAGCACTAACTTACAGGACTTGCAGCATCCATTGGCGTCACTTGTCTCAGTGCCCTGGAGGATAAAGACACATGCCATGTCATATTAGCCAATTCTAAATGTTATTATAAGCTGCTTCAATTATTGCAACTCTCTAATTACTGTTCTCCACTAAAAAGCTGAAATCACTGCACTTGTCTATTTTAATATCCCTAACCAGGGTTTTTCCATCCTGATCATGTGACTTCAGCTGACTCAGAAAAAAACATGTAAAACATCATCTAAAAAAATATACTAAACTATAATAATAGTTATAATAATATATAATATATAATAATAATATTTTATTATAATAAATAAATAATTAATTTAGATTGTTTTACTTCCTGGGGTAAAACAATTAAAACAACGTTAGTTGCTAGTGTATACAGATGCACACTGGTGTTGTAGTTGAGGTACACATGGAGAAAACACCAACTGGTTTGTAACAGCGTTCATAAACTTCAGCTGGCCATGTAAAATGATATATGCTGTTAAGATATTGTTAGTGGTCCGGTCAATAACGGGCGTCTCTTTCCTTCCTCTTTGGCAGTTTTGCACTGTGCTGATTACCATCCAGCTTAAACTCACAGATTAATTTAGGTTATTTTAAATGGTGTCATTGTTAATGTTTTGTCTTAAGCACTTTGGATTCCATCTTTGCATGAGATGTGCTACGCAAATAAAGGCATTGTTATTATCATCATTGTTATGTATGTTGTGGGTTAGACAGTTTGTGGCAGAGGTTTAAAACTCACCGGTTCACAGTCCAAGGGGTTAAAGGGAGGACAAGTGGTCTTGGTCTCCTTGGTAACAAACTGTCCATTGATCTTCTCACAGGTGTATTGCACACACCTGTCATTAGGGGGCACAAACGTGCTGTTGACCTGCACCAACAGGAAGAGCAGAACAAGTTAATCCTTTCAGCTTAATATACAAACATCACTTAGTTCTGTCGGCCATGAACAAACCCCATCAGATATGATTCCGATGATATTAAAGGGTTTTGATATTTTAATAATTAATTTTATGCATGTTGCATTACATGTTTGTAATGTAATTTCATTTTTTTAGCTTTGAATTCTCTTTCATTAAATAAATTGGTAAAAAAGAAAATAGCTCTCCTGCTACAGTTAACATCCCTTTTCTCATCGAGCAGTCAGAATGTAACACACAGCTGCAGCACTGACCTCAATGACATGCGTCGTGTTCTCAGATGTGGTGAAAACACAAGTCTTCTGAACACACATACCACAGCACGTGTCAGGTCCAGTCTGATATACATAACCCTGTGAGAGAGTGAGAGAGTGAGAGAGAACAAACAAAATAACTACCTTGTTTATATGTGTGTGGGTGGGTGGTTGTGTAAACTTGAGTGTCTTCCATGTTTAATTACATTTTGTGTGAGGCATTTCAATGTATTGTAGTGACCCTGCAGTAATGTTACTGTTATAATGTGTTCTGTGTTCTAAAGTTCTGTGATTTCGGACTGTCAGTGAATGTGTTTGGTATAGATAGGTATGTGGTTGGATGAGTAAGCAAGCGGGCGGGGTGAGTGTAGGAAGGAGTGTGTGTTTGCATGAAAAAAGAGTGGGAGCTCTTGAGGAAGGAGAGCTGTAAGACAAACTCAGCGCTGTTGTTATTTTGGCGTAGTTACGGCCGACAGTAACTGTTGCGTTTCTAATAAATGAGAAAGGTCATTCTTCTGACGTCCGGTCGGACGTTATCATCTATGTAATGAAACGTTCTGAACGTGATACTGGGATTTCATGGTCATATAGTATTTCTATCACTTTATTGGACCATGCATTTAAACACTTCACCCCATTAACCAAAACAAAAAGATCAGGCTTTGAAAAAACTCCTGAAAGAATCCAAGGGAGCATTCACTGTACTTTGTTTAATCTTTGTGAAAATGATGTTACTAGATAATAGTTTGGCTAAGAGCCCTAGGATGTTGTTGTTGTGTTAAAAAAAATATAATTTTAGAAAAAGGTATTAATCATGATTTGCCACATTAAGATTGAAGAGTCCAGCACTGAACAATCACCACACCATGCACAAAAGTTGCCTCTGAGGGTGAATGTGAAATCCAGTCTCACAGCGGTTTGGGAAATTGTCACAAAATGCAATCTATTGGTTTCATGTAGGGACACAAACTGTCCATTTAATTTGTGTCCCTCAGCACTAAGACAATGTCAAATGACTGTAAAGAATGTAACAGGCAGCACTGAGAAACTCAGTGTTTCCAGCTTTTGTTGCCTTAAAAAGCTGATAGTTGGGATGGCAGTTTTGGTTAATTGACGTGATATATACTTAACTAAGCCTAACTTGAGTGGTTTTGTTGTCTGAACTTAACTTTCGTTTTGTAACATAATGTCGTCCTGACTTACAGACAAAAACCCACGATGCAGGCATGGACGATACTTCCAATTATAATATATTAGTTTGAAGAGCAACGCAAAAAAAATTAAAATCTGTGTACATACACATTTCACGACACACTGTATTGGAACGTGCATGTTTGTTGCTATTTCCTGTGAATGAACTTACTTCAGAGCAGTTTGTGTTGCAGACAATGGGCTTGCAAGTCATGATGTTGAGCTTGCTGATGGGATCCATTTTGGAGCCACAATAACACTCATGGCAGGGTTTGGGTTCAAAAGACTCCTCTGATTCTGAGCCTCCTGGGCCTGATGGTGCCGTCGTTGTCCCTGATGGTCCTCCTGGGCCTGATGGTGCGGTTGTTGTCCCTGATGATGGTCCTCCTGGGCCTGATGGGGTGGTTGTTGTCCATGAAGGTCCTCCTGGGCCTGATGGTGCGGTTGTTGTCCCTGATGGTCCTCCTGGGCCTGATGGGGCGGTTGTTGTCTCTGGTATCTCTGGTGCTTCTAGTGGTGGTTCTAATGGTGTTACTGGTGTTGGTATCTTGGAACCAGGCTAGAAGATACACATTGATCAACACTTTACTCATCACTTTACATCATTAAAGTCATTTGTTTTGGACCAAAGGAAAAAAACATCCACTGTTGTCTTTTACTTCTGCTCTGTTTCAACCAATAGGTGTAAACATGAAGTCCTATTGACCGACGGGTAACTCACTGTAGCACAGCGTCATCACTCAGTGCGGTCACATGGTAAGATCGTATTGGTTTTTCCAAGAAATACTTTGCCACTCGACGGGGGGGTCTCTTCTAAAATCCCTGTTCACATGCCGTTAAATAATTCCGATAATGGTCAGTGACCTGGCTGACTCCGCTTCGCTAGATGGTGCTGTAGCCCTTTCTACAAGACGGTGTTAGAACCACTTCCAGTACACGGCTACTTAAAAACAATAGGGGAATTCGACTTGATGTAGCCGCCTGCAGCGCGCTACCTAACGTGATGTATTGTGGGTTGAAGCGATGCATGATGGCTAGAATTTGTGTCCGACTTAGCAGCCGACTGCAAAGACGTCACAGGTTCGTGACCATATCACAACAAGTTTTTAAGAGTTCCTGCAGCGCTTGGCAGCGTGGCGGCTGCAACCGGCGGCTGCAACCGGCTTGCCCACACCTCCGCTACAGCGGAATGGTTCTCATTGGTTAAAAGTTCAATGACGTGTGTTCAGGTCCGCACTTGGCGGACACCTTGTGGTGAAATTATTTAATGATTTGCCTTTTTATCTCATGGCTTGATCTAAAGTTGTGTGCATTGTGCTGTGAGTAGGCCAATTTATTTGTGAGGTCTGGTTAATACAAACATAGAATGATAATACAAATATACTGGAAAAAAAGAATGCCTTCCACATTCCGCCTTACGTTTGTGTGTGTGTGTGTGTGTGTGTGTGTGTGTGTGTGTATACATATATATATATATATATATATATATATATAGGATATAACATATCCTCTTTGGTTTGCTGCTGTGTTCTATCGCTTGAGCACCATAGTCACGTTGACTTTGTTGTCCGACTTGACGGCGTTTGGCTGCCGTATCTGTTAGAGCCCGCCCCCTCAGACACCTGCAGCTCTCGTCGGCGTGATAAGTCAAGTCAAGTCAAGCCAAGACCATCCCGAACAAGCCTAATAACAAACTATCTGGCGGCATACAGACAAAGATGGCGTTCGAGGAAAATTAGTTGTTGATTTCTTCGAAGCCAAGCGTTTGACTGTTCCGGCAACAACATTACTATTTATGACGGCGTCGGCGCTTCCTTCCACTTCCGGGTGAAATCCCTGGTGAAAATTCTCGTGCATGCGCAAGACGCGGACATGATTCGATCTCGTTCACAAGGCGGCACAAGTCAGATAAACAACAACTCAAGTCAGGGGTTGCAATCGGCTTCAGAAATCCTATCTCTACACGTTTCTTATCCTGTACACATGAATTCGATACGGGTTTGATGGGTTTGAGATCGTACAAAGCTCGCCCATCTCCCCTCTGTTTATAACTAATTCATATATTTTTTTAATAATGTAGTAATCATCATGACATTTTTTGATCAATCTTAATTTTGGAGGCCCCAGCCAGGTAGTTGGGGACCTATGCGCTCTGTGTACTCTGCATACTCATGCGGAGCAGCGGCCCTGTTTTTGTGGCATCATGAAGAGAAAAATCTGGTTCAGGTCTTGATTCTTGACAACAATTGGACCTCATATGTTACAAATAAGCTAGTACAATGACACATTTTTGCTTTCTGATGTATCAGGATCAAATAAATGATAATGTATATACAGGTTACCATGTTACCACTTGATCTTGCATGTTTGTTTGGGTTCTTTCCCAATCACGTATCATTTCCAGCCATGTGACTTCATGCTTACATGCAACTTTGTTCATTTCTAATACGTTATTGTACAAAAGAAAGGGAGCAATGTACTGTTTTTAATTGATATGTGGAGTTTGAACGGTGTACTTACCTTGTACTCAGTCATGTTGTAGACACATACGCCTTTAGGAACTGCAAAAACAAACAAGAGACATGAGTTTGTTTAACACTGACACTAGTTATTTAGATTTGGAATGTGATGCTTGCTAAACTAGGCTAATCTATCTCTACTGGATGCACAGGAAAATATTGACCTTCTATTAGTCTAATTCATGGAACTTGTGCTTTCTTCCTTATTGTTTTGAAAAGCCCTTAATATGAGGATCAATTGTTTGATTTACCTTTCTATCAATATATTGTGAACAAATATTCAAATGTGTAAATCAACTTTCTTCTTTTCAAACTGAATAGTTGGACTGATGCCTGGTCAGCATGTTTCTGCCTCCCAAGGAACCCAAAATGCAATTATATAAATGTTTTAGAACATTTGTGCCTCAGTCAGTGGATTTGATTGTATGTTTGGTGACAGTAGCAAACATCAGAACATGAAAATGTGAAACCATGAAACTGAAGATGTACAAAGATGGTGATTTTGAGCCCTTTATGAATCCTTTTCCATTTTGGATGGATTTTTTTTCTGCTGGTGTTAATGTAAAGCACTTTATAACCCATGTTAAAAATGTGCAATATAAATAAAGTTGTATTATAATTATATGCAGCTCTGCAATATTTACAAGCATGTACGCTCACATGTGCAAAACTTCGATGCAAACCTTATAAAATATCTGTAATGCATAGGAAGACAAATAAATAAACAAAATATCCATATTCAAATTTATCTTATCAGCCTGCTCTCTTAAAAAATGATGTTCCCACTCAAATAAATTGCGTTGTGAATTACTATTACTGAATTACTATTAATTTTGGAGGGAAACACATCTTGAGAGAGTCTGGATGGTGGACAGGTCCAAAAACACAGGACTTCCACCAGGAGACTGATGTTATTTTAGGCCTGACTTTTTTTACTAAACCTAACCAGGTAGTATTGTAGCTTGTTTGGTTTGAGTTTCAAACTGTTACTGAGAGTAGTTTTGTTGTATGGGAGCATCATGTTGTGGTCGACATAGTTGGGATGTCATAGCGACAGTGTCATAGCCATGACAGGCTGCATCCTCATGTCACACAACTGTGTGTTTCTGTAGATTACAGACGTGCTGTCATTATAATAATAATTGCGATGCCTTGTAGTTCTTTGAACAAAACCAAAATGGCTCCTAGGAACAGTGTAGGCCATGTGGATCTTGTGCTGAGTTGTGTATGATGTTTCAACAGTGGTGTTTGTTGGGAGTACTGCTTTGTTGATAGACTAGAGCTACATACCACATTGGTAGGCTTGGCAGCAGGTGCCATTAGTGTTGCTGAGTTGGAAGCCCGGCAGGCAGGTGGGAGGACCGGGACACAGGTTTACGTTGCACTCTGGGGACAAAAGGCAGAGGATGTTTAGTGGGATGCATAACATATCTGAGCTTATTTTACCATACAGAAAATAATTTTAACCATTAGCTACATAAAGGTAAAAAAAAAAACATGTTGTTCAATCTACAATGTGTTAGTTTGCTTTGGAAAGCAGCCAGCATTAATGTTAACTATATATTGGCATTTTGTCCATCACCATCTTGAAATTTTTTGCAACCAGTGAAGGAAGTGAATATATTTGGACACAGAGAGAATACAAATTTAAGGCACTTCAGATTTGGCTTCACTTTTCACAACATACGAAAATAATGGAAAATTCCTGTCCATTTACATCAGTATTTTGTGACTTTTTCAGGAACTGCCATCAGACTGTGTTGGTTTAGATGGATATCTATCTCATGTCTGTGTGATCAATCGAAAGCTCACCAATTAACACTTTGTATCTGTATTTGTTTAATCCAAAAAGAAAAGCAAACAAGCACAATTACCGATCGAACAATTACTTTAAGAATGTGGCTCAGATGAGATATGGCCAATCAAGTAGCATTCACATTGAAGTGTGCTGTGTGTATTAAATCTGCATTAGCACGTCTTTGAAATAGATCAGCTGTGTCAATATGACAGAGAGAAGGAAGAAGAAGCATGCCTGCTGTTCATTTTTGAGGAAGATTTGACTGCCATCAAGGGGACAGAGTGACAGAATCAAATTTACTGACCACATGACTGCGTTGTGCAGCAGCCCTCTGTCTGGTTGACCAGCTGCTGGCCAGGTGCACTGCAGTTGTGGCTCTGTACTGTTGGGCACTGAACTGGCTGACACTGGATGCTCATGGAGTCGCTGTCACACGTACAATTGTTGCAATCACTTCTCCACATGTCACCTGGCTGTTTCAGAGACAGGGAGCAGTTCAGACACACAGCTCATGCTTTGCTCGTGTACGTGAATTTGATGCGACCGACAGAAGCCTCACCTGTTTGGGTTTCCCATCAGGGCCAACACAATCTGAAATCCAAACAGAAACATGTTGGTAGATTTGAAGGTGTGATTGAAGCTCATGCTTTGAGAAGTTTTCGATGGGATCTCCTCTTACCGCAGGAGGTGACACACGTGTCATAGACTGTGTTGAATAAGATGGTGCCTTGAGCACAGAAGCAACCCTCTTTAGTTTGGTTGCTGGATGAGTCACCTGCCTGGAACTTTTTGTTGTATCTGATATCAGAAATGGAATGAATGGTTATGACAGTGGTGTGATATCACAAACGTCTCAAAGGATTTTTCTTCTCACCAACTTAGTCACACATCAATTTGTAAAATAGTCACAACATTTTATTGTAGTGATTCGTGTATATGGACACAAATCCTTTTTTTCCCATGTCGCTCCGCACCACTTTCAAACTAATATGTTTCAATTGAAAGTATCACTCTAATGTAGGGATGTCGGGACGACATTACGCTACAAAACAAACGTTAGTTTTAGGAAAAACATTTTTCAACATTTTCTTTCTCAATATTTAATACTGGGCTGCACGGTGGTGTAGTGGGTAGCACTGTTGCCTCACAGCGAGAGGGTCCCGGGTTCGATTCTCGGGTTGGGTCTGGGTTCCTTTTGTGTGGAGTTTGCATGTTCTCCCCGTGTAAGCGTGGGTTCTCTCCGGGTTCTCGGGCTCACCCCACAGTCCAAAGACATGCAGGATGGGGATAGGTTAATTGATGACTCTAAATTGCCTACAGGTGTGAATGTGAGCGTGAATGGTTGTCTCTACATGTGTTGGCCCTTCGATGGACGGGCGACCTGTCCAGGGTGTACCCTGCCTTCGCCCAATGACAGCTGGGATCGGCTCCAGCGACCCTGAGTACAGGATAAGCGGTAGACGATGGATGGATGGAATATTTAATACTACGTCACTAGATCTGGATGTTGCATCATCACGTGGATGTGTTTAATATGTCCTCCATGAAAAAGGATCGCAATTAACTTTCCATTGGCATTGTTTTAGTGCTGAGTGACACAAAAAAAAAATACAATTTGTGTCTCTGTACACAAAACAATAGACTGTATTTTGTGACTATTTCAAGACCTGCAATGAGATTGGGTTGTTCTCATACACTGACAAGAAACAAAAAACAACTTCCACTAAGGACATTAAACATTTAACTCATGACAGCAGAAATGTGAGCATATTAATCAGGACGTGATGTGAATGTTAAGATGTCTTAAACACCAATTTTATCTAAATTGTTGATTTATTCTTTACCTGTCATTGCATGTAGGTTCTACAGTGGGGCCACAGGCCTTGTACACCTTGTTACCTGGACAACTGTGCTCTGTAAGATGGAGATATAACACATTTGTCAGAACTTTATGTGACAACTCCAGTATCATACACTACTGATAATATATCTCTTACCACATTGCCCATCGGTTGCATTCCTCCAGTCGATACAGATTCCGGTAACAAAGCACTCAGTGGCGTAGGCCTCCAGGCTGCTGCAGCCTGTCTCATTGCCATTGTTGCAAATATCAGACCTGCAGGATGTCACATAGTCTCCTGGTGGTATGACTGCATTGCACGGTGCAAAAACACTAGAAGGAACACGCAAGCCAGGACAGAATGAAAAGGGATCAGTAGTGACCAGAAAATATAAACATCATCTAAGATGTAATGGAAAGCAATCCACAGACCTCGAAAAATACATTATCAGTGATAAAATGAACACTGGAAAGCAATAAAGTAGACCAGCAATAAACATTAACTTTTTTACAAAAGTATGTATTCATCCAAACTCATCTTCTACATGCCATCGTAAAATATACACTTTCTTGGAAGAAAATGAAAACACTTTTGGAAGGCGGTATATGACACCAATAATACAGTACCTCTTTGGTACAGAGCTGGACAAGCCACTAGAACCCATATCTATGAAGAGAACTAGCATTAAAATCATATGTAGCGAAGAAATATCTCTTGCTCAGCTGGAACCAGCAAAGACCTCCAATTCTGATGTTTAGTTCAGATTCTGAACTAAACATTACAACTGGAGCAGTGCACTTAAACTCTAAAACGTCAAGTGGATATCTTTCTGACCACATGGACCTCTGACCTTGTCTGCCCGGTCTGGCCAGATATGCTTTGATTCTGTGTCGAAAAGAAATACGAACTGTGACCTTCATTTAACCCTTGTTCCCCCCCCCCCCCCCCCCTTTTTTAGGATGTTTTTATTTTTTCACTCCTCAGGATTTTACTTTCTGTTACTATTATGTTGTCTTGCCTGTTATTATGTTGTCTTGCCTCCATACTCTACCTGTTGCTATTTGTTGAATGTAGAAAATTAAAAAATATAGACATAATTGAAAAAAGTATATACATTTCCTTTTTTTCCAAGTTGTTACTCCCTTATTCCTTAATTTCAAATATCCTTCCCTTGAATCCATTGGTACGTAATGTTGCCAAATATAATATAATAGAAAATAGAAAATAAAAGAGTTGCCAAAGTCTTTTTTTCATTCATTATGGAGGAAAGTATACATCAGAAAATAACATGTTAAATACATAACTTTCCATTATCATTTTAAAATTTAATTTATTACAGTTGTTCTCACCTGCTGGTTAGGAGATCACATATGGCAGGTTTGCAATAAGGCTGTGTTGTTGTCTGTGGTGGTCTTGTAGTTGCCACAGTAGTTGTTGGGGTCGTTGGGGGGGTGACACAGGAACCTGGGACATGCCACTGGCCTGCAGAGTCTGAGCAGCTTTCCAGCTGGCCATTTGGAGAACGACAATCGTTGGCCTGGGAGTTGTCACAGGTCCCTGGAAAAAAAAGAAGAAGGAGTTTGAAGCCAAGAAGCAGCTGAATCAACAGAGTTGTTCTTAAATAGCACATACCATTGATTAAAGACAATTCATGGTATTTAAAGTCCCAGTCGGCAACATTTTTTTGATCATATTCACTGAAGCCGACACTATGCTCTGATAGAACAACATAAATCATCCGGTTTTACAAAAAAACGTGCCTCTACTAGGGTTGTGAACGATAAACCAATGCGACCGGATATTCGGTTCAACAAGTGAGAGATACGGCTGCATCGGTAGCAGCCTCCTCAATCGATACGAATTATCAATGAATTCCTAGATGAATCGGTTATTGAGTCATGGATCGGGTATTGCAAGACTTTGAAGCGGTTGGCAGCATTACACCACCGTCTCTAAAACAACGCGAGAGCTGAAGCTGCCGGCGAAACACCGTAGCTGCCTAGCTGGTATGAGTGATAAACAAGGGACAACACGGAAAAAGGAGGAGGTGGAGGTGGAGAGGCGGGCGCAGCACTGCGACGCTGCCGTGTGACCGCAGGCACTCCACGACTGCACGTGAGAGATGGACGGCTTTGAATGTCAATCGCTTGTGTCTCAACTTGCGCCACAAGAGGCGGCCGCAGCACGGGTAGTGTCCACGACACTGTCCTGTGACCGCCATCCAACGATTCAGCCAGACTTTTTTTTGGTCCATGTCTAAAAATAAATACATTGACATGTGATTTTGTTGTTCTGTTTTTTGTTGCTGCCAGTGCCATACAGCCACAATGCTTGGGGATATGTGGTATTTTACATATTTGAAAAGAAACTATTGTACTGTCACTTTCATAGAATTGGCTTCTTTATTTTATAAAATATCTACAACAAATATTAACTGTAGAATCAAATCGTATCGTTCTTACACTGTATGGAATCGATTTGAATCGAATCGGTCTGTAATAAAAGGATATCGTTTTTGAATCGAATCGTAACCTGTGTATCTAGATGCATATTGAATCGTTTATCACAGAGAGATGTGCAACCCTAGCCTCTACGCACGTAGAGCCTGTTGTTTGTTTTGCAAAAATCAACAGTGCCCGGATCATACTGTCCACTCAGCACGCAGGGCTGTGTTCGTGCACACACAGAGCCCCTCCCCCCTCGGGCTCGTTCCACTATCACAGGAGGGAGGCAGAGGGAAGTAGCAACAAGCTTCCAATTCCTCGGTTAAAAACAGAAACGAGAGGTCCAAAACAACCAAGGAAAATAAAACACCAGTGGAAAAGAAGGAAAAAAAGAAAGATTGCGATGGTGACCGTGATAAAACCAGAGTCAACATCGGACCTGCGTTTCAAAGGTGGCGCGATCAAAGGGATTTCAAAGGGCACGAAGTCGAGGGGAAGGAGCTCGGTGGTCGTGGGGGAGGAGCGTGAGAGTTGTAAACATTCAAAATCTGACAGAGTGCCCTCGATCCGCCGGACTTGCCGACTGGGACTTTCCAGAAAATTCCTTAGTGGTCCAGAATTGTTGCATATGTAGAGATAGCTGGTCTTTCTCACAAAAAGGAAACCTCAATTGAGTTCAGAATGATATTTGCTTAATTTGAATGAGCTTAATTTTGAGAAAAAAAATAGTGATGACAGACACGCTCCAAGGTCTCCAGCCAATCAAAATGACGAACAGACTTCAGATTTAATTAAAAAAAATGTTAGGAATTAGGAATTAGGAAAGATGTTCCTCTTCAGATCATTCTGTTTTTTTTTTTCAGAAATATGAATTGCTTTATTCAATTCTAATTTATTAAACATTTGGCAGATAAGGAGCATTGAAATGTTTCTAATTTAGCTTCTGTTGTCACTGAATAGTTTTAGGTTATGTATCAAGTTAACTCACCACACTGTCCCTCAGTCTTTCCACCAAACAGGATATAAGGAAGCTGAATGCTGAATGATGAGGCCCTATAGACAATTGTTACGCTGATGCTGGGTATTTCCAATGTGATAAGCATATCTGTGCTGGTGAGTTGTAGGATAGAATTTGTGAAGGCGGGATATACACGTTTCTGATTCACATACACCTGTAGGACAAGGTGACAAAACACATTAGAGAAGATAGCAGCATTTCTAAACATACAATACACAACACCACTTTGACTAAGAGTTACCATGAAGGCAGCGCTCTCAAGACAATCATGCAAGTGACCATATAAATACCATAGGAGTAGAAAGGATACTACCATTCAAATCAACATAGCAGGATGGTCAGAAGGGCAGCTTTTCCTCTGTACCATTGCCATTGTGACCGTTGCTTTCTAACTACTGTGTAAAGTAAACCCACTTATGGTAAGTCATGGACTAAATAAGTTCAGTTTAACAACTCAATGCTTCATCAACACACTCCTGTTACAGCGGACGGACGCACATTGCTATTGTCAGATGAGTGACAACTTTGTTGAGCTATAACAAATGCAACAGTAAAGCAGTGGAAGTGGTAAGCTTATCAAGGAATTTGCAAGCTATTAATTAGGAAGCTAGGCAGCTAACTGACATTCAGGTGATTTTGCTAGCTTGTTATGCTTTAATGCTACAATGGTTACAGAAAATCAGCCCAGGAGCAGACTGGCGAACAGCTGGGTCGATCCAAGTAAAACCCAGGCTGGTATCACTGATACCAATAACAATACAGATTTTTCTTTTATTTCTTGTATAATTTTACAACTTCTATGATCATAAACAACTGTTACAAAGCAATTTCCTTGTGGGGATTAATGTTATTGTTATTCTGTATTCAGAAAATAAGAAATAAGAAGTAGGCTGTGAAAAAATCTTTTTTTCTTGTTGTTGATGTAGCAATCAGTCTTTACTCCAGCAAAGAGCTGTAACAAAGCATGTGGAACATACTCCAAGTTCAACGGTGAGGGTCTGAACAAGCCATACATACTCCTCCCTTACCCCAAATTTCTGATATTTTAATATGAAAATCAATGCCAGAACAGGAAACGTTGGGCTCGGAAGTATTGATATTTATGG
Organism: Eutrigla gurnardus; assembly: GCF_963514095.1. NCBI lineage: Eukaryota > Metazoa > Chordata > Actinopteri > Perciformes > Triglidae > Eutrigla > Eutrigla gurnardus. The sequence goes on along the minus strand of NC_139915.1, from coordinate 20,480,476 downwards.
ATTGACTAATTTCTTCTTCTGAGCTTGAACAACACTTTCCAGTCCCACTATGTGTGTTGTCACCATACTACTACAACACCAAATGCAGATTGAACCCAAGATCCTGGTCTGCTCCAGATTTCTGCCTAAAAGTCAGTTAAGGCAGTTTTTCCTCACCACTGTAACTATTGCTGCTGGTGATGTTGAGACTTTGAAGATTCATTGACTCATTCATTGAAAATCATGAGCGTTTTCTGTGTGGAAAGTGTCCTGAGATAACGTTTGTTGTGATATAGTGATATCACATGAAATAAAATGGAATTGAATTGAATAAAAACTGTTCAAACAGTCTGTTCCACTCCTATTCTATTTCTGTGAGATACTAATACTAAAACAACAAATGCCTTGAAAAATTCACATGGTTGCTTACCGCATTAGTTGCTGTTCCGGAAGTCATCAGCTGAGTGAACACTACGTTGAAGGCACCATATGCCATGATGAGAGCCCTAGGACAGTATGCGCTGTCTGAAGGTTCGCAGTAATGGTTATTTACTATTAAAGTCAGGTTATATTCATCAATAGTCTCTTTGACCAGGTAGTAAGAGCAGCTTTCATTAAAACTGTAGGATTTTCCATCAAATGTCTTGTAGTGGGATCCAGTCCAGCTACTGCACACACCTGCAGGATAACAAGAACCATGCATGGAAATAATCAGAAACAACTGGAAAAGGTAGAAGGCAGAATTATCTCCAACAATTAATAACAGAATTACTTGTATAGTGAGTTGCTTTAGTAGCTGCTACTACTGAAGCAATTTTTTCTTCAGTCACTTGTAAATACATCTGTGTCACGGTTACTGGTTCAACTGAAACACCATTGTGTTCCTGTCTGAATTCTGTAGAACTTGAGTCTGTTGGAATATGGATTCTGATGTACCACATGAACGTTGACAACATGTGCCCACATATTTTTGATGGCAGCAGCAGCAGCAGCAGCAGCAGCAGCAGCAGCAGCAGCAGCTGTAAAAGGGTCTATTGAAAGGTTACATTTTCAACTTACAGTCACATTCATAGTGGAAGCAGCATCTGTCATCGTCATAGACCATGACAGCTTGGCGTCCATTGGCACAGATGGTTTGTTGTACTGTGGGACAGGGAGTGGTTGCCTCTGTGATCTTGCCATTGGTGCAGGTAGCTGTGTTGCAGTTCACCTTCCAGGACTCTCCATTCTGGATGGGTATAGCAATTCAACTCATAAGTTCCAGGCGGTACTTCAAACACCTACAAGAGGTTCCAGTTCCGGTTTTGGATCGAGAAACCAGGAGAGGTTTTGAACGGATGGTCTCAAGGAAGGAAGTGTAAAATGATCTATGATTTTTTTCGGAGCTGCATTCCAGGCCATGTGCCATCATCAAAATAAGGCTAATAGAGTCTGAAGTTTAAATGAAAAATAGGTGTGTTCATGGATATAAAGCAGCTACAGGTGAAAGAAAGTGCTCTTCTGGAAATACAAAAATGAATAAAAACACATTTTATTATATCAAACCTTTCTTGTTGTATTCCCATCATAGCAGTCAGTGGTAGTTGTAGATGGGGCTGTTGATGGAGTGGAGGTCGAGGTAGGAACAGTTGCAGTGGTGGAAGAAACTGTGGCCTTTGTCGTGGTGCTAAACTCAGCAGTGGTAGAACGTGCGGTTGTGCTGGGTGACGGTGTTGTGGGACATGGTCTGGATTGCTTCTCAACTTTACAAGATGCGTTACAATATGCAACATAACACCACCCTATGCCATCGGTGACATTGTACACCATGTCCCCTGAGAAAAGTGGAGATAAATGTTTCAATAAATGAAAGGATTCCTTAAAAAATCTATTCAATAAGAGAGAGTTAGTGAGTGTTTAGACTGACAAAAAAGGCAATGGGCTATGATTCATAAATGTGGCTCTGATTATGAAAAGTCTGTATTGAATGAGCCTGAGACTGAACCAGGCCTAATCTATTTTCTTCAGCCAATTTAGCTGACTAACTCTTGATTATTTCTAGTCACTTACTGACTGCAACTCTGTCAGTACCCAGCGGGCTGCCATTTTTGTGTGGATTTTGACAGTTTACATTTGACATTTTACAGTGGCACAACTTTGGGGGCAACAGAGCACCACCGACTTATGGCAGTTTGAGAAGTAGTCATGAAATTGAAATCTACTGATTTATGTAACTGGACACCAATTTTCCATTTTTTGTTTGTGTTGCTCAGCACAATATTCAAACATATGTAATTGGATTGGAAGAACCGGAAGTGCCTGCACCACATCCCCCCCCCCCCCCCCCCCCCACCCCCCACCCCCCCTGTCAGGTGGGACAACTTTACACAACCAAACAAAAGTTAGCTTAAGACAGTATATTGATTTGCAGATTTGTATGAAACTATCATTACCCAATGATTCATTTATATTGTATCTCCTAGTCATTATCTACTATATTGTGGATTCAGAGTTATTCGGGAACTATTTATTTATGACTTCATTCATTATTATTTACTAACCGCTGAAGTTGTTTTGCATGAACTATATAAAGGCTATTTATAAAAATGAATGAACAACAAACTGTCATTAGTGGGTCAGCTTTGGACAGAGTTTGCATTAATAGCAAAACTAGGGGAAACATTCAGGCGAAAAGAACATGCTCAACACATTTTGACATTGTTTTTATCAAAATTGAATAGATTCATTTTCATTTTCCTTGCTGTAAGAGATTGAATGAAAATGTTTGTCTATGTAAAGTTGTTAAAAATTACTGTGGAAGGAAGTTCAATGTTCCACATGCCTAAATGATGTAAACAAATGCATGATAAAAAAGAGTAAATAATATTTTTTTTGGAGTTAAAAGGAATAATTTAATTTTAGACCTTAGAATAAGAAAAACTTAATAGAAAGTAAAAATGATTTGATGAAAGCAAAGATAAAGGGGTTATCGATACCAGACAACATGACAAAAGAAATTAGGTAACATAAATATGGAAAATGAAGAATCACCTACCAGGATGATGTGTAGTCCCATTGACAATGCAGACACATAATGTGGTAGTTGTGGGAGACAGTGATGATGTAGTAACAACTGTGCTGGTGGATGGTCTAGTAGTGAAAACTGCAGTGCCTGGAAGAGTCTGTGTTATTGGTCCAATTTTAGTTGTGCCTTCCACTGTTGCTGTTGTACTTATAGTTGACGCAACAGAAATTGTTGTATTAAAATAGGAAGGTTGAGAAATAACAGTTGATGTTGTTGGACTTCCTGTGACTACACCAACTGTTGATTTGGATGTAGTTCCCTGAGTGGTTACTGACGGTGCTTCAGTGGTTGTGGCACCTGGCACTGAGGTCGTAGTTTCAGCAAGAGCTGTGGTAGATGTTGTTACTGGGCCTGTTGTCACTTCCTTAGGTGGTTTTGTTGTAAATATCGTAGCAGTTGTCTTTTGTGCGGTTGTTGTTTCTTCAGGTTTGGTAGTAGTAACTTGAGTGGTTACTGATGGTACTTCAGTGGTTGTGGTAGCAACAGAAGATTTTGATGTTACAATTGTTGTTTCAGGGCTAGTTGTTGTTACACCTGGCACTGAGGTCGTAGTTTCAACAACAGCTGTGGTAGATGTTGTTACTGGGCCAGTTGTCACTTCCGTAGGTGGTTTTGTTGTCGAAACCGTCGCAGTTGTCTTTTGTGGGGTTGTTGTTTCTTCAGGTTTGGAAGTGGTAACTTGAGTGGTTACTGACGGTGCTTCAGTGGTTGTGGTAGCAACAGAAGGTTTTGATGTTACAACTGTTGTTTCAGGGCTAGTTGTTGTTACACCTGGCACTGAGGTCGTAGTTTCAACAAGAGCTGTGGTAGATGTTGTTACTGGGCCAGTTGTCACTTCCTTAGGTGGTTTTGTTGTAAATATCGTAGCAGTTGTCTTTTGTGCGGTTGTTGTTTCTTCAGGTTTGGTAGTAGTAACTTGAGTGGTTACTGATGGTACTTCAGTGGTTGTGGTAGCAACAGAAGATTTTGATGTTACAATTGTTGTTTCAGGGCTAGTTGTTGTTACACCTGGCACTGAGGTCGTAGTTTCAACAACGGCTGTGGTAGATGTTGTTACTGGGCCAGTTGTCACTTCCGTAGGTGGTTTTGTTGTCGAAACCGTCGCAGTTGTCTTTTGTGGGGTTGTTGTTTCTTCAGGTTTGGAAGTGGTAACTTGAGTGGTTACTGACGGTGCTTCAGTGGTTGTGGTAGCAACAGAAGGTTTTGATGTTACAACTGTTGTTTCAGGGCTAGTTGTTGTTACACCTGGCACTGAGGTCGTAGTTTCAACAACAGCTGTGGTAGATGTTGTTACTGGGCCAGTTGTCACTTCCTTAGGTGGTTTTGTTGTCGAAACCGTAGCACTTGTCTTTTGTGCGGATGTTGTTTCTTCAGGTTTCACTGTGGTCCCCTGTGTTGTTACTGATGGTACTTCAGTGGTTGTGGTAGCAACAGAAGGTTTTGATGTTACAACTGTTGTTTCAGGGCTAGTTGTTACACCTGGCACTGAGGTCGTAGTTTCAACAACAGCTGTGGTAGATGTTGTTACTGGGCCAGTTGTCACTTCCGTAGGTGGTTTTGTTGTCGAAACCGTCGCAGTTGTCTTTTGTGGGGTTGTTGTTTCTTCAGGTTTGGAAGAGGTAACTTCAGTGGTTACTGACGGTGCTTCAGTGGTTGTGGTAGCAACAGAAGGTTTTGATGTTACAACTGTTGTTTCAGGGCTAGTTTTTGTAACACCTGGCACTGAGGTCGTAGTTTCAACAACAGCTGTGGTAGATGTTGTTACTGGGCCAGTTGTCACTTCCTTAGGTGGTTTTGTTGTCGAAACCGTAGCACTTGTCTTTTGTGCGGATGTTGTTTCTTCAGGTTTCACTGTGGTCCCCTGTGTTGTTACTGATGGTACTTCAGTGGTTGTGGTAGCAACAGAAGGTTTTGATGTTACAACTGTTGTTTCAGGGCCAGTTGTTGTTACACCTGGCACTGAGGTTGTAGTTTCAACAACAGCTGTGGTAGATGTTGTTACTGGGCCTGTTGTCACTTCCTTAGGTGGTTTTGTTGTCGAAACGGTAGCACTTGTCTTTTGTGCGGTTGTTGTTTCTTCAGGTTTGACTGTGGTAACCTGTGTTGTTACTGATGGTACTTCAGTGGTTGTGGTAGCAACAGAAGGTTTTGATGTTACAAGTGTTGTTTCAGGGCTAGTTGTTGTTACACCTGGCACTGAGGTCGTAGTTTCAACAACTGCTGTGGTAGATGTTGTTACTGGGCCAGTTGTCACTTCCTTAGGTGGTTTTGTTGTCAAAACCGTAGCACTTGTCTTTTGTGCGGATGTTGTTTCTTCAGGTTTCACTGTGGTCCCCTGTGTTGTTACTGATGGAACTTCAGTGGTTGTGGTAGCAACAGAAGGTTTTGATGTTACAACTGTTGTTTCAGGGCCAGTTGTTGTTACACCTGGCACTGAGGTCGTAGTTTCAACAACAGCTGTGGTAGATGTTGTTACTGGGCCAGTTGTCACTTCCTTAGGTGGTTTTGTTGTCGAAACCGTAGCACTTGTCTTTTGTGCGGATGTTGTTTCTTCAGGTTTCACTGTGGTCCCCTGTGTTGTTACTGATGGTACTTCAGTGGTTGTGGTAGCAACAGAAGTTTTTGATGTTACAACTGTTGTTTCAGGGCCAGTTGTTGTTACACCTGGCACTGAGGTTGTAGTTTCAACAACAGCTGTGGTAGATGTTGTTACTGGGCCTGTTGTCACTTCCTTAGGTGGTTTTGTTGTCGAAACGGTAGCACTTGTCTTTTGTGCGGTTGTTGTTTCTTCAGGTTTGACTGTGGTACCCTGTGTTGTTACTGATGGTACTTCAGTGGTTGTGGTAGCAACAGAAGGTTTTGATGTTACAAGTGTTGTTTCAGGGCTAGTTGTTGTTACACCTGGCACTGAGGTCGTAGTTTCAACAACTGCTGTGGTAGATGTTGTGACTGGGCCAGTTGTCACTTCCTTAGGTGGTTTTGTTGTCGAAACCGTAGCACTTGTCTTTTGTGCGGTTGTTGTTTCTTCAGGTTTGGAAGTGGTAACTTCAGTGGTTACTGACGGTGCTTCAGTGGTTGTGGTAGCAACAGAAGGTTTTGATGTTACAACTGTTGTTTCAGGGCCAGTTGTTGTTACACCTGGCACTGAGGTCGTAGTTTCAACAACAGCTGTGGTAGATGTTGTTACTGGGCCAGTTGTCACTTCCTTAGGTGGTTTTGTTGTCGAAACGGTAGCACTTGTCTTTTGTGCGGTTGTTGTTTCTTCAGGTTTGCCTGTGGTCCCCTGTGTTGTTACTGATGGTACTTCAGTGGTTGTGGTAGCAACAAAAGGTTTTGATGTTACAACTGTTGTTTCAGGGCTAGTTGTTGTCACACCTGACACTGAGGTCGTAGTTTCAACAACAGCTGTGGTAGATGTTGTTTCTGGACCAGTTGTCACTTCCGTAGGTGGTTTTGTTGTCGAAACCGTCGCAGTTGTCTTTTGTGGGGTTGTTGTTTCTTCAGGTTTGGAAGTGGTGACTTGAGTGGTTACTGACGGTGCTTCAGTGGTTGTGGTAGCAACAGAAGGTTTTGATGTTACAAGTGTTGTTTCAGGGCTAGTTGTTGTTACACCTGGCACTGAGGTCGTAGTTTCAACAACAGCTGTGGTAGATGTTGTTACTGGGCCAGTTGTCACTTCCTTAGGTGGTTTTGTTGTCGAAACTGTAGCACTTGTCTTTTGTGCGGTTGTTGTTTCTTCAGGTTTACCTGTGGTCCCCTGTGTTGTTACTGATGGTACTTCAGTGGTTGTGGTAGCAACAGAAGGTTTTGATGTTACAACTGTTGTTTCAGGGCCAGTTGTTGTTACACCTGACACTGAGGACGTAGTTTCAACAACAGCTGTGGTAGATGTTGTTACTGGGCCTGTTGTCACTTCCTTAGGTGGTTTTGTTGTCGAAACGGTAGCACTTGTCTTTTGTGCGGTTGTTGTTTCTTCAGGTTTGACTGTGGTCCCCTGTGTTGTTACTGATGGTACTTCAGTGGTTGCGGTAGCAACAGAAGGTTTCGATGTTACAACTGTTGTTTCAGGGCTAGTTGTTGTTACACCTGGCACTGAGGTCGTAGTTTCAACAACAGCTGTGGTAGATGTTGTTTCTGGGCCAGTTGTCACTTCCGTAGGTGGTTTTGTTGTCGAAACCGTCGCAGTTGTCTTTTGTGGGGTTGTTGTTTCTTCAGGTTTGGAAGTGGTAACTTGAGTGGTTACTGACGGTGCTTCAGTGGTTGTGGTAGCAACAGAAGGTTTTGATGTTACAACTGTTGTTTCAGGGCTAGTTGTTGTTACACCTGGCACTGAGGTCGTAGTTTCAACAACAGCTGTGGTAGATGTTGTTACTGGGCCAGTTGTCACTTCCCTAGGTGGTTTTGTTGTCGAAACCGTCGCAGTTGTCTTTTGTGGGGTTGTTGTTTCTTCAGGTTTGGAAGTGGTAACTTCAGTGGTTACTGACGGTGCTTCAGTGGTTGTGGTAGCAACAGAAGGTTTTGATGTTACAACTGTTGTTTCAGGGCTAGTTGTTGTTACACCTGGCACTGAGGTCGTAGTTTCAACAACAGCTGTGGTAGATGTTGTTACTGGGCCAGTTGTCACTTCCCTAGGTGGTTTTGTTGTCGAAACCGTCGCAGTTGTCTTTTGTGGGGTTGTTGTTTCTTCAGGTTTGGAAGTGGTAACTTCAGTGGTTACTGACGGTGCTTCAGTGGTTGTGGTAGCAACAGAAGGTTTTGATGTTACAACTGTTGTTTCAGGGCCAGTTGTTGTTACACCTGGCACTGAGGTCGTAGTTTCAACAACAGCTGTGGTAGATGTTGTTACTGGGCCTGTTGTCACTTCCTTAGGTGGTTTTGTTGTCGAAACCGCAGCACTTGTCTTTTGTGCGGTTGTTGTTTCTTCAGGTTTCACTGTGGTCCCCTGTGTTGTTACTGATGGTACTTCAGTGGTTGTGGTAGCAACAGAAGGTTTTGATGTTACAAGTGTTGTTTCAGGGCTAGTTGTTGTTACACCTGGCACTGAGGTCGTAGTTTCAGTAAGAGCAGTGGTAGATGTTGTTACTGGGCCAGTTGTCACTTCCTTAGGTGGTTTTGTTGTCGAAACCGTAGCACTTGTCTTTTGTGCGGATGTTGTTTCTTCAGGTTTCACTGTGGTCCCCTGTGTTGTTACTGATGGTACTTCAGTGGTTGTGGTAGCAACAGAAGGTTTTGATGTTACAACTGTTGTTTCAGGGCTAGTTGTTGTTACACCTGGCACTGAGGTCGTAGTTTCAACAACAGCTGTGGTAGATGTTGTTTCTGGGCCAGTTGTCACTTCCGTAGGTGGTTTTGTTGTCGAAACCGTCGCAGTTGTCTTTTGTGGGGTTGTTGTTTCTTCAGGTTTGGAAGTGGTAACTTGAGTGGTTACTGACGGTGCTTCAGTGGTTGTGGTAGCAACAGAAGGTTTTGATGTTACAACTGTTGTTTCAGGGCTAGTTGTTGTTACACCTGGCACTGAGGTCGTAGTTTCAACAACAGCTGTGGTAGATGTTGTTACTGGGCCAGTTGTCACTTCCTTAGGTGGTTTTGTTGTCGAAACTGTAGCACTTGTCTTTTGTGCGGTTGTTGTTTCTTCAGGTTTACCTGTGGTCCCCTGTGTTGTTACTGATGGTACTTCAGTGGTTGTGGTAGCAACAGAAGGTTTTGATGTTACAACTGTTGTTTCAGGGCCAGTTGTTGTTACACCAGGCACTGAGGTCGTAGTTTCAACAACAGCTGTGGTAGATGTTGTTACTGGGCCTGTTGTCACTTCCTTAGGTGGTTTTGTTGTCGAAACGGTAGCACTTGTCTTTTGTGCGGTTGTTGTTTCTTCAGGTTTCACTGTGGTACCCTGTGTTGTTACTGATGGTACTTCAGTGGTTGTGGTAGCAACAGAAGGTTTTGATGTTACAACTGTTGTTTCAGGGCCAGTTGTTGTTACACCTGACACTGAGGACGTAGTTTCAACAACAGCTGTGGTAGATGTTGTTACTGGGCCTGTTGTCACTTCCTTAGGTGGTTTTGTTGTCGAAACGGTAGCACTTGTCTTTTGTGCGGATGTTGTTTCTTCAGGTTTCACTGTGGTCCCCTGTGTTGTTACTGATGGAACTTCAGTGGTTGTGGTAGCAACAGAAGGTTTTGATGTTACAACTGTTGTTTCAAGGCCAGTTGTTGTTACACCTGGCACTGAGGTCGTAGTTTCAACAACAGCTGTGGTAGATGTTGTTACTGGGCCTGTTGTCACTTCCTTAGGTGGTTTTGTTGTCGAAACCGTAGCACTTGTCTTTTGTGCGGTTGTTGTTTCTTCAGGTTTCACTGTGGTCCCCTGTGTTGTTACTGATGGTACTTCAGTGGTTGTGGTAGCAACAGAAGGTTTTGATGTTACAACTGTTGTTTCAGGGCCAGTTGTTGTTACACCTGGCACTGAGGTCGTAGTTTCAACAACAGCTGTGGTAGATGTTGTTACTGGGCCTGTTGTCACTTCCTTAGGTGGTTTTGTTGTCGAAACCGTAGCACTTGTCTTTTGTGCGGTTGTTGTTTCTTCAGGTTTCACTGTGGTCCCCTGTGTTGTTACTGATGGTACTTCAGTGGTTGTGGTAGCAACAGAAGGTTTTGATGTTACAAGTGTTGTTTCAGGGCTAGTTGTTGTTACACCTGGCACTGAGGTCGTAGTTTCAGTAAGAGCGGTGGTAGATGTTGTTACTGGGCCAGTTGTCACTTCCTTAGGTGGTTTTGTTGTCGAACCCGTAGCACTTGTCTTTTGTACGGATGTTGTTTCTTCAGGTTTCACTGTGGTCCCCTGTGTTGTTACTGATGGTACTTCAGTGGTTGTGGTAGCAACAGAAGGTTTTGATGTTACAACTGTTGTTTCAAGGCCAGTTGTTGTTACACCTGGCACTGAGGTCGTAGTTTCAACAACAGCTGTGGTAGATGTTGTTACTGGGCCTGTTGTCACTTCCTTAGGTGGTTTTGTTGTCGAAACCGTAGCACTTGTCTTTTGTGCGGTTGTTGTTTCTTCAGGTTTCACTGTGGTCCCCTGTGTTGTTACTGATGGTACTTCAGTGGTTGTGGTAGCAACAGAAGGTTTTGATGTTACAACTGTTGTTTCAGGGCTAGTTGTTGTTACACCTGGCACTGAGGTCGTAGTTTCAACAACAGCTGTGGTAGATGTTGTTTCTGGGCCAGTTGTCACTTCCGTAGGTGGTTTTGTTGTCGAAACCGTAGCAGTTGTCTTTTGTACGGATGTTGTTTCTTCAGGTTTGGAAGTGGTAACTTGAGTGGTTACTGACGGTGCTTCAGTGGTTGTGGTAGCAACAGAAGGTTTTGATGTTACAACTGTTGTTTCAGGGCTAGTTGTTGTTACACCTGGCACTGAGGTCGTAGTTTCAACAACAGCTGTGGTAGATGTTGTTACTGGGCCAGTTGTCACTTCCTTAGGTGGTTTTGTTGTCGAAACTGTAGCACTTGTCTTTTGTGCGGTTGTTGTTTCTTCAGGTTTACCTGTGGTCCCTTGTGTTGTTACTGATGGTACTTCAGTGGTTGTTGTACCAACAGAAGGTTTTGATGTTACAACTGTTGTTTCAGGGCTAGTTGTTGTTACACCTGGCACTGAGGTCGTAGTTTCAACAACAGCTGTGGTAGATGTTGTTACTGGGCCAGTTGTCACTTTCTTAGGTGGTTTTGTTGTCGAAACGGTAGCACTTGTCTTTTGTGCGGTTGTTGTTTCTTCAGGTTTCACTGTGGTACCCTGTGTTGTTACTGATGGTACTTCAGTGGTTGTGGTAGCAACAGAAGGTTTTGATGTTACAACTGTTGTTTCAGGGCTAGTTGTTGTTACACCTGGCAATGAGGTCGTAGTTTCAACAACAGCTGTGGTAGATGTTGTTACTGGGCCAGTTGTCACTTCCCTAGGTGGTTTTGTTGTCGAAACCGTCGCAGTTGTCTTTTGTGGGGTTGTTGTTTCTTCAGGTTTGGAAGTGGTAGCTTCAGTGGTTACTGACGGTGCTTCAGTGGTTGTGGTAGCAACAGAAGGTTTTGATGTTACAACTGTTGTTTCAGGGCTAGTTGTTGTTACACCTGGCACTGAGGTCGTAGTTTCAACAACAGCTGTGGTAGATGTTGTTACTGGGCCAGTTGTCACTTCCTTAGGTGGTTTTGTTGTCGAAACCGTAGCACTTGTCTTTTGTGCGGATGATGTTTCTTCAGGTTTCACTGTGGTCCCCTGTGTTGTTACTGATGGTACTTCAGTGGTTGTGGTAGCAACAGAAGGTTTTGATGTTACAAGTGTTGTTTCAGGGCTAGTTGTTGTTACACCTGGCACTGAGGTCGTAGTTTCAGTAAGAGCGGTGGTAGATGTTGTTACTGGGCCAGTTGTCACTTCCTTAGGTGGTTTTGTTGTCGAAACTGTAGCACTTGTCTTTTGTGCGGATGTTGTTTCTTCAGGTTTCACTGTGGTCCCCTGTGTTGTTACTGATGGTACTTCAGTGGTTGTGGTAGCAACAGAAGGTTTTGATGTTACAACTGTTGTTTCAGGGCTAGTTGTTGTTACACCTGGCACTGAGGTCGTAGTTTCAACAACAGCTGTGGTAGATGTTGTTACTGGGCCTGTTGTCACTTCCTTAGGTGGTTTTGTTGTCGAAACGGTAGCACTTGTCTTTTGTGCGGATGTTGTTTCTTCAGGTTTCACTGTGGTCCCCTGTGTTGTTACTGATGGAACTTCAGTGGTTGTGGTAGCAACAGAAGGTTTTGATGTTACAACTGTTGTTTCAAGGCCAGTTGTTGTTACACCTGGCACTGAGGTCGTAGTTTCAACAACAGCTGTGGTAGATGTTGTTACTGGGCCTGTTGTCACTTCCTTAGGTGGTTTTGTTGTCGAAACCGTAGCACTTGTCTTTTGTGCGGTTGTTGTTTCTTCAGGTTTCACTGTGGTCCCCTGTGTTGTTACTGATGGTACTTCAGTGGTTGTGGTAGCAACAGAAGGTTTTGATGTTACAACTGTTGTTTCAGGGCCAGTTGTTGTTACACCTGGCACTGAGGTCGTAGTTTCAACAACAGCTGTGGTAGATGTTGTTACTGGGCCTGTTGTCACTTCCTTAGGTGGTTTTGTTGTCGAAACCGTAGCACTTGTCTTTTGTGCGGTTGTTGTTTCTTCAGGTTTCACTGTGGTCCCCTGTGTTGTTACTGATGGTACTTCAGTGGTTGTGGTAGCAACAGAAGGTTTTGATGTTACAAGTGTTGTTTCAGGGCTAGTTGTTGTTACACCTGGCACTGAGGTCGTAGTTTCAGTAAGAGCGGTGGTAGATGTTGTTACTGGGCCAGTTGTCACTTCCTTAGGTGGTTTTGTTGTCGAACCCGTAGCACTTGTCTTTTGTACGGATGTTGTTTCTTCAGGTTTCACTGTGGTCCCCTGTGTTGTTACTGATGGTACTTCAGTGGTTGTGGTAGCAACAGAAGGTTTTGATGTTACAACTGTTGTTTCAAGGCCAGTTGTTGTTACACCTGGCACTGAGGTCGTAGTTTCAACAACAGCTGTGGTAGATGTTGTTACTGGGCCTGTTGTCACTTCCTTAGGTGGTTTTGTTGTCGAAACCGTAGCACTTGTCTTTTGTGCGGTTGTTGTTTCTTCAGGTTTCACTGTGGTCCCCTGTGTTGTTACTGATGGTACTTCAGTGGTTGTGGTAGCAACAGAAGGTTTTGATGTTACAACTGTTGTTTCAGGGCCAGTTGTTGTTACACCTGGCACTGAGGTCGTAGTTTCAACAACAGCTGTGGTAGATGTTGTTACTGGGCCTGTTGTCACTTCCTTAGGTGGTTTTGTTGTCGAAACCGTAGCACTTGTCTTTTGTGCGGTTGTTGTTTCTTCAGGTTTCACTGTGGTCCCCTGTGTTGTTACTGATGGTACTTCAGTGGTTGTGGTAGCAACAGAAGGTTTTGATGTTACAACTGTTGTTTCAGGGCTAGTTGTTGTTACACCTGGCACTGAGGTCGTAGTTTCAACAACAGCTGTGGTAGATGTTGTTTCTGGGCCAGTTGTCACTTCCGTAGGTGGTTTTGTTGTCGAAACCGTAGCAGTTGTCTTTTGTACGGATGTTGTTTCTTCAGGTTTGGAAGTGGTAACTTGAGTGGTTACTGACGGTGCTTCAGTGGTTGTGGTAGCAACAGAAGGTTTTGATGTTACAACTGTTGTTTCAGGGCTAGTTGTTGTTACACCTGGCACTGAGGTCGTAGTTTCAACAACAGCTGTGGTAGATGTTGTTACTGGGCCAGTTGTCACTTCCTTAGGTGGTTTTGTTGTCGAAACTGTAGCACTTGTCTTTTGTGCGGTTGTTGTTTCTTCAGGTTTACCTGTGGTCCCTTGTGTTGTTACTGATGGTACTTCAGTGGTTGTTGTACCAACAGAAGGTTTTGATGTTACAACTGTTGTTTCAGGGCTAGTTGTTGTTACACCTGGCACTGAGGTCGTAGTTTCAACAACAGCTGTGGTAGATGTTGTTACTGGGCCAGTTGTCACTTCCTTAGGTGGTTTTGTTGTCGAAACGGTAGCACTTGTCTTTTGTGCGGTTGTTGTTTCTTCAGGTTTCACTGTGGTACCCTGTGTTGTTACTGATGGTACTTCAGTGGTTGTGGTAGCAACAGAAGGTTTTGATGTTACAACTGTTGTTTCAGGGCTAGTTGTTGTTACACCTGGCAATGAGGTCGTAGTTTCAACAACAGCTGTGGTAGATGTTGTTACTGGGCCAGTTGTCACTTCCCTAGGTGGTTTTGTTGTCGAAACCGTCGCAGTTGTCTTTTGTGCGGATGATGTTTCTTCAGGTTTCACTGTGGTCCCCTGTGTTGTTACTGATGGTACTTCAGTGGTTGTGGTAGCAACAGAAGGTTTTGATGTTACAAGTGTTGTTTCAGGGCTAGTTGTTGTTACACCTGGCACTGAGGTCGTAGTTTCAGTAAGAGCGGTGGTAGATGTTGTTACTGGGCCAGTTGTCACTTCCTTAGGTGGTTTTGTTGTCGAAACTGTAGCACTTGTCTTTTGTGCGGATGTTGTTTCTTCAGGTTTCACTGTGGTCCCCTGTGTTGTTACTGATGGTACTTCAGTGGTTGTGGTAGCAACAGAAGGTTTTGATGTTACAACTGTTGTTTCAGGGCTAGTTGTTGTTACACCTGGCACTGAGGTCGTAGTTTCAACAACAGCTGTGGTAGATGTTGTTACTGGGCCTGTTGTCACTTCCTTAGGTGGTTTTGTTGTCGAAACGGTAGCACTTGTCTTTTGTGCGGATGTTGTTTCTTCAGGTTTCACTGTGGTCCCCTGTGTTGTTACTGATGGAACTTCAGTGGTTGTGGTAGCAACAGAAGGTTTTGATGTTACAACTGTTGTTTCAAGGCCAGTTGTTGTTACACCTGGCACTGAGGTCGTAGTTTCAACAACAGCTGTGGTAGATGTTGTTACTGGGCCTGTTGTCACTTCCTTAGGTGGTTTTGTTGTCGAAACCGTAGCACTTGTCTTTTGTGCGGTTGTTGTTTCTTCAGGTTTCACTGTGGTCCCCTGTGTTGTTACTGATGGTACTTCAGTGGTTGTGGTAGCAACAGAAGGTTTTGATGTTACAACTGTTGTTTCAGGGCCAGTTGTTGTTACACCTGGCACTGAGGTCGTAGTTTCAACAACAGCTGTGGTAGATGTTGTTACTGGGCCTGTTGTCACTTCCTTAGGTGGTTTTGTTGTCGAAACCGTAGCACTTGTCTTTTGTGCGGTTGTTGTTTCTTCAGGTTTCACTGTGGTCCCCTGTGTTGTTACTGATGGTACTTCAGTGGTTGTGGTAGCAACAGAAGGTTTTGATGTTACAAGTGTTGTTTCAGGGCTAGTTGTTGTTACACCTGGCACTGAGGTCGTAGTTTCAGTAAGAGCGGTGGTAGATGTTGTTACTGGGCCAGTTGTCACTTCCTTAGGTGGTTTTGTTGTCGAACCCGTAGCACTTGTCTTTTGTGCGGATGTTGTTTCTTCAGGTTTCACTGTGGTCCCCTGTGTTGTTACTGATGGTACTTCAGTGGTTGTGGTAGCAACAGAAGGTTTTGATGTTACAACTGTTGTTTCAGGGCCAGTTGTTGTTACACCTGACACTGAGGACGTAGTTTCAACAACAGCTGTGGTAGATGTTGTTACTGGGCCTGTTGTCACTTCCTTAGGTGGTTTTGTTGTCGAAACGGTAGCACTTGTCTTTTGTGCGGTTGTTGTTTCTTCAGGTTTGACTGTGGTACCCTGTGTTGTTACTGATGGTACTTCAGTGGTTGTGGTAGCAACAGAAGGTTTTGATGTTACAAGTGTTGTTTCAGGGCTAGTTGTTGTTACACCTGGCACTGAGGTCGTAGTTTCAACAACAGCTGTGGTAGATGTTGTTTCTGGGCCAGTTGTCACTTCCGTAGGTGGTTTTGTTGTCGAAACCGTCGCAGTTGTCTTTTGTGGGGTTGTTGTTTCTTCAGGTTTGGAAGTGGTAACTTGAGTGGTTACTGACGGTGCTTCAGTGGTTGTGGTAGCAACAGAAGGTTTTGATGTTACAACTGTTGTTTCAGGGCTAGTTGTTGTTACACCTGGCACTGAGGTCGTAGTTTCAACAACAGCTGTGGCAGATGTTGTTACTGGGCCAGTTGTCACTTCCTTAGGTGGTTTTGTTGTCGAAACTGTAGCACTTGTCTTTTGTGCGGTTGTTGTTTCTTCAGGTTTACCTGTGGTCCCTTGTGTTGTTACTGATGGTACTTCAGTGGTTGTTGTACCAACAGAAGGTTTTGATGTTACAACTGTTGTTTCAGGGCTAGTTGTTGTTACACCTGGCACTGAGGTCGTAGTTTCAACAACAGCTGTGGTAGATGTTGTTACTGGGCCAGTTGTCACTTCCTTAGGTGGTTTTGTTGTCGAAACGGTAGCACTTGTCTTTTGTGCGGTTGTTGTTTCTTCAGGTTTGACTGTGGTACCCTGTGTTGTTACTGATGGTACTTCAGTGGTTGTGGTAGCAACAGAAGGTTTTGATGTTACAACTGTTGTTTTAGGGCCAGTTGTTGTTACACCTGACACTGAGGACGTAGTTTCAACAACAGCTGTGGTAGATGTTGTTACTGGGCCTGTTGTCACTTCCTTAGGTGGTTTTGTTGTCGAAACGGTAGCACTTGTCTTTTGTGCGGTTGTTGTTTCTTCAGGTTTGACTGTGGTACCCTGTGTTGTTACTGATGGTACTTCAGTGGTTGTGGTAGCAACAGAAGGTTTTGATGTTACAACTGTTGTTTCAGGGCTAGTTGTTGTTACACCTGGCACTGAGGTCGTAGTTTCAACAACAGCTGTGGTAGATGTTGTTTCTGGGCCAGTTGTCACTTCCGTAGGTGGTTTTGTTGTCGAAACCGTCGCAGTTGTCTTTTGTGGGGTTGTTGTTTCTTCAGGTTTGGAAGTGGTAACTTGAGTGGTTACTGACGGTGCTTCAGTGGTTGTGGTAGCAACAGAAGGTTTTGATGTTACAACTGTTGTTTCAGGGCTAGTTGTTGTTACACCTGGCACTGAGGTCGTAGTTTCAACAACAGCTGTGGTAGATGTTGTTACTGGGCCAGTTGTCACTTCCTTAGGTGGTTTTGTTGTCGAAACTGTAGCACTTGTCTTTTGTGCGGTTGTTGTTTCTTCAGGTTTACCTGTGGTCCCTTGTGTTGTTACTGATGGTACTTCAGTGGTTGTTGTACCAACAGAAGGTTTTGATGTTACAACTGTTGTTTCAGGGCTAGTTGTTGTTACACCTGGCACTGAGGTCGTAGTTTCAACAACAGCTGTGGTAGATGTTGTTACTGGGCCAGTTGTCACTTCCTTAGGTGGTTTTGTTGTCGAAACGGTAGCACTTGTCTTTTGTGCGGTTGTTGTTTCTTCAGGTTTCACTGTGGTACCCTGTGTTGTTACTGATGGTACTTCAGTGGTTGTGGTAGCAACAGAAGGTTTTGATGTTACAACTGTTGTTTCAGGGCTAGTTGTTGTTACACCTGGCAATGAGGTCGTAGTTTCAACAACAGCTGTGGTAGATGTTGTTACTGGGCCAGTTGTCACTTCCCTAGGTGGTTTTGTTGTCGAAACCGTCGCAGTTGTCTTTTGTGGGGTTGTTGTTTCTTCAGGTTTGGAAGTGGTAGCTTCAGTGGTTACTGACGGTGCTTCAGTGGTTGTGGTAGCAACAGAAGGTTTTGATGTTACAACTGTTGTTTCAGGGCTAGTTGTTGTTACACCTGGCACTGAGGTCGTAGTTTCAACAACAGCTGTGGTAGATGTTGTTACTGGGCCAGTTGTCACTTCCTTAGGTGGTTTTGTTGTCGAAACCGTAGCACTTGTCTTTTGTGCGGATGATGTTTCTTCAGGTTTCACTGTGGTCCCCTGTGTTGTTACTGATGGTACTTCAGTGGTTGTGGTAGCAACAGAAGGTTTTGATGTTACAAGTGTTGTTTCAGGGCTAGTTGTTGTTACACCTGGCACTGAGGTCGTAGTTTCAGTAAGAGCGGTGGTAGATGTTGTTACTGGGCCAGTTGTCACTTCCCTAGGTGGTTTTGTTGTCGAAACCGTAGCACTTGTCTTTTGTGCGGATGTTGTTTCTTCAGGTTTCACTGTGGTCCCCTGTGTTGTTACTGATGGTACTTCAGTGGTTGTGGTAGCAACAGAAGGTTTTGATGTTACAACTGTTGTTTCAGGGCTAGTTGTTGTTACACCTGGCACTGAGGTCGTAGTTTCAACAACAGCTGTGGTAGATGTTGTTACTGGGCCAGTTGTCACTTCCTTAGGTGGTTTTGTTGTCGAAACGGTAGCACTTGTCTTTTGTGCGGTTGTTGTTTCTTCAGGTTTGACTGTGGTACCCTGTGTTGTTACTGATGGTACTTCAGTGGTTGTGGTAGCAACAGAAGGTTTTGATGTCACAACTGTTGTTTCAGGGCTAGTTGTTGTTACACCTGGCACTGAGGTTGTAGTTTCAACAACAGCTGTGGTAGATGTTGTTACTGGGCCAGTTGTCACTTCCCTAGGTGGTTTTGTTGTCGAAACCGTCGCAGTTGTCTTTTGTGGGGTTGTTGTTTCTTCAGGTTTGGAAGTGGTAACTTGAGTGGTTACTGACGGTGCTTCAGTGGTTGTGGTAGCAACAGAAGGTTTTGATGTTACAACTGTTGTTTCAGGGCTAGTTGTTGTTACACCTGGCACTGAGGTCGTAGTTTCACCAACAGCTGTGGTAGATGTTGTTGCTGGGCCAGTTGTCACTTCCTTAGGTGGTTTTGTTGTCGAAACCGTAGCACTTGTCTTTTGTGCAGTTGTTGTTTCTTCAGGTTTCACTGTGGTCTCCTGTGTTGTTACTGATGGTACTTCAGTGGTTGTTGTAGTAACAGAAGGTTTTGATGTTACAACTGTTGTTTCAGGACTAGTTGTTGTTACACCTGGCACTGAGGTCGTAGTTTCAACAACAGCTGTGGTAGATGTTGTTACTGGGCCAGTTGTCACTTCCTTAGGTGGTTTTGTTGTCGAAATGGTAGCACTTGTCTTTTGTGCGGTTGTTGTTTCTTCAGGTTTGGAAGTGGTAACTTGAGTGGTTACTGACGGTGCTTCAGTGGTTGTGGTAGCAACAGAAGGTTTTGACGTTACAAGTGTTGTTTCAGGGCTAGTTGTTGTTACACCTGGCACTAAGGTCGTAGTTTCAACAACAGCTGTGGTAGAAGTTGTTACTGGGCCTGTTGTTACTTCCTTTGGTGGTTTTGTAGATGAAATCTGTACTGTTGTCTGTTCTGATGTTGTTGCTTCTGTAGATTTGGATGTGGTTCCCAATGTTGTTTTTACTTCTGATGTAGTAATACCAACTGTGTTAAAATCAGATATGTTGTGAAAAGTGCAAAATTAGTATATAACAAAGAAAGTCATTTAAATTTCTTCGTGATTTTTAGACATATTTTTTAAAATATTGTTTATTGTATATTTCTACTAATGATCAAGAATATAAAAGCATAATCAGTGGTTATTCTGCATATATTTACTTACCTGAAGTTGTCTTTCCAACTGTGGTGAATGAAAAGGTTGTAGTTGTAGGGCCAGCTGTGGTGGTAGTGATGCAAGGGTATATGCTTCTGGTTACGGTCCCATTTGCCCCACACTCAGCTGTGATGCAGCTCCCTAGTCCATCCGTGGTGTTATAGATGGTTGCCCCATATTTATATGTTTTTCCATTAATGAAGCATGTACAAGCTGTAGATCAAGAGAATCATGTCTTCAATTCTTCAAAACTGTGTGCAGTCATATAATAGCTTAATATAAAATATAAGTGTATATGTACACTTACAGGGCACATTGTAGGTGCAACTTATTCCAGAGTCTCTGCAGGAGCTTTGAAATAGAAGGAAATGTAGTCATATCCTTTTATATGCCATTGCCAACAACAATTATATCTCATGACTAAGCCTTTAGTGTGATAATGAATCCTCTGCATGAGACATACCAAGTGTAACAGTTGTCCGATGGAACCTTTTCTCCAATGTTGTAATGGTTGCCTTTGTCGTCATAGCAACCACATTGGTTCCAGGCGACGCACTTCATATTGTCTTCATCAAAGTAGGGCTGGGTTGGGGGACACTGTGGATAGCAGCCTGCAACACCATTATAACATTTTGATAAATGTCAGTACAAATAAAAACTTCCACATTCTTAAAGTGTTTTTACCCAAAGCAATTTACAATTTCCCACCCACTCAGCACTTCTCTATCTCCTGGGCCACAGCCGCCCGATCAAATCAAAGTCCTTGCAGGACTTCACAGAAACAGTTCCTATTTTTAGGTTGCGATACCATAGGAAAACAATGGTTTTGCTGCCCGTGGATCTAGCAATGTGTACCGTGTGATTGCCCCCTTACTCAGTCTTACTCTGTCACATGATATGAAGAGGAATCTCCATTTGTTTTCTGTGGGTGTTTCTTTGTGGGAATGTGTCTATATGGTTTTCATGTTGTGTGGCACTGGCTCTGGCTCAGTCTTTCCTTGCCTTTGTCTTGGTTTAGGTGGTCTTGACTACAACAGTGAGACAGAGGCTGCCATACAAGGTGCCAACTGCTCAACAGGAGCAATTAACACTCTCACACACCAATGGCACAGCCATCTGGAGCAAGTGTGAATGAGGTTTTTCATCTTCACTTTTCCTGTTCACTTCATGAGTAAGTCTTTATTTACAATGTTCCTTCCCTTACATAAACTTTGTTTTGGCTTTGAGGGGAATCTCAAAGTCTTAACACACAGATTCCACAGTCAAGGCGAAGGCTTTACCTTCCAGGGCAGTGATGAGGCTGGAACAGTTTCCTGATGGATTTCTACATGTCTTCATGCAGTCAGCTCCACATGGCTTGTAGTGCCACTCACAGCCACCAGGGTTGTTATAATAGTCACAGAAAATAGCTGCAAGAGACAAAACCAGTTTAAATAATTTGGCTAAAGATAGAATCCTGACAAATCCTCAAATTCTGTTGCTGAGATTTTCTTGGTGAGATTGTGATCAAACTTACGGCACAGCTTTGGAGTTCTCCATTTGATGCAGGCCCCGGCTTCATTACAAGCTGTGGCGTAGGAAGCCACAGCAGTGCAAAAACACTCACAGTCCCCGCCGGTGTCACAAGCACAAGAGTCTCTCACACAAGAATCAAAGTATGGACCAGGGTCAACCTTGAACACACAATCACGTACTGTTTAACATAACAATAATACTTGTGTCATGCTTGTAGCTTGGGATGTAGTAATACGTATTGTGAAAGATTACTTGTGAGGGGGGCTGTATAAGTCTAACTACCCAGGACAGCCGGCACATACAGTACGCTGACCAATATGCCTGGATATAAAACATTAATCGGCCAACATATCAATATCTGATTTTTTTTTACTCGGCCACAACATAAACTGCTGTGAAACTGTTCTGAAAGCTTGAAAAGTCATTGGACCAACATGCTGATTAGCTGACCACCCACTTGATTGATCAACACACAAAGCAATGAGCTCTTAGTACCATAGATGGAGAGAAACAATGACATTTATATCATTTCCCAAATACCATGGCAGTTAAAGTGATAAAGTTTGTGTTGAGTATGATCGCCATAGTTACCTTTGAATGACAGCTCTGGAAGGTGACACTGGTGATGATGCTACATTGTTTCTGGGACCATGCTGCCCGGTAACGATTAGAAGCACAGGGATCGGCTAGGAGTTGGGCATTTGGGCAGTCAGACGAAACCTTCCAACTGTTACCAAATTCCAAAACATCTGCCACTGTCTCCTGGGAGCGTGTGGTGAAGTCATTCTTGCTGTTGCCGTCGTAGTTTCCACACAGACCACAGACTTGACCCTGAGAAGGAGGAACCGATAACAGAATTTACTACTGTAATAGGACTGATACACAGCAAAGCACCTGGTTGTTGCCACTGAAATATCTGGCAGTCACCTACCCCCACAGGGCGATGATTTCTGCATACTGTATTTTGACTATTTAACAACTGTCTAACATTTTATTTTTACTCAAAAGCAATTTTACACATATTAAAATACTAGTGCTGTCAAAATTAACGCGTTAATCTTTGCGTTAATTATGAAATATTTAACGTGTTAATTTTTTTTAACGAAATTAACGCAGCTGTGTTTTGTTTACTTCCCGTGGCAGCTGACGTAAGACCTATGACGACGTGTGCCGCAAAGCCGTTAGCCATTCGTTTTTAACGGAGTTCAGCGTAAGATTTTGTCTGAGGCTCCGGCGTCAGCGGGGAGGATCGTGGCGAGCGATCACCAAGCAGTTTTTTTAATTATCCCGGTAATTTGTCTGAAACACCAGGGGCCCGTTTCACAAAGCAGGTTCAACAAACTCTGAACCTAACCCTGAACTCTGAGTTGACCAACTCTGAGATGGGCAACTCTGAGTTTTCGGTTTCAGAACAGCGATTTTGAATTAGTTCAGTCAACTCTGAGTATGTAAACCCTGAGTTATGCGCGTGCCTGCCGACTCTACAAAGCCATCATCAATGGAGCTCCGATACTACGATTCACCATGGCAACCGGGAGAGCGTTATTAGATATTACTGAGTGTTTATGTAGAAAACGAGCTCATCCTGAGAAAGCGGAGCAACGTAACTGCAGCAAAGTAGCGATAGTTGGCGTGGAAGACATTTACTGCCCGATCTAATGTGTATAACTGAATGAAACATTCGATTGATCTAAAGGTGATAAGTGTTCATTTTCAGCTTTGCAGAGCGACACTGTGGTGTAACGGTTAGCAACGCTGCCTATGGTGCAGGCGACAGCAGTTCAATTCCTGTAGTTCACAAAGTAGCGCAGTGAATATATTATCATTTTCATTGGGTGTAATCCCCCCAGGCACAGAAAGAAAGTGCCGTCAGTTGAAAATTAAGCATAAGAATATTGCGCAAATACGTTGACTAAGGCATATGATTTTAATCATATTTCACATATTAAACAGTAAATATAAGCAGGTATTTCAACACAGGAATGTACTTAAACATTTCATAAATCTCCCGTTCGCAAAAAAGCTAGCTCTGCAAAGAATCTGGTTGTGGATTATGTCCGCGATATGAAATGTTGAAAATGTCGGAGAATATTGTTTAGATAATATCTAATGTGATTGAAAGGAAAGGTAATCAAAATCCTCTCCCGACGCAAAGCTGCTAGAATCACTTTTATTTCCGTATCGATTAGGTTGACGATGAAAGGACGGCACAATTTTGCAGAGTGGGTTCAGATTCGGAAAAAGGCGGAGACATGTAGGGAGAAACTCAGGGTTTGTTGAAGCAAACCTGCTAGCGAGCAGGTTAGGTTCACGGAGGTATGTTACCCGGGTAACTGACTCAGATTTAAGCTGAACTGCTTTGTGAAACCGAAAAACCAGAGTTTCCCTCATCTCAGGGTTAACTAACTCAAGGTTTTCACTAAACCTGCTTTGTGAAACAGACCCCTGTACGAGTGGGTAGGTGATATAAAAGGGTTGAAAAGCATTTTTCATTTCAGATTAACTTTAAAGTAAGGAAAACAATACATTTATTTTCGATTTAATCGATTTGTTGAAATCCATTTCTGTTGGTCACTGACTGATCAACTGATCAGATCGATGAGAGCAGTGACATGGCCGTAAAACAATATAATCATCTAAAAGAGGCTTAAAAGCTCAGCCGGGTTGCTGAGTTGGGTGATAATTATTTATTTTAATTCTTTTATGTGAATCATGTTACTGATTAATGAAAGTTCCTGTGTGTAATATAATGGTGTAATAACTAGGGGTGGGTAAAAATATCGATACGGCAATATATCGCGATACTTTGCCGCCCAATACA